>NC_081406.1:289498150-289812317 GCF_030272615.1 Cryptomeria japonica | reverse complement strand
GCTAGAAAAATGTTAAGAATAACCACTTTACACCATTAGCTATACGATCTGTGTATTCAACATATTTCATATGCAGTTAAACTAAATCACATTTATAATTTTTAAAACATTTCGTGTTATTGACTCTTCCTATTATTGACGTACGATTTTCAAACCAGTTTAGTTATAGCCCTCCTAGAATTCCCTCTCATTCCTAGCTTCAATAAGTAAACATTTTCTATATTGTCATGGCTATGCTTTAAACATACAAGAATGTTTTCTTTAATATCATTAGGAATATAACTTTTAAATTTTGAAAGATAAACAAAATAATTGTCTTTAATAATTGTCTTAGGGTACTATTGAGTAGGGGACCTGAGAATCTCCCTATTTACAAGTTTGTCATCGGTGCCACTTTATTCTTTGTCTGGAAAGGCAAGTGCATAGATGTGGATAGGGCGGGACTATTATAACTCTTAAGCACAAACAACCCTGACAAGATAGAAGCAAGGGCTGGAACATAAAAAAATGTAATATATTCAGATAATCAATAGTTTTTCATGGATTCTTATTTTTTATTTTACTAATGAGGTGTTTTATTTATGTTTTAAAATAAGATTTCAAGTATACAACTATCAATTTTAAAGTTCACACATTGTTCACATATAGTGCTATACATGTTCATATGACTGTACATAGTGTAAGTGTTATGGTTGTAAATATTTGATAAACATACACATAAAATGTAGGAGTATAAGCTAATTGCTTTGTGAATGGTGTGATTTTCTTTAATCACTATTTTTTATATTTTTGAAACATTGATTCTCAAAAGTGTTAAATATATGTATTTTGAATATTTTAATTCTAATAAACAATTTACTACAATTTGTATTATATTGCAATTCTATAAGAATAGTACTTTCAATTTGATAGGGTAAAGTAAAGAAGTCAAAATTTGAACATTTTTATTCAATTTAGTGAGAAAATAATTTTTCCAAGACTTTTTTTTCATGATCTCAACTCAACAAATCAAATATGTTACAAACTCATGAATTACATAGTCAATATATTTAATGTTGCATTGTTCTTTGCAAAAATAACTAGCAACTTTGGCTTCATAACATTTAGTCTCCTTTGACGTGTGTCGTTGTAATATTTTTTCTTGAATGTTTGATTTGACTATTATAGATGTGGATACAACAAAAAACCATGAAGGGCTTGTAGAAAATATAAGTGTCAATAAGAGCTTAATGAAAGGTTAGTAAAGTAAACTTTGTTGTTAGAAAAAGAGTCCAATTAAACAATTGGAAGTACCCATACTAAAACATGTTGAAGGTTCAAATTTAAATATATTTTATATACCATCCATAGTTCTCCATGCATTTGATCAATGACTAGAAATATTGCAAATACAATTGATTATTCAATGTAACTTACTCTCAATGGAACAATTAGTATTGCATCTTATTAGAACTAAATTTAAATTTTAATCATTTAACATCAATAATTTCATTGTTTTTTGTTTCCTCCTATTATATAGAAAGCTTATGTTGGACCAGTTAATGCAAATAAAGAAAAGTAAAGTATGGAAACACAAAGCAAAGATCAACAACACCATAACACCAAGATTTTTACATGGAAACCTAGTTAAGGGAAAAACCGCGATAGGATTCAAAACTACAATATTAATATATTCTATTGGAAATATAAAAATATTGCATAAGGGGAATGCACATGCATTCAGACACACTACCTAGAGCTCACTACTCAATTACAAGTAAGGGCTACAACCCGGAAAGGCTCACTACCTTACAAATGATTATATAAAATAATTGGAATGTCTGAACTAATGAATAGCATCTACATGTGCCAAAGACAGTTTCGGTTAACCACAAAATTTTATATCTTACTCAACTCTGCAGCACTGCCCTGTTCTGATATTCTACATCATACCAGAGCTCAAATCCTTCAACTGCACACAATCGCTCATACACACATCACACATAACCATCGATCACTAAAATGATCAAATATACCTGTCTTATATATCCGCATCACCAATTTAGGACTTCATCATATCGGCTACAAGAACATGGCACAAAAGGTGAAATGTGTACACAAGTTGGCTCAATCCAATTAACACCAATCATACAGAATAAAATAAAATATCCACACACTTCCCACATGTCATCTCACCAACCTTGAACACACAAATAGTCATCAAAAGCACTCCACACAATCCGCACAATGAATCTCACACACTACTGCTGTTAACCACTGTTCTAGGAAAAAACATGTCTAGCAGATCTTCCAACTTACCCAAAACTTATCACCAGAGGCCACAAACCTGGAAAAAGGCATATTACATGACCACAATGCTTCTCGGAGTTCCGCAAAGAAAAATATATAGCACAAATGATATGCTAATCAACAAATATTGCACTCTATCGGATGCATTGTCCTTCTCTCTGGACCTAACAAATACTCAATCAATCTTCTAGTATGAATGAATTAGGATAGAATATATGACACTAGTTGCCATTAATGATAACATTTGAATATCAATGTAGTGTCTCTTGCCAACAACTTACTCATCTCAAATGAAAATATGAATACATCTTGCGATAATTATATTCTTTAATCTCTCTTCCATTGGCTGCTCAACAATTGTACATTGAGAATTAGTAACATTCTTTATGTATCTTTTATCTAAAGGACCTAGAAAAATTTGAATCAATTCCAATTTATATTTAATTGAAATTCTCTCTTAAAACACAACTATAACATTTTTAAATTGTCACTTCTATTGTTTTAGACAAAAAATCATTTTCTTAGATTAATTTTTTCTCATAAACCTTCACATAAGAAAATTAATATATTTGATAAATATTAGCACAATTTTTAAATGACCTAGAAAATTAAAAATAAATATTATTCATTATAACAATACAAAACTTAAATAGAACAAAGTATAAAATTTAAATTATACTTATGAAAAAAACAAATTTACTTCCATCTAATGAACAAGCTTGACTATTTCATCAAATAACGTGGAAATGATTAGCTAAGGAACATTAAAAGTCATTTGTCGTGCATCATGGAGCTCCTTTGATTCTTGTGGCTGCATCAATTACTCCTTGCGCGGTACCTACCATTTTAGCTGCTTCGTATAGGCATACTTTTTCCTCTGCAAAATTAGCAGCCCAAACCCTACTGCTGTTGAGCAGCAAATGAAGGAGTTGTAACACACAAGAGGAAATCACATCCTTTAAGAAGGCGTGCAACTTCTCCCTTAAATCATCCAAATTGCTATAAAAATCTTCATCTTTCAGGATCAGTTTACACACCTTGTAATCGGCGTAGCTTTGTGCACTAAGGAACCAGTCTGCGCCTAGGGCACTTGCACTAGGGACTTCTTCCACCATACACGTTTCTCGAAGATAGCGTTCTGCTGCCAAAAGCTTCTCTCGGATGATGCCCACAGCGGCTTCAAGTGTTACAACGCTCTCTGCTGCTCCTTGCTTTCCTTTTCTCTTCTCATAAGATTTATTTACACTTCTCCTGCCGACTAAAGATGCTTTGCTTATTAGAAAAGCTTCTAAATTGGCGGAACCAAAAAAGTCCACAGTAACGTATATGTTGTCTAGACAGCGCACCAATATCATGAGACTATATGCTTGGTTGTAAGCTTTCAAAGCATTATCCACAGCAGTATGGTCCACATCAAAAGGAGGAGTGACTTCAATGATTATGCTGAGTAAAGACACAGTAGTTATTGACCAAAGACGTTCCTTGAGACGAGGGAAATACTTTTTAACATTTGGCAATGGTTCAACTAACTCATTTGGAAAGAATCCAAGATTATTTTCATCAACGCAGATTTGAATTACTTCAATCAACTGCTTGCAGCTGCGACCATTTTCATAGGTCTCTTCCATTCTACGCTCTACATGATGGAAAAAGCGTTCATTAGCTATCCACAAACCGGCAACGTCATCTAGAGCCATTCACAAGCTCTCCAACGCTACCTTGTATAGTCCAAACACCACTATACGCTGTAGTGGCCATGCCGGGTAGAAAATAACCCACAAAAACACACAGCGTGAGTCTTGCAGAATCTACCGATAATTGCTTGTCAATCAAATTTTGCACTTGGTCTTGTCGGTCTGGGCCTGAAACGCTCACATTCTTCACTTCTGCCACTGCAGCCAACTGTCAAATCAAACCATATGCGACCAGATAATTGCTGGGAAGCCAGAATGCTCTTCTCACGAGCGCCGCAATTGTATCGTATAGTATGAATGCAACGAAGAAGGCTACGCCTCCATACATTATCAAGTCTTCTCGCTGCAATTCCATTGCCTTCCAAACACTCTAACAATCACAAATATATTTCAGAACTTGATGGATTGCATTCCAAAAATACGTGGTATTTTAACACTTGCTCAAGTCACAAATATTCTAAAGTAAAGTGCAATCTGATTCGCTTCTTTTTCGAAAAACTGACAGGGCTTTGCTCGATTCCACACATTTTCAAAGAGTGTTTGGGAAGACATTACCCCATATCCATTTTTTTATGGATTTGTTATCTGTCTTGAAGAAGACATAAGAATAACCTGTATTTACAGATCATTTCGCACCGACTTTAATATTGTGTTGATACTTCACAGAGATTATTTTTGTTCCTCTTCTTATTCCTGCAGTAGTTTATTTGGTAAATTTCAAAGTGTTGAGATTCTGATGTTAAGGTTAATTGTTACTATACAGTTGTATGAATTCATCGTGCCAAGTTAAGAGGCATACCCATGTGTCCCCTCGGGAAATAAGATTTAGAAACAAAAAAATGATTTCTTCTTCTTATGTACGGAATAATCTGAAACAAATCCTTCAACCCTTTGACTTCTAGGTTGAAGATAATTCGGTTTACTTGATGCAGCTTGTGTGAAATAATTAATTTAAAATTAAAAACTATTTAGTAATTGTTCTTTTTTTGTGTTCATCTGCTGTTAATTAATTATCTGAGAATAGGGAAGCATTTGTAGGACTACAGCGATGAAGGAGGAAAGTGCAGGCTTTTGTGGTCTTGTGGGTGATCTAGGTAGTGGTATGTTAGGCATCATTACCTATATGACATGTGCCTTGCAAGAATCTATTGTAATTCATGCTTGTACTATCGCATGACATAGTCCATAAAACGTCAAACATTTGCTATTATAAGGTTTGTGTGGAGACTACAAAAATGTGATCAGTGGTAGTTGAGATAGGAACACTACAATGACAATTTTGATACTCGATAATTTTATTACTCTGTGAAAATTATGAAAGAATATATTTTTTAATCTTGTTATTATTATGTTTCAAAAATGTAAAAATAGTTTTCTTTAATATAAAAACATTATTTTACATATCTTCTGTTTTTTAATCCAAACTAAATGTAAAAGTATTATATTCAATATTTCTTTAATTATATTGTTTTTGCGAAATTATGATAATATATATCAACAATTATAAATAATTGTAATATATCTAATGGTATTTTAAAAAATATTTATCATGTTAAATAATGTACAGATGAATTGTTGATTTCACTCTTGAATTAGTATTTGCTTTATTTGTAATTTATAACTAGCATATATGTCTTAAATTTTAATTTAATTATATAGTATCTTTTTCTTGAGTTGAATTATATAATAGTATTTTAATATTATTATATTATTATATTATTATATATCTACGTATGTGAAATATATCCATTTAGACTATTTTTAATAAAATATATGTTTTACAAGATTAAAGCATATACTAAAATGTAAGATATATATAGGAATTTACTTAATGATAATATAAAATATTATTTAATGGTCAGTATTATGGTTATGGATAGGGTTAAGATTAGTATTATGGTTAGAGTTAAGGTTCATTGTTAGGGATACGATAAGGGTTCACATCAAGGTTAGGAGTTGGTTAGGTTAAGAATTATGGTTAGGGTTAGGATTTAGGATTAGTTTTACCTAGTTTTTATCATAGTCAGCTTTAGGTTAATGGTCAAGTTTAGGGTTAGCATTTATGCTTATGATTAGGATTATGATTATTCTTAGGATTAGGGTTTAGGGTTACGGTTAAGGTTAGTATTTACATCATTAATATGGTTAGGGTTAGAGTTAGGATAATGGTTAGTGTTAAGGTTATTATTTAGGGTTAGGATTATGGTTATGATTATGGTTAGGGTAAGGGTTTACGCCATGGTTTGGATTAGGGTTGTAATGCATAATGTATAATTATATGTAATTATATTATTTCCCTATGTGGTAACAATAATGGTTAGGGTTAGGGTTTAGGCTTATGGTTAGGATTATGATTACACTTAGGATTAGGGTTTAGGGTTACGGTTAAGGTTAGTATTTACATCATTAATATGATTAGGGTTAGAGTTAGGATTATAGTTAGTGTTAAAGTTATGATTTAGGGTTACGATTAGGGTTATGATTATGGTTAGGGTAAGGGTTTAGGCCATGGTTTGGATTAGGGTTGTAATGCATAATGTATAATTGTATGTAATTGTATTATTTCCATATGTGGTAAGAAAAATTGAGAAGGTGGGTGAGAGAAAATTTAAGGCTTGAACCAACACACATACTTTAGGAATATGGTTAGGGATATGATTAGGGTTAGCTTTATATCATACTTAGGCTTAAGGTTTAAGTTTAGAGTTAGATGTAGGGTTATGGTTTAGGTTTTAGGGTTAGGACTAAGTATTATTGCTAGGGTTAGGGTTAGGATTATGATTAGGGTTAGGCTTTAGGGTTATGGTTAGGATTATGGCTAGTAGGCTAACGATTTAGGGCTATGCTTCAGATTGTCAATAGGGTTAGGGTTTATACCATGGCTAGGCATAGGGTTAGGTTTAGGGTTAAATATCAGGGTTAGGGTTATGGCTAGAGTTTAGGGATAAGATTAGGGTTAGGGTTAAAGTTGAGGGTAAACATTATGGTTGAAGTTTAGGGATAGGGTTAGGGTTACGATTAGGGTTACGATTTATATGATATGGTTAGGGATATGGTCATGGTTAAGGTTGAAATTTACATCTTATTTGGGGTTAGGGTTAGGATTATGGTTAGGCTTAGGGTTTAAAGTTATGGTTAAGATTTGTAGGATTTGAGAAATACAAATACATAGAACCCAAAGAAACCTACATGCAAGAAACCTGTCACAGAGAAAGAGAGAGAATGAATTCAAGGGTTTTGGCTCTGACAAAGAGAAAGATTTATTATCAGAAAAAAATGAATCAAGAAGAATGAATAATACAAGAGATCAATCCTTATAAAGGAGATCAACAGCAAAAGGAAAACCTAACCCTAAGGTGTGAGCATTTAATAATTAAATATTAATTATTAAATGACTAATGTATGCATAAAGAGAAATCTTAAGAGGAGAGCAAAGTTAATTAATTACTTTACTCTAACAAGATTATGGCTAGGATTAGGGTTTATATCATGATTAGGTTTAGGGTTAGGGTTAGAACTATGTTCAGGGTTAGATTTAGGGTTAGGGCTAGGGTTAGATTGATTGAGAGTTAGGTTTAGAGTTGTGCTTCAATTTGGTGGTTATAGGTTTCAATTTAAAAATAGTTTATTATTGATTAATTCATTAATTTTAAATTTAATTATTGTACATACTATTTCTGAAATTTGAGAGGTTAGATTTGTTATATTTAACACAAATGGTTAGGATTAGCATTATGGTTTAGGATTATTGTTAACAATATGGTTACGATTAGGTTTAAATCATTCTTATAGTTAGTGTTAAGGTGTAGGGTTAGGGTTTAGGGTTATGGTTAAGTTAGAGTTAGGTTTAAGGTTCAGGGTTTAGGGTTTCAGATTAAGGTTATAGTTAATTATAATTAGGGTTCAATTGTATAATTAGGGTTTGATTATGGTAAGGTTTTTATTACGATCAAGGTTGGGGGTAGATTAAGGTTAGATTGGACAAGGATTAGTTTCAATTAGGGTGAAGGTCAAGTTTAGGGATAGAGTTTAATTAGGATTAGAGTTTAATTAGGGTTAGGGTTAAATAATCGTAATACTAACATTCTAAATTAAATATGAGGGTTAAGTTTTATTGTTAGGGTTAGGTTTTAGGGTGAGAACTAAGAATCATTTTTAGGGTTAGGGTTTAGGGTTATGATTAAGTTAGGCTCAAGGTTAAGGCTAGGATTATGATTAGGGTTAGGGTTTAAGGTTATGGTTAGGATTATGGTCTATGTTATGATTGAGGTTAGGGTAAGATTTTGATTATGGTGAGGATTATGGTTTAGAGCTATGGTTAGGATTGTTGTTACGGTTAGAGTTTACATCATGGTTAGGGTTAGGGTTAGGATTTTCTTTAGGGTTTATATAATGGGTAGGGTTAGGTTTAGGATTATGGTTTGGAAACTAGAAACAAATGGTGCATATTCTTGTGGAAGTTTGCCTATCAAGTTGAATATCAATTGAGTATCCTTCTTATCAATGCCACAATCTTTGAGTTGTGCCCTCAACTCATTTGCCTTAGTGACATAATCTTGTATAGTATCAAAGTTCTTGGGATCTAACATGGTGAGATCACTATCAATTTGATATCCCCTAATCTCATCAACTTGACCATACAAGTCCTGAAACTTTTACCAATCATCCTTGATTAGAGTACATTTCTCAATATGAAAAATGAGATCCTTTGATACATACTTTCTTAAGGTACCAATTTCCATGATATTTTTAGTGAGCCAATCCAAGTGACCAACTGGATCAACCTTAGGATTAGCAGGAGCAACAATAGTTCCATCAATGTAATGAGTGAGTCCTTTTTCCATAAGTTTACTCCATGCATCAATTTTCCAAGTAGCATAATTATGTGGAGTTAAGAGAGGAAAATTAGAAGAACCCATAGCAGCAAAATGGAAGGAACACAAAAGCACAAAAGCACAAAAGACACCCCCCCAAATTCACTCAATCAAAGTACCCCCCCTAAAGTGAAGATTTTGGCACTTTATACTTAGTGGGATTACAATGAGCCACTTGCAAAACAAGGCAAAGTGGACTTATGATGCAAATTTTACAACTTTTCAAATGAGATACAAGAGACTTCAATCAATAGTAGATTCACTCAGATTCAAGCAAATATACAAGTACCAAGAGAGCCAAATAAGGTCAAAATCTGAAAGTACAATTTCTATTTATAATGGCATCAACCCGATAACATCATGTGAAATTAGATGAAAAAATACGCACTTTCAAAAAAAATGGCACCTGAAAAGGAGATCGTATGACCCCAAACGAAGCTTCTGAAGTTGCAAAAACTGGGATTACTCAGGTATAGTCACCAAAAACTGCACTTTTTGAAAAATCTGTGCATAAAAATCAAAAACTTTCTTCACCACTGCGGAGAGCATGAAATTCTAGCCCATTTCAAAACAAATTGCACCCAAAAAGGAGCAAAAATGAGCAAGTTATGGCCATTTGAAGTTGAACTGCAAAATAAAAAATGCAAATGAGAGGGGCCTGCCAAATTTTTGAAAAGTGCTGATGTGGAACTGACGTCAGTAAGTCACTGGGTTAAATTTGACGGCCATATGACCGTCACAAAAACTTCGCCTCTCTGCTGACTGGGCGTTCGTACTGTACGGACTTGCTGACTGGATGAACGGAAGTCCTACGTGGCGGATGACGTGGCTGCAGACTATGTGTACGGGAGGTACCCGTGGGTAGTGGCCGCAAGCCATGTGGCGGGCGCCGGTTCGCCGGTTTTCCGTGTGGCGTAGGAGGTGGGCCTGTCCGCGTGGCGGTGTGGGCACCGGGAGGCGCTGCCCGGAGGCGGCGCGAGGAGCTGAGCTACGGGCTGTGGTGGTGGGGAGATGCCGGAGGAAGCTGTGGCTAAGCGGAGGTGCACGTGGCGGCGGCAGAGGGGATATGGGTAGTGCCGGAGCGAGGACAAAGGCCGAGGGAACCTGCGGGAGGTGGCGGCGCTGAGCTTGGCATCGGTGGAAGTGATAGGCGCGGCGGCGGCTCGGGAGGCACTGGGCGCTCAGCTCGGATGGCGGCAGGAGGTGACGTGGCGGGCCGGCGGCATACGAGCACGCAGACTAGGTACGCGATGGGAACAGACCTGCAAACCTGTAGGTACGGCGGGGGGGGGTCTGCGGACCCCCCAAAAAGCCCCTTTTTTTTTTTGATTTTTTTTCAACTTTTTCAATTTTTTTTGGTTTTTTTTTTTTTTTTTTGATTTTTCGAAAAAAAAATTTCAAAAATGAAATTTTTTTTTTTTTTTTTGAAAAAGTATAATAAAATTTTGAAAATCTGTACGATTATAGCAAAATTGGAGAAATTTTTTTTCTCACCAACATAGGCCGACTTTATAACCAAAATTCATGGAAACGACCTTCTGGACGCAATGGCAGGGTCAGATCTGGTCTAGGACGCCTCCAAAAGATGTTGCTTCTCAGATTTGCCTCTTGACGTCGCAATAATGCCTCTTCAAAACGAATCAATGAAGCCCCAATGGCTCTGATACCATGTGAGATTTTGCCAAGATCAAGAGCTCAATAAAATGTACAAAATAGAGACACAATATAGAATAAACTGTATTCTCATCAACAGAAAATGATCAATAATAATGATTCAATAGTTACATACAATGTAGATGAGCTTGCTTATATAAGCAAGGCTAGGGATATGTGAGCACACAAACATGACATGTGGCTCAGTAAGAAACAAGGGTAGGTAGGAAATAGGTGTGGGTAGATAGGAGAAATAATATAATAGTCCACATGAGGTGGATCACCCACTGAATGTGGAGTATAACAACAAGATCAACACCATAAAAGGTGGAATTTCTCTTACACACACTATCCCAATGTGGCACAAACACCCAAGTGTCTCATATCCAAACTACTATGAAATGCATTATCCTAAGTAAACTTAAGTAAGTGTAATAATATCCAAGATGAATAATTATTTACACCAACAGTTAGGATTAGGGTTTACTATTATGATTAGGGTTATAGCAAGTTGGTTTAGGGAAAATGTTAGGATTAAGGCTAGGTTTAGGGTTTAGTGTTATAGTAAGGTTTAGGGTTAGTGTTAAGGTTAGGGTTCTATTTACCTCATGATAAGGGTTTGGATTGGGATTATGCTTACGGTAAGGGCTTACGATTATGATTAGGTTTATGGTTAGGATTAAGGTTTACATCATGGTTAGCGTTATGGTTTAGGGTCTAAGATTATGAACATGATTAAGGTTTAGATAATGGTAAGGGCTAGGTTTAGGGTCTAGGATTATGGATAAAATTATGCTTAGGGTTTGCATCATGGTTAGGATTATCATCAGGGTTTAAGATTATTGTTAGTGATATGGTTAGGGTTGGGTTTAAGTCATTATTAGAATTTGCATTAGGGTGTCAAGTTAGGGCTAGAATTATAGTTAGGGATAGGGTTTGCATCATGGTTAAGGTCAAGGTTAGTATTAGGGTTAAAGTTAGAGACATGTTTTGGGTTATGGTTAGGGTTAGGACTAAGGATTATTATTAGGGTTGTGGTTTTGTGTTATGGTTAAATTAGAGTTAGGTTTAGGGTTAAGGTTTAATGTTATAAATAATTAGGGTTAGGGTTCAATTATGATTAGGGTTTGGGTTATGATCAAGTTTAGGGTTAGAATTATGGTTTGGTTAGGGTTAGGGTTTAGTTTAATTACATAAGGGTCTAAGTAATGATTAGCATTAGGTTTAGGGTTAGGATTTACACCATGCCTAGGGCTAGGGCTAGGTTTAGGGTCTAGGATTATGGATTATTGTTAGGGTATACATCATGGTTAGGGCTAGCATTAGGGTCTAGGATTATTATTAACAATATGGTTAGGGTTATGTTTACATCATGCTTAGAGTTAGTGTTAGGTTGTAGGGTTATGGTTAAATTAGAGTTAGGTTAAGATTATATGTAATTAGAGTTAATGTTCAATTATAATTAGGGTTTGATTATGCTAAGGGTTTAATTAGGATCAAGGTTGGGGATAGATTAAGGTTAGGGTTGGATAAGTATTAGTTTCAATTAGGGTTAAGGTCATGTTTAGGGATAAAATTTAATTAGGGTTAGGGTTAAATCTAGTAATAGGGTTGAATTATTGTTAGACTATAGTTTAACTTGTAGCTAGAGCTTAATTCTAGGGTTAAATTTGTTTTAGGGTTACGGTCCAAATTAGGTAAATAAAGATTTAAATATCTTGGTTTTCTATAGATAGAACTTTGGAAGACATTCTTCTTTTGAACATCTTTTAAAATAGTTTTTTATGATTCATATCATAGAAATTTAAAGTGTTTCTTTTATATGGAATTTGATTTGTGGCACATCATTGAGGTTTTAATTAATCTAATTGATGACCTTAAGATTATAAATGGTAATGAATTGTATTAGGTTTTCTTATGATTTAGCATTAGTATGGTGGTTTGAGTTAGAGTCATAGTCAATTAGGTATGCTATTTCAATTTATACATGTGTGTGTGTGTGTGTATATATATATATATATACATACACATATATATATATATATATATATATATATATATATGTATATATATATGTATGTATATGTATATATATATGTATACATATATATATATATACATGTATACATATATGTGTGTGTGTATATATACATATATATATGTATATATATATGTATATATATACATATGTATATATACATATATATATGTATATATATATGTATATATATACATATGTATATATACATATATATATATGTATATGTATATGTATATGTATATGTATATATATATATATATATATATATATATATATATATGTATATATATATATATATGTATATATATATATAGAGAGAGAGAGAGAGATATGTATATATATATATACGTATGTATATATACATATATATATCCATACATATATATATATACATATATACATATATACATATGTATGTATACACATATATATATATATATATATATATATATATATATATATATGTATGTATACATATATATATATATATGTATGTATACATACATATATATATGTATATATATATGTATGTATGTATGTATGTATGTATATATATGTACACACATGCATGCATGCATGTATGTATATATGTATGTATGTATATATGTTTGGATACATACATATATATATATATATGTATGTATACATACATATATATATATATATATATATGTATGTATACATACATATATATATATATATATATATATATGTATACATACATATATGTACATATGTATTTATATGTATATATGTATGTATGTATGTATATATATATGTACATATGTATATATATATGTATATATGTATGTATATATGTATATATGTATGTATATATGTATATATGTATGTATATATGTATGTATGTATATATGTATGTATGTATGTATTTTCTCTCTTTATACATACATACATACATACATACATACATACATACATACATACATACATACATGTGAGTGTGCTATAAAAACTATGTTACCACAACCACGTGCGAAATGTCTTGTGGCATAAAAAAGGGTAATTATAAAATGTAATTTAAAAAGCTTAATTTTTTTTTTTTGAAATTCAAATATAAGTAAATTTTAAAATCTATTAATATATAATAAAATAACATAAAATTAACTAAGAGATTAAAAAAAAATCAATAGAAAAATCACATTTATATGAGAAATTATATAATCTATAAAGAGAGAAAATGTCATATAAAATACTAAATTGTTTTGAAATATTTGTGTATGCAATTTTGATTTGTTTTAATTTAGAAATATAATATTTTGATTTTTAATAGAAACATATTAATAATTTTTTATTTGACTAAATTGGAAATTAAAAAATATAAGTCATTTTGGAAATATTTGTGTATGTATGTAATTTTGATTATTTTAAATTTAGAAACATTATATATCTACATGTATGAATGTAACTTTCATTTTTTGAATTTAGAAACATTATATTTTTAGTTTAAAATTTTCAAACAAAATTTATTTTTGGATTTTTCTAAATTGAAAATTAAGATTTGTTATTTATTTTTTATCAAAGCAATAGTGTTAAACAATTCAACTATACATATCTATTCTAAAAATAATTTATAATTGTTATCCATAGTAAGAGGCACCATTGGAAGATAAAAACAGTTCTTAAAAAGCATGTTTATGTTTTTAGAACATCTCATAAAAAATAGAAAGTTGTATTTTTAATTGTAGCTTTAAATGTTTTCTATAAAATATTACTTCAATTCTTTATAATTGATAACATCTATTTCAAAGTATTGTAGCTTTAAATATTTTCTATTGATAAGTATTTCCCAAATAACAATCCTTTTTGGAAATATTGATCAACTTAAGCATGTTTATGTTTGTAGAGAGAAACAACTCATAGAAAATAGAAAGTTAGCATTTTTAATTGTAGCTTTAAATGTTTCCTGTAAAATAGAACTTGAACTCATTATAATTTTGATTTTTAAATTTTAGAAACATATAAATTATTTTTTATCTTTTTAAATTGAATCTTATTTTTGCACCATTTATATAGACATGTAATCTTGATTTTTTGAAGTTAGAAACATTATATTTTTGTGTTAAGATTTAGAATCATATAAATTGTTTTTTATCATTTTAAATTAAAAATTATGAATTAAAATATTATTTTTGCACTATTTGTAATGATATACATAAAACATCTAAGTTTTGGTTGTCAAAAGTTATATGTGGTTCCATCTATTGAAGAAGATGTTGGCTGTGAAGAAGATAATCCAAAATAGTCTGACAAACGTTGGGTAGAGGTTCAAATGGCAAGCAGATTGATGAAATGATTTAAAAGAACATGGTATATTCAGATTATACTGCTTTAACTAAATGATAGAAATGATTTAAACAGAATCCAAACATATGATAAGATGAAACTTAAAAGAACCTAGACAATAGAGGAGAAGCTAAAATCTATGCACGTATTAGAATCTTTTAATTGAAATGATTGAATATGTAGGTCAAAGAAACACATAAATATTTTAAATCAAATAAATTATACACAATTTAATGCTGGAGATGACATAAAAATGAGGGGTACCTATATCCTGCAAGTGCAAACTGTGGTTTGTTTAGTACAAGCCAGAAAAGTTCGTGTGGAGGACTGGAAGAAGTTGTCGAATTGTTGTAGCTGAAAGAAAACCCTTGTTTAATTTAAAAAGACATAGACAAGATGAAGTGACTGGTCTGTAATGTCCTACAATTCACCGATTCAAATGTAATTTACATAAATGCTATTTTCCAAATGCTCTGATTGTGCAGAGCAATCAAAATCTGAAAAACCTTTTAATCAGAGGCAACAAAGAATCGAAAAACCTTTTGTGCAGAGCGAAATGTGCTAGTTTGCAAACGGATATCCCAAAATGTTCAATACTCTGATAGTGGAAGCGAGTCAGTTACATTCTTTATTCGAATTGCTTCAACTTCAGAGCATGCAGATTGTGCAATTGTAACTACTACAGAAGCGAGTCATTTACATTCTCCATTTGAATCATTTCAAGTGTGGTGATGCGAAATGAGAACAACAATCACTTCATCTCTAGATGATGGGAGCTATAACTAACAGGATTATGAAATATTTCCTTTTTGTTATACCGACAGGTCTGGTGACCTTTATTTCGTTTCATTATAGGTTACTTTGAAGAATATGAACCACTTCTTTTTTCTTACATCGTTACTAGTGATGACCCTTATATGATCTCTCAACATAATTCTAATTAAAAAAAATAAAAATAAACTCCTGTTAATTTTTTATTGTAATTTTTTAAATAATTGATTTAATAGTTAATTTTGTCTAGTAAAATAAGTTTCATTTATTTTTCAAAGCTATTCTAGAAATAAGGTAATCAAGTTTTAGAAAAATAAACTTTCTTAACAAACTTCAAATATTAACAACCACAAATATAAATTTTTACTAAGAAAAGCCTCTTCAAATTTTAAACTTCTCATTTTCATTTTCATTTTTATTTTCTTTAGATTGAGTAAGAACTTCTAATTTTATGATTAATAGATTTTAAATAACTTGCAAGAACGATTGTCTCTTAATTTTTGAGGATATTAAAACAACTATTTTATATATTCTCTTTCATCCAACCCAAACTAAATCCAAAGAGTATTACCTTAGGCATTTAGTAAATTTGTCATTTTTTTCTTAAACTACAATTATAGAGCTTAGCAAATAAATGAAATGTAAAACATCCAATGAATGCTCTTCTATTTTTTTAAGATTTTAAGATGAAAATTTTCTCAAATAAACTAATTTGAAAGCTTTTATAAATTTTAGAAGTAAATGCTTTTAAATTTTATTCTATTTAGTAAAATTCATAATCTAATATAAAGATGATGGATCTCAAAACACTTCTCTTCCTCTTCTTATTCCTCTTAAAATTCTTACACTTATTTTATTTTCTTACTTACATCTTATGTCTGTCTTTATTTACATATATAGGGGATTTGTGATGTGTCTATTATAGTATATACCTATAACTAAAAGGTCTAATCAGCCTATATTTCATACTCCACTTGCAACCACTTGTGACAGGTCTATTGCTTCTATAACTCTATTTTGATTTCTACTATAACCTTTAATAACAACATACATTGTTAATTAATGGCTAGAGGCATCACAAATGCAATTCATTATTCAATTCAACCTAGTCTTAAATGGAATAACTATTGTCACATGTTCTTAAAACTAAGTTTACATTTTAATAATTAATAAACAATTGTATTTGTACCAGAAAATTTAATATGCCTACTATATGGTGAATTTATACATCTAAAATTAACATATGATAATGTTTTACAATACATTATTTCTTTCATTTATTTCTTATATTAGAATGCTCAATAAGGGATGCACATTAAGAATTAGTAAAACCTTTGTGTATCTCTTAATTAAAAGAACCTCACAAAATTATATATTGAATTGAATAAACTTCTAATTATACTTCATTGAAATGCTCTCTTAAAACATAACTATAACATCCCTCAATTCTTGCATCTTGTTTTAAACAAAGCTTCATTCTGTTGATTGTTTTCTTATTACTTTCAAAATAAACCTTTAAATGAGAAAATCAATATGTCTAAAAATTAACAAGACAAATTTTAATGACATAGAAGATATATATATATAACTCAAATAAAATATAATACTAATTAAATTATATTTATTACAAATAAAAATTAACTTTAAACAATCATTTCTTTATATATAATCAAAGGTGTGATAAATCCCAATATAATCATTTATAGAAAAATTATACAAAGAACTCTCAAAACTTGTTTAAAAGTTATAGATGATCATCATATTCTTTCAAAATAGAAACTTAATAAACAAACTCACCACTATTAAGACATACACTTTTTTTTTCCCTTTGCAATGACTATTACAATAAAACATACATAACCCATAATTAACTTAGAAATGATTATCTAAGGAGCATAAATCAGATACATTCAAGCTCAATTGCCATTGATCATGGAGTTCCATCTCTGAGATTTGTGGCTGCATCTATTACTCCCCGTGCCTTCCCTACAATGTCAGCTGCTTTATATATTTTTTCCTCTTCAAATTGTTTCACTTCTATTGAGCAGCAAGTCAGGGAGTTGTTTCACACAGGAGGAAATCACATCCTTTAAGAAGGCGAGCAACTCCTCCCTTAACTCATTCACAGTGCTATAAGAATCTGAATCTGCCAGGATCAATTTGCATACCTTGTAGTTTGCATAGCTTGGTGCCATTTTGAGCCAGTATGTGCCTTGGGCAAATGCACTAGGGACTTCTTCCAGCATATGTTTTCGTTGAAGATACTTTTCTGCTTTGTCGAGCTTCGCTTGGATAATGCAGAGAGCTGCGTCAAGTGTTAGTGCGGTATCTGCTCTACCTCTTGCTCGTCGCTTTCCTTCCCTTTTCTCATACATTTTCTTTACATTTTCTATGTCATTTTTAGATGCTACGCTAACTAGAAAGCCTTCTAAATTGGCAGCGCCAAAAAAATCCACGGTAATGCTTATGTTGTCTGGACAACCAACCAAATCCATGAGACGAGATGCTTGGTTATAAGATTTAACAACATTATCCACAGCAGTATGGTCCATATCAGGAGTGACTTTAATGATTACTTTGAGTAAACACACAGCAGTTAATGACCAGAGAGGTTCCACTAGACCAGGGAAATACTTTTTAACACTTGGCAATGGTTCAACTAGCTGATCTGCAAAGAATCCAACATTATTTAGGTCAACACAGCTTCCAATTACTTCAATCAACTCCTTGCAGCTGCGACCTTCTTTATAAGCTGTTTCCATACAAAGCTTTAAAGCTTTATAACAGCTTTCATTAGCTATCCACAAACTGGCGACGTCCTCTCCAGGCATTCGCAAGCTCTCCAGGACTTCCTTGTATCTGCAAAAATCTCCAGACGACAAGCTTGCCAACATTGTGTCAACGTTGGAAAGCTTCCTTATAACACTGTTATCAATGACCCACCGAGACAATAACCAACAATGTTTTATCAAACGTATCTCTTGCTTTATAATCACGATCCGGATGAACAATGGAGGAAGGATCACTTCTAAAATATATTTCAAAATATATTTTGGCATTGTGTCAACTCCAATAATTGAAAACAAACTAGTTATTAGATGGGTTAGTGGCGTTTTAAAGATGCCCCAAAAGGTTTTTACCTCTAGGGGTTTTAAGGTTGCAATGTTGGCGTACATGGACTCCAGCTGGACTCCAGTAATCTCCCCTGCCTTCGTAACCTAACTACTCCAACCACCGCATTCACTCATCCTTCTCAAGTCTTTTTCTACCCGATTTTTGATGCATCTAGATCATTCGTTTTTGGCGCTTCTTCTAGAAGCTTCTCCCGTAGCTATTTGGAGAGCTCTGTTTTGTAATTCTCAATTTTTAAAAGGGAATGATTTGGTAGTACTCTGTTTTCTATATATGGCATAAAAACTGTTTTAATGTATGATTGAAATAGAGCATTAGCAGTTCCATTTGGAAATAGCATTAATATAAACGTTTCTGTTTTTTGTTTCAGTTTTGGCATTTTTTACTGTTATCTGCAATACTCTGTTCTTTCTCCCCTTCAAATTGGTATTAGAGCAGGGAAATCAGAGCAAGGTTTGTGGATTGTTGAAGAGTGCAGAACCCTGAACTGGAGTAGGTGATTGCTAGAAAAATCTTTTGTGCTATAGCAAGAAGACAAAGAAAAACAAAGAAAAGCAGAGGTAAAGTTTTATTCTGAAAAATTATGGCAAGAACAAGTGGAAGTATTTCACAACCACAGATTCCAATTTTTAATGGCAAAAATTATGACTATTGGAGTATTAAAATGAAAAATTTATTCTGCTCCCAGGGCATTTGGAACTTTGTTGAAAATGGGTTCCCTAAACCAGCAAATCAACAAGCATATCAAGCACTTTCACAAGCTGAGAAAGATTTGCTAGAGGAAAACAAGAAGAAAGATGCAAAGGCACTATTTTTCATTCAACAAGCAATAGAGGAATCAATCTTTCCAAAGGTTGCAGCTACCACAAGATCAAAGCAAGCATGGGATAGTTTGCAAACAGCATACCAAGGCACAGGCAAGGTAATAATGGCAAAATTACAAATACTTAGAAGGGATTTTGAAAATCTACAAATGAAGGACTCAGACTCAATAGATTCATTTTTCACTCATGCAATGTCAATAGTAAATCAGCTAAGGTCCTATGGAGACACTATTGAAGATCAAAAGATTGTAGAGAAAATACTTAGAAGTTTGCCTGGCAAGTTTGATGCAGTTGTAATAGCCATTCAAGAGGCCAAAGATCTTTCTCAACTATCAGTAGATGAATTAATGGGGTCACTCTTAGTGCATGAGCAAAGAATAAATCGATCAGGGGCATCATCATTGGAAAATGCATTCAGGACTCAACTTTCATTTGGGAAATCAAGAGGGAGATCAAATCATAGTAGAGGTAGAGGATATTTTACACCAAGGGGAGGAAGAGAAAATACACAATTTGAAAGTACAAGACCAACATCGAGCCCACATGCCCATTCTACACCAACAAGAGGAAGGGGGAGCACTTATTCTCATAGTCATCATCAAGGAGAAAGGTATGCTAAATCAAACATCCAATGTTATTATTGCAATAAATTTGGGCATTTTGTATCAGAATGTAGAAAAAAACAATTTGATATGAACAAGCAAAAGGCACACTTTACAAATGAAAACCAGACAAACATTAGTGAGCAAGACACCATATTGATAACATGCAATGTAGCACAAGAGAGTTCCAAAGAAGTATAGTTCCTAGATAGCGGTTGTAGTAATCATATGAGTTGTAATAAGGAGATGTTTGCAACAATGGATGACTCGGTAAAATTAGAAGTAAAATTGGGAAATGATCAACGAGTTTTAGTCATGGGAAAAGGGTCAATTAACATAAGAACTAAGCAAGCTGAAGAGAAGCATATTTCTAATGTATATTATGTTCCTGGATTGCAACACAACCTCATAAGCATTGGACAACTAGTGCAAAAAGGATATAGAATATACTTTGGAAATGGTGAATGTGTGATTCTAGACAAGAAACCAAGCAATAGGCTAATTGCAAAAGTAGAAATGACAAAAAACAGGATGTTTCCATTAAGAATTCAAAGTGAACTATTTGTAGAGCCACAAGGATTACAAAAGCTTGCTAGATTAGCTTTCAAACCCTCATATAAAAATGAAACTTGGTTATGGCATTTAAGGCTTGGGCATTTAAACTTCAAAGGGTTACAGCTGTTATACAAGAAGAAAATGGTATATGCCACCAATAGAGTCACTTAAGACCACATATGAGAGTTGTATATTGGCAAAAAAACATAGAAAACAATTTCCAGTTGGAGAGTCTTATAGGGGAAAACATCCACTTGAGATAGTACATTCAGACCTTTGTGGACCTATGCAAACACCTTCCATAAGTGGAAAGCTTTATTTCTTGACATTTATTGATGATTTCAGCAGAAAAGTATGGGTTTATTTCTTGAAATATAAATCAGATGTATTTGTTGTTTTTAAGGAGTTCAAGGCAAAAGTTGAGAAAGAAAGTGGATACTATATTAAAACATTGAGAACTGATCAAGGTGGAGAGTACATATCAATTGATTTTCAAAATTTTTGCAAAGAAAATGGCATAAATAAACAATTTACAACAAGGTATACTCTTCAACAAAATGTAGTAGCTGAGAGAAAGAATAGAACAATTATGGAAATGGCACGAAGTATGATAAATGCAAAACATCTACCAAATGAGTATTGGGTGGAAGCGGTTGCATGCTTGGTATACATATTAAATAGGTGTCCAACAAAAGCAGTGATAAATAAAACACCAGAAGAAGCCTGGAGCAAAAGGAAGCATAACATATCACATTTAAGAGTTTTTGGTTGTGTGGCATACTCCTTGATACCTCAAGAGTTGAGAAAGAAACTAGATGATAGAGGAGAGAAGTGCATATTTGTGGGATATAGTGAAAAATCCAAGGCATATAAATTGTACAATCCTATCACAAAGAAGTTGATTATAAGCCTTGATGTTGAGTTTGTTGAAGATGAAGCATGGGATGGCAGCATAGGCAAAACAACTATAGTTGCAACTAGTGTTCCATAAGAGAATGAAGATAATGAAACTCAAGTTGAGAATCCTACTATACAAGCAAATGTACCTACAACACCTTCTAGAGCACCTAGCACTCCAAATGCTACAACACCAGCAAGTAATAATAGCAATGAATCTTCTCATCCAACCCTTGCATCACTAAGATCAAGATCCATAAACACTTCAAAGAAGACACGTAGTCTAAGGGAGATTTATGATGAAATCCAAGAGGCTGAAAATGATGATATATGCACTAATTTTGCATTCCTGATACAAGCTGATCCAATTTACTTTGAAAATGCTATTAAAGATGATAAATGGATTGCAGCCATGGATGAAGAAATCCAATCCATTGAAAAGAATTAAACTTGGGATCTAGTTGAGCTTCCTAAAGACAAGGATGTGATTGGAGTTAAGTGGGTTTACAAAAAAAAGTATAATGCTGATGGAAAAGTAGAGAAACAAAAGGCAAGACTAGTGGCTAAAGGCTTTGTACAACAACCGGGCATAGACTACAATGAAACATTTGCATGCATGGCAAGATTGGATATAATAAGAATGGTCTTATCTATAGCAGCTCAAAACAAATGGAAAGTTTTCCAAATGGACATTAAATCAACATTCTTGAATGGTATTTTAGAAGAAGAAGTGTATGTAAATCAGCCACCTGATTATGAAATTTTGGGATGAGAACATAAGGTATACAAACTGAAAAAGGCCCTATATGGTTTGAAGCAAGCTCATAGAGCTTGGTACAACAGGATAGATTCTTATTTTGTGAACAATGGTTTTAGCAAGTGTGGCAATGAACCAACTTTGTATGTCAAAGAGAATGATAAAAAGGAAATCTTGATAGTTTGTTTGTATGTAGATGATTTGATATTCACAGGTAATATGTCCATTGACTCATTCAAGGTAGCCATGAAAAAGGAATTTGATATGATTGATTTGGGGCTCATGAGATACTTTCTTAGCATGGAGGTAAGTCAAATTGATCAAGGTATTTTCATATGTCAAAGCAAGTATGCTAATGATTTGATAAAGAGATTTAAGATGACAAATGTGAATCCAGCACCTACACCCATTGCTTTGGGTCTAAAGCTTAGCAAGGATGACAAAAGTCTTAGTGTTGATGCAACTTTATTCAAAAGATTAGTCGGCAGCCTCATGTATCTAATTGCCACAATACCGGATATTATGTATGGGGTTGGTCTTATTTCTAGACTCATGGATAAACCAAAAGAATCACATTGGAAAACTGGAAAAAGAATTTTAAGGTATATAGCTGGAACAAAGAGTTTTGGGATTTTATATACAACTTTAGATGACTACAAACTGATTGGATATACAGATAGTGATTGGGGAGGTAGCATGGATGATAGAAACAACACTTCCGAGTAAATCTTTCATCTTGGTTCTGGTGCTATCTCTTGGGAAACAACCAATTGTCACCCTTTCATCAGCTGAAGCAGAGTATGTTGCAGCCACATCAGTAGCTTGCCAAGCAGTATGGATGAGGAGAGTACTTTCAGATTTAGGGCATCAACAAGAAGAACCTACTAAAATCTATTGTGATAATAATTATGCAATTCCCTTATCTAAAAATCATGTCTTTCATAAACAGAGCAAGCATATTGATACAAGATATCATTTTATTTGAAAATTGGTGAACAATGGTGACATATATCTTTAGTTTTGCAGGTCCAATGAACAACTAGGAGACATTTTCACAAAGCCACTTGCAAAGAATGTTTTTGAACACCTCAGAGAAGGAATTGGTATTGTAGACATATATGGTAGTGAAGATTAAGGGGGAGTGTTGGTGTACGTGGATTCCAGCTCAACTCCGGTAATCTGCCCTACCTCCATAACCTAACTACTCCAACCACCACATTCACTCATCCTTCTCGAGTCTTTTTCTACCCTGTTTTTGATGCATCTAGATCATTCGTTTTTGGCGCTTCTTCTAGAAGCTTCTCCCGTAGCTATTTGGAGAGCTCTGTTTTGTAATTCTCAGTTTTTAAAAGGGAATGATTTGGTAGTACTCTGTTTTCTGTATATGGCATAAAAACTGTTTTAATGTATAATTGAAACAGAGCATTGGTAGTTCCATTTGGAAATGGCATTAATATAAACGTTTCAGTTTTTTGTTTCTGTTTTGGCATTTCTTACTGTTATCTGCAATACTCTGTTCTTTCTCCCCTTCATGCAAGGGATTTTGTGAATAGCACTAAATAATAAAGTGGCGCCAGCCATCTATAGAGAATAACAATCCATACAACTAGGATGAAAATGTACTGAACAACAAACAAGCCGAATCTCTGATTTAATACAGATCTAAACCATACTTCTTTAGCGCCAAAGAATGCAACACAAATTGTTACCAACACTCCAACTCCTGCACTGAATGGTGATCTGGTTAGCATGTATTCAGGTTGGGAAACCCGTGCTACAATCCATTATTTCATCATCTCCTCTCTCATGTTTTCTCATTCCATTCCCTCACTATTATCATTATTGCCAAGGATTGCGGCTATCCTGCGACTCAGATCATCACGGTAGTACTTGCCAACAGAAATTGCAATAACCATGCAAATAAAAAAGGGAAGGAGTACTAATAAGAGAAGTACCTCTGAGACAATCAACCATACCCAACTTTGATGACATTGCGCGTTACATAAGACTGTATCACAATGAAACACTATAAAAATATGAGTGATTAAACTTACGAGCAAAGCTGCAATAGTAGTCCAAAGACCTGCATACTCTGTAGTGGCCATGCCAGGCAGCAGGTAACCCACGAACACACACAGCGTGAGAGTGGCAGAATCTATCGATAATTGCTTCGCCCTCAACTTTTCCACTTGCTCTAGCTGGTGTTCACTTGAAATGCTCACATTCATCACTTCTGCCTCTGCAGCCAACCGTAAAATCAAGACATATATTACTAGATTATTTCTGGGAAGCCACAATATTGCTCTTCTCAGGGCTGCAATTACATCGTACAGTATGAGTGCAACAAAGAAGGCTACGCCACCATACAACAGCAAGTCCTCTCGCTGCAACACCATTGTTTTCCAAACACTCTGACAATAACAAATGTATTTCTGAATTTGACACCGGCAGAAGATGGATTGCATTCCAAAAATACGGGGTATTTAAACACGGGGCAAAGTTACGAATATTCTTAAGTAAACTTCAAGCTGATTTGCTTTAAGTTAAGAATATTCTATAAGTGCAATGCAATCTGATCTGTTGTTTTTTAAATTATCGGCATGGCTTTTGTCGATTCCACACTGATATTTCAAGACGTGCAATTGATTTATTAAAGAGCACTCGAATTGAGGTTTTGGTGTTCAATGAAATCCTAAATTAAAAAACTTTAGTTCTTGTCATTTTTATATTTTAAAGAAGATATAGGAATAATTGTTTTAATTGTTCTTATTGAAGAAGAAGAAAGAATAATTATCTCTCAGCATTCTCTTTTCATCATTTTCTTTAGTGAAAATTTTAAAGCTTAATTGTTTTAATTGTTGTTATTGAAGAAGAAGAAGAAAGAATAATTATCTCCCATCATTCTCTTTTCATCATTTTCTATAGTGAAAACTTTAAATCTTATCATTGTTATGTTTTAAAGAAGATATAGCAATATTTCTTTTTTATTTCGTCATTGTTATGGTTTGAGGAAGAGTAAAGAATAATTATTTTTAATCTTGTCTCTCTTATGTTTTCAAAATCATACAAGTATAATTATCTTTAATCCTTCTTTTTTGAAAGAATAAACACTTTTAATCTTATGATTTTTACTCTTTGAAGAAAAGTATTTGAAGAAAAGTATATATAAATAATTATTTTTAATACGTATATTTTTTTAAAAGGTAAAAAACATTTAATATTGTCATCATTATTCTTTAAAGATATAAAATTTAATGTTTTCAATATTAAAGCAATTATTGTTTATAATTTCTTTGAGTTGGTTTAAACTAAATATAAAAGAATTACATTCAATAATTTGAGTTTTTATTAAATTCTTAAGTTATCATTGTAGAGATTAACAATTATACAATTGTAAAAATAATCAAAGTGTTTAGTAATGCCTTTCAAAGTTAATTATGCTAAATAATCTAAAGAAGTATTTTTTATTTAACTCTTATTAGTGGAGTGTTTATTTCATATATTATTGAAAAAAATAGTTAAATAATCTTTTAAAAATAAAGTTTTGTCAATTTTTTTTAATTCAATTTTTCTTAATAACAAATTTTAAGTTCTATTTTGATAAGCAAAATGAGCTACATTTATATTTAAAAACGTATATCATAATGATAATTACTAAGTATATACTAATAATTTTCTTATTAAACATCAAATGTTCTTTAACATAAATGTAACTTCTATTATGAAAAGTCTCTTCGAATTCTAAACAATTCACTTTTGCTATATTTAGTTTTGGACAGAGTAAAAATTTCTTATTTTGTCAATGCTGAATTTTAAAGAACATTCAAGAATTCTCGTCTCTTACTTTTCAAAGGTATTAAATGAATTATTCTACATATTTACTTTCACCCAACCCAAATTATTTTTTAACTAAGTTTTTAAGGTTTTGAAGATAAATTTTTGTATTATTGGAAGGCTTTGCTTGTCGAAACCATTTTTATCACTAGTCAGAGTTGCACCTAAGGTAAATTAATTAATTAAATTTTCATTAAGCTAACAAAGAATTCGCCAAACATATGCTCTTCCTTTACACTTAATATTATTTTTCAGATCAAATTTCTACTCTCTTGAAAGTAAATTTGTTTTAAGCCAATTCACTATTTCTCTAAGTTCCTATAAATTTTTTGTTTTGTGCTCTTTTAAAATTTTTGCTTTTTGTTATGTATACCTTGCTATTTTTATTGAAGTGCTAACATCATTTTTTTCCTTATAGATTATTAAATCAAAACTTCCACACTAAAGAATTTTCTATTTCAATTCTTTTATAGATTAGTGTTTGCAAATTTTTGTCAAATTCCTTTTATTTTTCTTTTTATTAGTACTTGTCATTAGGCAATACTATTGTAATGAAAATTCATTTGTCATCTTTAAATGGTTATTAAATAAAATTATTTAGACCAATGAAGACAAAATATTTTCTTTTGTTTTATATTTTTCAACTTTTTTTCTATAATATAGATGCATGTTTTTAACTTTATAATTTACAAAAATCATTTTACTTGTAAATGATTGGCTAATATTCTTTTGACTCTTATAGCCAAGTTTTTATAGGATTTTCAGAAACATGACTCGATCAAGATATCGGCTATTGTGTTTGTTTTTTATCACAAGTTTTCTTTGTTATAAACTGGTTTTCTAGTTACCTCTGTTATTTTCTAGAGCAGTTCTATTTTTGTGGATGCCACTCCTCCTCACCAGGCTTTGTTGTCTGCCATGCATGATATTTTCCCCTCACAATCAGAGAGAATACAAAATGTAAGCATTACATTAGCATTTTCATTTTTTTTTAACTTTCTCCTAAAACTTTCTTTGAAGCTTGCAAGAATCTGAACATTGTTTAGGGTTTCTTCGAGTGTCAACCTTTCTTATTACTACCCAGTTGTTTAGGGTTTCTCCAAACCAGATAAAGGAACAATACAATCTTCTTTTTTTAAGGGCCAGTCTGTTGGGATAAGCACATAAATTTTTAGTTTCTAGCTTTAATGACACAATATTTGTAGAGTTAATGTCTTGTATCTGGAACTACCCTGCCGCCTTCATTCATTAAGCCGATTTCTCCAACTTTGCATATTTTCTGTGTTAGCATTGTCTCAATGAATTCGTTTTATTTTTAATGCAAATCGATGTTTATTTTAGTCCTGTTGTAAATAACACAATGTTTCACCACCGCCCTAAATTATGGTTACCCTTGTCCTTCAGTATCTCAATGTCTTATTGAAATGTCTATTTTCTTTTGCAGAAACAAGCTTTTTGTGGAATGTAACGACGAGTATTGTCTTCTGTTCTTCCATTTAAGGTAATGTGGGTCTGGATTTCTCGAATTCTAATGCCCAGTTCTTGTTACTTTGGTTTTGTTTGAGCTTTAGTCCCTCAGCTACATCGCCAAAGTTGGATCCTTTTCCCAACCTCCACGGGATGCATAACTGCCCTATCAATTGATCTTAATTTCATGAAATTCTGTAAGTATAATTTTAAGCTGCTATTAAACCCTACGCTTTGTTGTCCGCCACATTTGTGCTTCTTGGAAAGTGTATTTTTTAGGCTTCGAGCATTGAGATTTTAAAAATACGAGTTCAAACTAAGAGCTTGCAAATATATTAGGGTTTCATTGTAGAAACTCAAAAAATCTAAGCCTTAAAGCTGTGAGTTTGTAAACGCTTTAAGGCTCGAGCATCGAGGTTTATGTGAAATTGAAAACTAAGAATGCTAGTGCTTGGAGCTTGATTGCAATTGGTACAGACCAACATGGGTGACTGGTTCAATGATCTTCGCAGTGGCAGGATTCATTGACAATTTTTCAGTGTACACTGATTTTGAAATCTAACATTTGTTAGACATTAATAATAAAATTGACT
Source organism: Cryptomeria japonica (assembly GCF_030272615.1). Lineage (NCBI taxonomy): Eukaryota > Viridiplantae > Streptophyta > Pinopsida > Cupressales > Cupressaceae > Cryptomeria > Cryptomeria japonica. The sequence goes on along the minus strand of NC_081406.1, from coordinate 289,784,030 downwards.
TCACATCAAAGATTAAATTCAAACATTAAAACAAGGCATACAATAATCTTCAGTGCAAGAACATACAATAATAATCTAGTAAGTCATACAACCTGAGTTGGCCTAGTGGTGGAGAATTTGTGCTCTTGAAAGAGAGGTCACAAGTTCAAATCTCACAAGGGGGTAAGGTATGTACACCTTGCATCATAAAAGGTCTCTAAATGAGTTTTTGCTAGAAAATCTTAGAGTTGGGAGTCATGATTCTGCTAGAATATATAAGCATGAGAACATAGCATGAGTGTGCATTTAAGTGGTTTGGTATGTTGGTCATTGCAACAAGTGTAATAAAGACATTGAATACAAATTTACACATTCTATAAAATGCATTTTAACAAGACAATGTTATTATCAAAATGGAGGAGAACCATTTAACAGTCATTGAATCGTAAGTTAGGTATACAAAGTATTTTATACTGCTATTCATATATTACAGACAGAATTTCATAACTTATATAAAAAAACATTAACTAACTTCTGTTTCGTTGCTTTTGCAGGTAAGCAGAAATAATATGAATCAAAATCTTTTCTTACCAAATACATAAGTATAGTGTACATATGATAAACTACACAGTTTTGCTTATAAAAGCAAATTATCAGTGCAGATACATATCACAAAGTACACAATTTTTTTTTCAGAACTTCACAATGATTTCATTATATTAAACATCATTTTTTAATTCATTTTTGCTTAAAGATTTGCTTAAGGTATTTGAGGGTTTTTTTTCTGTTTTAATGAATTCTTTTTCATTCAACAAATCATTCAACATTATATCATTCAAAACATAAAATAAACATAGATTACTATCATTGCCTTACCTCTGCAATACAATCTTCACAATCTCTTCTCTTTTTCGTTGCACAAGGTGCTACTATCTTTCAGTCTTAGTCATTGTATTGGACTCTACATTTGTCTTTACTATTAAAACCTGCCTTCTGTATAGCTTGGTATATGCATGTTGAATATTCATTGTTCTAAGTGTTCTTGGAAAGCTTGAAGATAATACTTTGTCTTTACAAACTGAAATATACAAGGAAATATGAATATTGTTCTGAATATGTTTTTCTTTTTAATTTGGTAATTCTAGTTCTTGTCTAAAATCATATTATATATGTTACATTGTATGATCTTCATCTTTTTTCCTAGTTTTAACTAATTTATAATTTCAAATTCTAGTTATAATTAATAAATATTGTTAATAAATGCATCTAATTGAAATTTAATTGATATGTTTACACTTATATATTTTAATTACATAATTCTTATGGTCACTATTTTGTATACAAATTAATAATGCATCACCTCAAATGAGTATTAGTTACATTAAACAAATACAAATTTTGTTAAAACTCAAATTAAAACTTTTGCCTTACAAATATTTCACTAAATTTCAAACAATAAAATAAAACGAAACAAATTTAAGAAAATAACATACTAATTACAATAAATAAATATTTCTAATAATTATAACAAATATTATTATTAAAGTAAAAATTATTAAGACAAATACTTGCCACTTGTTCTATATAATATCACTTTTTCTTGTTTTGATTCATTTTGATAGATTACTACTTAGAATTTATGCAAGATCTCTTCTACATTTTGCAATTTTTATTTTCTCTTTCTTAACATTTGATCTAACTGTCTGCCTCCACCATAGTGTCTTAAATAAATATTGATTAGGCTTGAGAATTTACTCATAACATACTTCTTAAATGGTAGAGCTCACTTTGGGTACAAACGAATGGTAGAGGTAGAGCTCACTTTGGGTACAAACGAGTGAATAGATTGTAAATAGACTTATTAGGAATATTGCATTGTTTAGTGCCTATTGTTATGCAGTTAGTGGTAGTTATGTATTTATGCAACTCCATTTTCTTCTAACTAAACTTTCTCCTCTTTATGAACCCATTTGTTATGATTCAAGGAATAATGAAAATATTTTACCTTGTTCCTTCATATGGTATAAGATCAGGGTAAGGAAAGGAAAATGTTAGTCATTTTGGCACCCGTAATAGAGTGAGTTTGTGTCAGAAATTGGCATTGTGAAATCCTATGCCTGGGCATTGTGAAATCAGCTGCAAACCGTTTGAGGCATGTGATTTTAAAAGAGTGACGATGAAGCGCTGAAGGCATTTAATCGAATGAGCATGAAACGTTTAAAGATGCATTTCTCGTAGTTCATCACCTTGCGATGAAACAGACTTTGAAGAATTTCCAGTCAGTTATTTTATTAGCAATGACTTGAATTGACTTTATCAAGATTTGTTTTGCTAATGAGAAGCCCAACATTTCAATGTAATTTTGTGAAGGTTATGGCATCAATTTGGCGATGATAACCCTCTAAAATCCTAGACCTTACAATCAAAAGCATGTTATTCGTACATAGATTATCCTTGACTACAATAAATTTTTAATCAGATATGTGAAGAAATTTCTTGACAATGCGAGTTAAATACTCATTCGAGGAGGACAGTGTTTACAGAGAAAACCTAAATGTATGGAAACGGCAAAGAGTTGAATAATTGCTTGATGATTAGATGCATGCTGGCAAGTATACTCTTTAATTTTTAGTAGGTTTTCTTCCAATGATTGTATTTGAGATATTTTTTAATACCAATACAGAAGGCAAAGGACAGTGAGATATTTTACATATTGGATTGAATTGCTTTTTGTTTCTCTACAGTTGCTTCTATGATTTCACAAGCACTGGTGTGCGACTTGCTATTGTTCTGTTACATTTTTCTATTTCCCATGCCTTATATTCTCGCTGAGTTAATTCAAGAGCATTAGGAAGGTTGCATATATGGTTTTTGATCATTTTGTTACATTGTCTTCTTGTGATTCTTGGTGCGATGAACTATCTAATATAATCTTGGTCAAAAGGAGTATAAAAGTAAGGTAGTTGATGGTAGTTGCAATACCAAAATCTCTCAGAGTGTGAATAATATATAAATCTAATCAAAGTAAGGAGTTCAAAAATTAAAATTTATATGTAACCTTACAAGGTTTAAGGTTTCAAATTTTATAAGTGTATGTTTATTTTGTAAATGGTGCAATAAAAGATTTTTTTTTAGGTGGAAAGCAGTAGAACCTTGTGTAACATTGGATTAATAATGAATTTGGTAAGAATATTGGTTGTTTTATGTTCATGGTTTAAAACTTATAAATTTTAATATCACATGGCCTCTCATATGTTAGATATTTCTTGTAATTTTAGAGTCATCTTTGTTACACATGAAAGAGGCTTAAAAGCATCAAATGCTAGGGTTATCAAAGAGATTAATATCACATTGAAAGAGTAAAGTGTGACAAGACCAATTTAGAGGTTGGTGGCACTAGAGGATGGAGGAATTTCCATGATCTCAAATGAGCTTCTCCATTTGAGATGGTGCCTTCCATGAGAAGTGTATGAACAAATTTGACAAATACATGTATTGTGAATATTGATTTTTGGAGACGGGTAAGGAATTTTGTGTTGACCTAGATATGGATTATTGTATGATGAGTTTAGTTTTGTTTCCAAAATATCTCCTCCCTCACTTCTCTTTCATGAATAAATTTAGAACAAAAAGTTCCTACAAGTAAAAGCTCCTTAGTTATTATAAATTTCATTGATTTGAAATGTGATGATATCCATTTTTTCCTACATCTAGATTATTTTCTTAAAAAAATTTCTAAAAGAAATTGTATTCCAATTTTTTAGATTAAATATTATGAACTAGACACTTTTTTAAAAAGTACATAGCTTTCTCAAGGAAGATTTTCCTTCTAACCACCAAGCTCACACAAAATCATTAAATTTACAATCTTAAAGGCATATAAGCTAAAATTTAAATGGGGTATTTTAGGAAGATAAAGAAAAAATGAATAAAATTTAATTTACCAATGATCTAACCATTTCCACCCAAATATTTTCAAAGAAGCTCAATTATCATCTTGCCAATAATCTAATCTAAGAAACTTACCAAGCCTCTTAGGAATTGAATGGACCCCACATTATCTATTGTTCCAAATAAATAATTTGTTATTGGGTTTGATATCCACAAAAATAAGAGAAGATAAATTATCTCTCCAGAAATATAAAGAATGATACAACTAAATCAATCCATCAGATTTCTCAAATCCCACAAACAAGCCAATCATCCATTAGAACCTCTCCAACTAGTACATTGATGCTGAGCCCTCTTCCAAATCTTCACCATATCTTAGACATATAGTTTTTCTTGAAATAAAATAATATTAGGATTATGATCTTGAATAAGATCTTAAGTAATCGTTTTGATGAAGGGTACTACTCAAATCCATAACATCCTTCAAAATGTCCGTGTACCCATACCAGGAGCAAGAACAAGGAGCAAGGCAACTCCAGATTTATCATGGACGAGTTGGAGGATATTAACAGGAAAGTTATTCAGAAAAATGCAGATCTATTGCATTCTTATCAGTAGGTCTCTATTTCTTGTGTTCTTAGTCTTTTTTGTGTTTTAGGCTATTTTGTGAGCTTTTTCCATGTTGGTTTAGCTTTTGCTACTAGTTATGGTATTTGATGCTTATTCTCTAGATATTGTAAAACTTTTGGGTTAAAGCTCCCTGTAAAACTCGTTTAAAACCACTTGATTCAACCAATAGTTCTCATGTTATCCTTATCTTTTCTTGATCCCACTTCCTCCTTGCCTTAACATTTTTCTCTATTGCCCCCCATTTTAAATATTTTTGGCTATATAAGATCAAGGAGGAACCATTTTCTTGCTAGCATCTAAAGTTTATAAACTTTTTAATGTAGGACGAGAATCTAACATAACATTTTCAATAAGAATTACCAAAGAATTATTTTTCAATGAAGTATAATCTATATCATTTCTACAAACCATATTAATGAATTGTGAAGAAACAACATTAACAACCTTCTAAAGCTGAATAGTATTTTTCAGTATGATCATAAATTAGTAAATCCATTTCATTAGATACCAATTGTTTCCTTATAGACTCTATAAGTGCGATTGATTGAGAAAAAAATTGAAGATCCACGTCTTGACCAAGATAATTGTCTTTATGTATAATAGGTTCACATCTTGTTTTACTTAATTAATATTCTTAGGAATATCAAACCTATTACTAAGAGTGGATTTTTGGAGGCTCCTTTCTTTCACAAAACACCCACTAGAATATAGTTCTTTATTAGCTTTTCATCTATCTATGACCTTGGTTGTAGTAACTTTTGGTGAAGTTCATGATACCTGTGGCATCTTCTCATGGTAATTTCTTTCAAGATGTCCGTAAACATGACATGCATAACATCTATAAGGGACAACTTCATAATTTAATTGTTGCATCCATTGGACATATTACCCAATATTTACTTCATTGGGCCCAAATCCGATGAGAAAGTGCAGGTCATGGCGAAGGGAAACCCCGCACTCTTCGTGTCTACTCACATTATTATTGAATCAGTATTAAGCTGATTTATGATTCACACACCCGGCCAAATGTGCGATTCTAATAGCTCATCTTTCGGCGTCACCAACCACTTTACGATCTGTGTATCTATGTTCCACGTCTCCCAGAATTCCCAAAACACTTTCTATCTTGGCATTGCTACGCTTTAAAGATATAAGAATGTTTTCTTTAATATCATTCTCTGATTTTAGGAATATGAGTTTTTTAATAGTCTTAGGGGACCCTGAGAGTCTCCCTATTCACAAGTCCGTCCTCGGTGCCACTTTATTCTCCTCCGGAAAGGCAAGCGTACAGATGTAGATTGTTTTGTTTATCTTTTAAAATAAGATTTTAAGTATACAAATAATTATACAACTATCAATTTCAAAGTTCATTTATTGTTCAAGTAGTGATATACGTGTTTATATGACTGTTCATAGTCTAAATGTTATGATTGCAAATACTTAGATATGAATTATTTGAAATAATGCTTAAACTAGATGTATCAAGATTTTTTTTATTCATTATTTTTTTTTTTACTACTTCTGTCTATGCAGCATCTATATTGTAGCCAATTTAACTTCACCAGTAGACCAAGGGTCCATTGACAGGATTTTTATTTAACTTTAATAGGTAGAGTTTTTATTTTATTTATAATTTTTAATTATAATTTAGATAATTTTTTAAGAATAAGTTTTTGTCAAATTTTTTATTTTAAATATTTTAAAAAGATTTTTAAGTAGTTGATTTTAAAGTTTATTTTGATTAGTTAAATGAATTTCAATAAAATCAATCTATAAATAAAATAATCAAATATAAAAATAATAAAATTTCTTATCAATTTCAAATGTTCTTTAACTGAAATATAATTTTTATCACAAAAAGCCTCTTCAAACTTTAAACTTTTCATTTCAATTATGTTTATCTTTGAGTTGAGAAAAAAATTATAATTTTGTCATTGGTACATTTTAAACAAGAGACTGCAAAGCATCAAGTTCTTGCCAATAGTGTAGTGTGGTTAGTTTAGAGTAGAAAATAGAAAAACATTTGGTTAGAGAGAGGTGAAAGGAGGTGGGGGAGAGGGAGAGATAGTTGAATAGATAGATAGGGAGGGATATAGATGGAGGGAGATATAGTGAGATAGAGATGGGGAGGGAGAGAAGTAGAGAGATAGTTGTAGAGAGATATGGATAGAAAGGGATCTAGACAAATTGCTGTCTCATATTCATGTGAATGACATAGTACACACATTCTTTTATTCATAGAATAGAAAATGCAAGAATGTGGTTCAAGAAGTGCAATCATTTGTGAATGTTGATATCATTTAATTTTAGTTTTAGTTTTTATTTGATCAATAGATGGCATCAAGTATTTGGGTCATCTTTATGTGCAATTGTGCCTATTTTAGCATGATGGTGTCTTGTTACAATGGTGTCTTTACAACCTTGTCTTCTAGAGCTTACCTTCAATTCATGATATATAGAGAAATAGTGTTATAGGCTTTGCATGCTTGTTGCAAAGAGAGTGGACTTTAAGATTTGTTTGATTGCATTGATACCGCACAAAATATTTGACACATAGATGACAATGCCCTTGAAAAATGTATCAAGTACATTTAATGATTAATATAAATGAATTCATATATCACTATAAATGTACAAAATAAATTTTATTATTTTGATTTATATTTGTATTTATTATATTTAATGATCTACTCTTTTATATATTCATATAATATTTTTTTTAATAAGTTATTATAAAACTTTTTTCTATTGTTTAAATATAAAAAAAAACACAAACTAGAATAAAAAATAAAATAAAAAATTGAAAAAAAAACTTTTTAACATCATAAATATTACTTTAAAATATAATTACAATTAAAAAACTAAAGAGAAAGACTAAAATTAAATAAAAATATTCAAATCTAAAAATTAAATTCAAACCACAAAATTAAAAGCATCTCTACACTCTCATGTGGAGCAATGGCTTGTCCCGTAATGTTTTTACCTACAATAGTTTAATTAATGCATAGTGTAGGACAACTAATATGAAGCAGGCTTTCGAGATTATAAACACGATGTCATGGAGTGGGTGTGTTGCTGATGTTATTATGCCGAGAGGCATCTACAATGACATCAAAATGTTCGTAAATCAAAATTCAATTTTGAAATAATTTGACATGCAAATGATGGTAAATGCATGAAATATGCCATCTTTTGGTTTTTTTTGAGGTGTTATTTTATTACTCCAAATAAAATAGAACCCTCGCCACTTGTCTCCAACTATATGAAACCATTATATTCAAATGATATTGGAAGAGTGCCATAATATTTAAAAGGGAACAATCAATAAAATCAAGTAGCATTGAGAGGTTAGTGGAGGAGTGGGCTTGGCATTGTGAGAATCTGACGATTCTAATGCTGTAAATTCAGTTTCATGTTGTCCTCTTAGATAATGCTGGTACATACTTAAGCAACTCTATTATTATCCATATTTTGAAACTCTTGTATACTAATAATATTGCTACAATTGTCAGATTCCTTTCTATTATAAGATATCTCTTGGCATAATCTACCTATATTTTTAAAATATAGATATACTAGTTACTACAATACTTGGATAAATGGTCTTTCACTTACAAGGAATTAGGTTCATTTCAAGATTTGAATATTTTATACATTTTGACATTGATCTAAAGTTCATTTGTATCTAAATTTCATGTTGTTCTTATGTGAGATCAAGTTGTAAAATTTTTTTTTTTATATTGCATAAGATATGGCCTATATCTAAGTTGTTGTCAAATAAAGTTGTTTATCTAAATCCTTCAAAGAATATGAATTGAAATAATTTCAATTTTAATTACAGTCATATTAAAGCACTACTATTTTAAAGCACGTTGTTAGCACTTTATAATTTTAAGATCTGAAACATTAGCAAAATTTAGAACACTATTTATCGTAATTGTAATATAAGGGAGACATATAGTTATATGTAGATACTATTGAAAATGAAGAATAGATTGCCCTCACTATCTAGAGTATTGAAGTAGAAGTAGTATTAATATATTTTATGTGGAATATTGTCTACAACTCTACCAATATATTGCAAATAGGATTAATAAATGTTGTTGGTCAAAAGTAACTCTATTCTTGATGCCAAGAGCTTTGATGGTAAAGGCGAAACAATTTTTGCTGGCATTTCAACATAAATAACATACTATATTGACTTTGGCCAAAATTATAATATTGAATGATTTGTCATATTTGAAGCTATATTGAAATTTTGTTTGGCAAAAAATAAGTATAGGGTTGCATGTTCTGTCCTATGTGTTTCAAACCGCATTTACTATAGGATTTTTTATGTTTATGATGGCTCCAGCCAACTTTAGCTCAATAGTTGATGTTGGTGAGCGCCACTGACCAAATGCCCTTTCAAGTTTGTCTCAAAAGTGTTTCACAAGGTATGTCCTCACCTGATGTTGTACTTCCTGTTCAGGACTTTGACAATTCCTGTGACTGGCTTGAAAATGTACTTTGATAGGATATTTTGTGGGTAGGATCCCTCCTGAAAGCATGCTTCATGATTGGGTCAATAAATCCTAGTCTCCTAATGGAGTTATGCTTGATGGTGTCCAAAGTCTCACGAAAGGTTTTTTTTTTGTTTCGCTTTTCAAACCCTTTCCCATGTCGAGGCTATTCTCTCTCATGGTCTGTGGACTATTAGGTCATCCCTTCTAGTCTTCTAGCACTGGTCTCGTGATTTTTCTATTTCACGTGACAAAAAATTGTGAGTTCTAGTTTGGGTTGAGCTCCTTGGTCTTCCTTTGCCTTGTTGGCCCTACATGCAAACCATTGCTCAATCTGTTTGCAAAGTTGTCTGCCTCGAGTGAAACCATTTTTTTAATGCTCGCCCTCAAAAGAGGGTATGTGTTGAGGTCAAACTTTCTCATGACCTGAAAGAAACTATTGATATTCAAGTGGGTGGAACCACCTTCACCGAGAAGGTGCTTTATCTAAACCTACCCAACACTTGTTATCGATGCCAATTGATGGATCACAAGATCAGGGATTTTCCCTTAGCAAATACAAAATTAAAACCCCTTGTTAGGGAATCTAGCTCTCAACTAGTGGAGGGATCCAAGAAGGATGAATGGACCACGGTGGTTTGTAAAGGAAAAACCCTTGCAGTTTTGGCCCAAAAGACTCCCATCGGTTCTAGTTCTCAATCGATGATGAATCCTCTTGTGTAGTCTCCGTCTTCCCAGGTGGCTCCCACTTCGGTTTCAAACCCTACTCAATAGGGGAATGCTTCTTCAGAGGGTGTTGCTCGCCCTCCTTAGGTGCGCACTCCTTAGGATATGTCTACAATTTCTACTCCACACTCTCTAAGTCGATCTCGCAGTCCTTTAGGGCATGCTGAGATTGTAGATGGTGGTTTAGAAAAATAGCAAGTCATCTCCAGTGGGGAACAAGATTTTTTACGCAATAGATTCTCCTCTCTTAGGGACAAAAATGATATGCTATTTTTGTCATGAATTACATCTCATGGAATGTTTGAGGTCTCACAAACCTTGCTAGAAAGTATTTTGTTCGAGATGTTTTTCAATGTATTGTAGGCCTGGATGTTCTTTGTCTCCAGGAAGTTAAAATTGCAAGTTTCATGCTTAATGTTGCATGTCATGTTATTTGGCCAAACAACCTTTTTTTTTCATCCCAGAATGAAGCTGGTCGAGGGGGAGTTGTCACTCTCCTTTCACCTTGGTGGTGCTCTGTAGTTATTTCTCATGGGGTTGATCCCATGCAGTGCACCGTCTGGGTTTGCTTTCAATTGGTAATCATTCCATTGGGATTGCTAATGTTTATGCTCCCAATGATTCAGTTGAAAGATCATACCTCTAGCAATGAATCACAGATAATCTTCCACCTGCCACTTGGGTCATGTGTGGGATCTTCAGTATGGTTGAGGTGGCTTCTAATAAGGATGGTTTTTTGCCTTTTTGATGGACAACTAGAGAGCGGGAACCCTGGTACTATATGCATAATAAATTGGGTCTTTTCAACCCCAACACCAATCGCCACCATCCAGATGGGGTCGAGCACATGGAATAATTTTAGAGTTGGTTCTGACAGAATTCTTAAAAGGCTTAATCATGCTATGATATCTGTGCAATCTTTTTTCTCATTTTTTGAAGATCTTAATCTGCCTATCACTCCTCTTGTTGATGTGATGCTATCAGACCACTTCCCCATAAATTTTAGCATTGAATGGTAGATAGCTAGGAAACGTCCTTCCAAACTACAATTCTACCTCAACACATCTCTTCTACACCATCAGTCCATGATGGCCCACATTCAAAGAGTGCGGAGTCTTGAGCCAAGGCCCCATCATCACACTGGTTGGATTGAGTGGTGGCATGACACTATTTCCCACTTTGCAAGGTTTCTACGCATTTATGGTAGGCAACTTGCCATCTACCACAGGCGGTCATATGATGTGACCACCAAAGCTATTTGTGCCACCATAAAAGCTTTGGCCTTGAATCCCTTTGATTCTTCCCTGCAACTCTATTTAGCCCAGGTCTGACATAGGAAGAAAGTTGCTGATAGTCACTCTGCCAAAGGAGCTCAAACCAAAGCCAGATTACATTGGCTTAAGGTGGGTGATAGGGCTTCTAAGGAATTCTTCCTAGCTCTACTTTCCCATCATACCTCTATTGGGATTAACAAAATAAAAGAGGCACATGCTCTTCTCACTGAGATGCCTAACACATTGCAAGCCTTTGTCTGTCATTATGAGAAGGTGTTCACACCACAGGGAGATTCTTTGGCCAGAACCCAAGCCTTACAAGGTTGCTTAGTTGTTGTTCCCAAATGGCTCTCTTTGGCCTTGTGTTGGTCTTGACCTTCATAAGGTCTGTCTAGAAGCTTTTCATTCCTACTCCCAAGGAAAAATGATTAATTAGGGTAACATCAAGTTTATCCCTAAGGCTAGGGACCTAGAGGACATTTGCAATTAGCGGCCTATCACCTTGCTTAATGTCTCTTATAAGATCATTGCCAAAGCTTTGGCTCTTAAGATTTGACATCTCCTACCGCTTATTGTTCACTCGGAATAGACTAGATTTATTAAATCCAGGTTTATTCTAGACAATATTATTGTTGTTTGGGAAGGTATGGATTGGGCCAGATGTTCTCAACAATGAGTGATCTTTCTTAAGATTAACTTTGCTAAAGCGTATGATTGCATTGAATGGCCTTTTATCTTGGCTATGCTCAAAGCCCTAGGCTTTGGTCCCTAGTTCATCCAATCTGTGCATATGCTATTTTGGGATACCTCAACTTGCATTACTATTAATTGCTGGCATTCTGAGGCTTTTGGCCTTTTCAGATCCATTCGCCAGAGGTGCCCTCTGGCTCTTTCCTTATATGTACTTGCAGCAGAAGGGTTTGGTTACTTACTTGCTAATGCTATCGGTGTTGGGCGTGTTTGTGGTATCTCCTTTCCTAAGTCACCTTCCTAGCTTGTCAATGGCCACTTTGCTGATGATTCCTTTCTCTCTCATTGAGGATGAAGATAATGTGTAGTCCACTCTTCAATGTCTTAACACTTTTTCCTTGGCTTCTGGTTCAGCCATTCAGTGGCACAAGACACAATGTTACTGACAGTCGTTTCTTCCCGCTCCACCTTAGATCCTTCAGTATGACTGGAAATGGCTTCAGCATGGAGAAATATTTCTCTTTTTGGGCATTCCTTTTTCCTTCCAAGCTTTGCCTTCGGATCTCTGGCAGGCAGTCTTAGACAAAATCAAGAAAAAGCTTGCCTACTGGATCACCAAGCCTCTCTCTTTGGTTGGTAAATTCCAAGTTTGTTCCAAAGTGTTCACCACCACCCATGTCTGCTATTCTTCTTGTTGGGGTCCTTCAAAGGCCTCTTACATGAAGTTGGAAAGACTTCCGCAGGTCTTTATTTCGGCCTTAGAGTCTAACCATCATGGTTTTCACAAGGTTGCTTAAGAGTACTGTTGTCTCCCCAAGGATTCCAGAGGACTCAACCTTATTTCCACCTAGAACCAAGGGCTTGCCTTATGTGCTAAATGGGTTATCAGAGCCTTATCTGGAGACAAGGTCTGGAAAATTATTCTTGAACAATGCATTTCTTCAGGTTTTCCTTCTAAAAGGCCAGCCTGGAAGGGGATAGGCTTGCAAACCTTACTCACCATGACAGACTCTATTCAGATATAGGGTTCTTTTGTGGTCAAAAGTATCTGATGTGCTTGGGAAGCTATCAAGCCTGGGCTGCAGTGGGCTAGTGATGGCTTTTTGGGATGGCTTATCCATGAATCAACACAACCTTTGGTGGTCCCCTCTTTTTTAGATGCAAGGGTTACCTTTGGCCAAAATTCAAGGTGTCAGTTCTCTGCACTTTCACAAGCATGGCATTCGTACCCCTAAGGATTTTTTTTCTAGATCTACTACGAGCCTTCGATCTTGGGAGGACCTCAAGGTCTAGTTTTTCCTATCTTGGCCAGATCGACAGACTTATGACCTTTTGGTTTCGGCCCTTCCCTCAAATTTGCTTCATAAGCTCAGTATTTGGTCTGTTAGACCTTAGTGGAAAGACTGGAAGTGGTATCCTTGGACTCCTTTTACCAACTACAAACCCAAAATGGGTTATCTCTAGTTGGTTCCTCATTTGCCTATGGTTCATACTCTCAACCAGTGGTGGCACTTGAAGTCTTCCCAGACTACCTAGAGATTCAGGTTTTTGGCTATCTAGTCCACCATCACCGAGCCTAAGATTTCTCAATTTGTTTGGTGTATTCTCTTTCAAGATCTTCCTTTGGGTTCTAGACTCAAACATTTGGGAGTGCCTGACCCTCGATGCCCTTTTTGTGGTCACCTAGAAACTTTTATGCACATCTTTTGGTTCTGTAGAAGAGCTCAATAGTATTGGAGCTAGATTCATGAATTTTTTTAGCCTGAGCCATTTTCTTGGCACATGGCTCTTCTGGGTGATTTGCCTAGAATCCCCTATAAGTTCTCCTAGATATGGCATGCTTTCAGAATGGAGATCCTTTTCACTCTTTGGAAGGATAGAAATGTTGTTATTTTTTCTCACAGTTGCTTGGATATTAATGTTTCTCTTTATGCTAAAGCTTGCTTTTGTAACAATATATTAATGCAGATTTAGGTTCAAGTTGACAAGGTGGCCCTTGAGGTGGCCCACCTTTAGAAGTTCCTTCAACACTGGGGAAATGCCCCTTGTGCGATTGCCTGAGTATCGCCAGACTCTGTCTCTGTCGACCGTACTCAGCCCCATAGCCACCGGTGTGGTCGCAGCTCCTTTTCCCGCCGCTCTCAGACCCCACGGTCCGAGCCTCCCCGCTGTCCCTTAGGCGGGAGAGATGTTCCTTGGCACCGCCGCTTGGCTTCCCACTGCGGCATGGCTCTAACTCAGGGTGGCCCTCTGATTCTCCTATGGCCTTTTCTCCTCCTACTACTAATTCTGGGTAGCCCTCTGCCACCACCTCCAAGTTTCCTCGCCTAGCTTTGGCAATCTCACCTCCCAGGTAGGAGGAAGGAGAAATTGAAAGAGATCCTAAAGATGGGTGGTCTATGCCAGACCTGACTCTTGGCCCCACTAATGTATGCCACAAAAAAGATGACCCTATCCCTCCTCCCTCAGCTGCCTGAGGAAGATACTGATGAATAGCTTGTTGTCATTTTTTTGTTTTCGACCGTTGGTCAGGTGACTCTCGCGGGGTGATCTTGTATCCCCTGGCCTTTTTTTGTGAATATGTACTGTAATATTTCTTATTAATAGAGAAGGCCTATTCATAAAAAATAAGTATAGAAATTGAAATTACAATTCAGAGTCCAAACAAAAATCTAATATTCCTCTAAGAAAGTTCAAATTTCAACTTCACAATTTTTATGCTTTCTTTAGTGTACTGTTCTAAACAAAGTTTGCCACAAAGATATTTTAGACTAAATAATGCCAAAAAGCATCAAAGTCAAGCTGAAAAATATCCCTAGTAATTTTTTAACTAAAACAGGAAAGCTAAAAATGCCTTTGGAACTATAACATCGGCAGGGTAACATAGGAGTTTTAAGAATATTAATTTTTAATATCTTCCAAATCCATTAAGGTGTAGCCTAGTGAAGAAATATTTAGATGTTTCAGCATTACATGCATATGATACATTAGTCTCCTAAGTCATTAGGTAACCTGGTAATTGAAGTGAGCCAATATTAAACCAAATTTAGTTGAATGTATGAAGATAGAGGGGGAGAGGAAGAAGGGGGAGAAATAGATAGATATCCAACTAAGTATTTGAATTAGATATGAAAATTTATTATGTCTTAATGTCCTAATTAGACATGTGTTGCCATTTATTGATCTTATGATGCTTTATGATGAGAAAGAGTTTATAAAAGATCTTCGAACAAGTAAAATGAATGCTAATGAATAATGAATACATACAATACTAAGACAACTTCAAATTTTACAAAGCATGCACTTAATGAATCCTTTTTAATGTGAAAAGGACAAGTTTTGAAGTGATTTATACTTGTTTGGACATGATTTGTTCTAGAACAAAATGACAAAAAGAGTTTAAAATGTTACACTTGGTTTTCAATTTCTAAATTCTCTGATATTTTTTAAAATTCTTTTTGATTGTCAAGAACCATGATCCATGACCATCAAATAATAGAAACATGTAAGCCCAATTTAACAATGAAAATATACAAATAAAATTAAATATGTAGAGTAAAACTAGAAACTTGCTACTTAGCAGCCATCACTAAATAATCAAAGGCACTTCTTTTTTTAATTTTCATACAACTTAACTAATTTTATAACAAAGTAATTTTTCCTAGGTTAGTTTGATTGTTAAATGAGGATAAAAAAAATTGAATCTCTAAAATGAATTTAGAATATACAATAAATAAAAAGAAAATGTACAAGAAAAATGAAATCAAATTATAAAATGATTATTAAATTGTAAGGTTTTTAAGAAAAAATTATAACTTAATTAATTTTATGAAAAATAATTTTTACCCAGATTAATAGTTTGATCAATAAATGAGGTTAAATAAAAATTGAATGCCTAAAATAAATTTAAACAATAAAATTAAATGAGAAAAATAATGTATGGGAAAATGAAATCAAATCATAAAATGATTATTAAACCATAAAATAAAATCAAACCATAGAATGTACACAATATTCTGTAATTAATTTCAATTTAACATATTTTTAGATGGAATTTAAAGAACCCTAATTGACATTCCGTCTAGATTAGGAATATAATAATTGGTTTTGAAGTAAGGGAAAAGGGAAAGTTAGGCTTGATCACAATTCATAGTTTCAATAAAAATAAATTCACAGATCAACATTTTTGTATATGTAGATTGGACCTTAATTACAAAAATTAAATGGCATATCTTCTATGATACATCAATGTCCAAAATATGGTTGTGAGGAGAAAATTGGGAAATTGGTGAGAGATACATATGTACCTATTTTCAAGTCAACAATGTCAATATTGAAAATTATGTTGTCACTATAAAATATATTTGTTATGATATCAAAGATAAAGAACATCAAATAGAATCTCCATGTGAAACCTTGAAGATAGAAATTATTAATTATATCAAAACACTTCTGCACCAAAAGAAAAAGGAAAAAGTTAAAAGGGAGAATTAGGAGAAAATCAATCCCTCTTCATTGTCTCGTAATACTCCTCTAGTACTAAAAATAACTTATAACTATTGTAATCCACCAACAAATAAAGACTAATATGATCATTCCTTCATATATACCAAAGCAAGGATGTTTTCATCCTTATTCTTCAGTTAAGAATAAGAAAACAACATTCATTGATCTCATTTCTACCTTTGTTAAAGGTGCTACTTTTATATGGGTTCCAAAGAAAAATAAGATTATTAAAAAAGAATAAGAGAATCTAAATCCACAAGTACAATAACAATAATATAAATTTAATTTCTTTTATTCTACATATATCAATCACAGTCAATGACATCATATCATGTTGAAATTCAAAATATTGATAGCGGTTGATGAAAGCAATTTATTAGATGATAATCAATCTAATATTTTCAGCTGAGATTTGGAGCTTTTATACTTTGCATGTACCTATCTATATACTTTTATAGTATTTTGATGGTTCCCCCACTTGAGAAGCATATATTTTGCATTTTCCACTACCCTACAATATTGATTAAAAAACTTTAATATATTTATCTAGATATGATTGTGATTATAATTCAATTACACTTAGAGTTTCTAATTGCATGTTACTAATGTAAAATATTTCTTATAATGATGTAATATTTCTAAGATATTCCACATGATTAAAATGATAAGGATTACAATTTAGAGTCAACCTACTTCACACATGAAAATGGTGTTGGACACTCTCAAGGAGATTAGTTAACACTATAAGAGCAAGGAAAATTAATTAGTTGTTTCTTATGAATATAAAGATATAATCTACTAATTATACCACATTAATCTTTAACAATAATTCAATCAAAAGTTAATAAGGGAAAAAATAAGGAGCAAATGAAGACATCTTCATTGTCTCCTAATTATTCTAAGAATGAAAACAAACTCATCTATCCTCCACATCTATCCTATGAGAAAAAAATTGATCTATCGTAACCCTTGATCCTCCATCTACACCTCATCTATGAATAAAACCATCATCAATACATTTGAATAAAACCACTCCATTCTAAAGTCATGTTGTCAAAAAGAAGAGCAACCACATACCATCATCTTATCTATTTGAACACACCATAAAAATCCTTGGGATATCAATGAAGATTCATCAAGGTTTTGGGTAAATTATCCACTTTATCAACCTGAAATGAAGATTTAAGTAGAGGAAAGGTATTAAAGTTCTTTCTTTTTGCATTTTAATCTTGTTTGGAGATAGAGTATTTATGAGAGTGCAACCTGAAAGGGAATATTGAAATCATAGAGATATAGTCCCCCTTGAAATTATTGAGAATATAAGTGTAGTGGCCTACAAAATTATTTTATGTTCACACCTATGTAGATTACCTGATGTCATCTAAGTGTATAGGTTGAAAATGCATCATCCTAAACTAATTCATGTGTACTTTATTAGTCTTTCTTGCATATGTATGTAGATATCAAGGTTTAGGTTGAAAAAGAATCTTCCTAAACTAAATCATGTACTTGATTACTCTTTCTTTCATATGTATATAGAAATCAAGGTTTAGGTATAACTAACCCAATATTGCACTAGCACATATTTTCACTTTTAAAATATATCATTACTCAAGTTAGGGTGCTATGGGACTAAAATAGGATGAGTTGGAAACATGTGAAGAAACCTAATAAATGCAATTTAAATATACCCAATATCATTTTTTAAATTTCACTTTTGAGGGGAACTACCTACTACGGGCATAAATTTAATTCCCTAATATTTCCCATTTTTTTTGTCTAAGCTAGTAATAGGATATAAATCTTAGAGCCTTGTGAATTATGCTCCTAAATGGAATAATCTAAATTAATTTGAGTTTTAGGGCCAAATGATTATGATCAACTGACATTAATTCTATCATAT
The DNA here is from genome assembly GCF_030272615.1 of Cryptomeria japonica. NCBI lineage: Eukaryota > Viridiplantae > Streptophyta > Pinopsida > Cupressales > Cupressaceae > Cryptomeria > Cryptomeria japonica. The sequence goes on along the minus strand of NC_081406.1, from coordinate 289,765,929 downwards.
TTTATAAAAATATCTTACATCATAAGTAGTTTAAAGTAGGAATGATTTTAATTAAGGTTTTGATTCTAAACGTACTTAGTATTAATTTGAATGATTATTTTTAGACTAACGCAATTGCAAATGAAGACATGATTATGATAAAAGTACTAAAAACCTGATTAGAAAGAACTATTATTTAATTTGAGAGCCCAGACCAAACAATTTAGGTTAAATTTAAAGTTAATGTTTAGATTATCTAGAGATTTTGAATTTAATTAGAATTGTGTCATCCCTTGGGGTGATTAATATATATATTTTAAATGTTTTATTAAGATTATATAATGCTAGTCATGTGCATCATGTGTAATGCCACATGGTCAAAGAATGGCTTAAATCCTTCATATTGTTTACTAACTAATTTATGACGAAGTTAAGATATCAATAATTAATGTGTAAATTAAAAGTTTAGGTATCTATCACAACCTCATTGTTAAGGGACAAAGCCTACGTCATGTTTAGGCTGAAAGATCTTCTTCATGAGATTACTTTTTAGGATAAATTAGACCCTTTGAATATTTATCAAAATTTCAAAAAAATGTTGGTTGGGCCATTAATACTACTCTAAGATCAATTAATAGTTTTTTGTTTTCTTGTTTGACCTCATGCTAGAAGATGTTTTTCCCCTATGATGATATTTTATCTTTTATAATTTCTTTTTTGTACTTTTATATGATTGTATAGTGTAAAACTGTCAAAGATAATAGTGGTCATTGATCTTGTTTTGATCTAATGGCCTACATAATTTTAGTCATTATCAACACACATTGTTATCTCTAGATAGAATTGGCACTCTAATATTCACTTGATCCTATAGTTCATGCAACTCCTAACTAACCCCATGAAATGTGTTTAGGCCCTCATAGACCATTGGATGGCCCCCACTTTCATTCTCTCAAGCATGTAGATGTTAGCAATAATAACATTAGATTAGAAAATTGCATATTCTTGCAACCCACAAGGATTGTTTGGGATTTTTCCTCCAAGCGATGCACAATCATTTTCTAAAAACATGATCTAATATTGTGTGTACTCATATGAGGCTTCCTATGCATTATAAAAACAACATTGTTCTATTTGTTGATACTAATACATATCAACTACCCTATGCCTTATTGACTTAGCATTCCTAATATATGATGATACTGAAAAGAAACGTTATAAGCTCTTGTATTCTACAGGTGTTGTTAAATATTTTAACTCTTATGGATGGACCATTAGCTAGTTCATTGTCATATCCTCTTTTTCTGGGGCAACTTTCATATAGGATTGTAGGAATTTAGTGACATCACTAATTATTATTATTTGTTTTTTTGTATCATAATGGTCTTAAGAATACATAGCATAATAATGATATCTAAAAATGGTGGAGCCTTTTCATGTATGATTGCATTGGGATATTATGTTACATGTCTAACTATTGAGGTGCTAGAGCTCTCATATATTTTGGGATAACATTGATCATGTAATTAGAAGACATGTCAAAACATCACATAACCTGTTTAATCCCATATGATCATTATAAAATAGTTAATCTAGATACTAATTCACTACAAAGTAAAATTGATTAAAATTGTATATTTCCTACATAACTCTATTCTTGTTGGTCAAAATCATTTAATGATGGGAAATATGAGATTGTTTTCTTGAACAAAAAGTATTTTCCTTAAAATTATGACTAAAAATATCTTGTATTGAGATCGTATAGTTTGATGATTGTCACATGCTTAAGGGGAAATCTCTCTTTGTGTAAAATCAAGATTACATGAACCATTCATCTCACCTTCCATAAACTCCCCTTGATTTTATAATTAAATTAACTTCCACCTTTGCCAATTAAAAATGTAATATTAAGGTTCAATGAAAATGTTATTCTATCATTACAACATTGAATTGACTCCTCGCAATATTTATGTAAGCAAAAATAGGATTTGTAACATATAATCATAAATGTATCTATATTTTTTAATGTACCATTGACAAATTCTCATTTTTTTAAAAATGTATGCTTGCTAAGCATTTGATCATTTTCTTTAGAATTTTTAGTCTAGCAACTTAGTTCCTTCCTCATTTATTGAAAAAAAATCCTTTGTTTGTCATTCTCTCACTCCTTAACAATCTTCATACATAATGAGATCCAAATTAGAGGACATATACATTACCTTTTACCCATACTCAAATTTTATGGAGGATATAAATCTCTTGATTGCAAACTTTAGTCAATATCATAAGATTATTTCATCTCTACATGAGACAAACTTTAGGGTATGAGACAAAGTTTTTACACAACTATAATATGTGTTCCCAATTGTAGGTATGCCTAGTCATATAGCAAAGAGACTCATAATAGAGAACAAACTCGCAACAAAGAAGATAACACAAGAAGATGGTATGATCTAACAGTGCTTTTCAATATTTAGTATTTATTAATATTTATAGATAAAATACATAATTATTCAAAATTAACTATATAGTTAGATTTAAATCCTATTGTAAGGCAAAGAAGAAGACCTTCAATAATTACACAAAACTACTATTTACTAAATTTTATAACAAGAGTTTAGTGGCCAAAACCTACCAATTTATATTAATTTAGTATGCTCCAACAGTTAAAATTTAATTAATACTGGAGAATGAAGTAGGAGAAGTGGGAGAAGCGGGAGAAGGGAGAAGCACTGCATTTGAATTCAAGGCAGGGCGGGAAACCCTGCAATGGACAGGCAAACTAGGGGGAGAATGGAAAGGACGATTCCTGAGACTCTCAGATTCCTCTGAGTTGAGTGGAAATGACCCAACCGATAGGGACCCAAAAGAAGGCAATAATCCTATCAATTCTGATGGAGAAAATGGTGAATCGCATGCTAGAGACACTCCTAGGCATGAAGCTATTGAACGAAGGGATAGTGGTCGGTCTTGGACTTCTCTATTAGGGGTCAAACCAAGTGAAAAGTCCTCGATCCCTCTAGTTCATAATATCTCAGACCCAAAAGAAGGGAATATTTGCTAATGATATTCCAGACCCTATTATTGATCATAATGTTAACCTTATGGCAATGACACTGGTTGGAAAAATTTTTGGCCCAAGGCCAAATTTTGATATTGTTAGGGCATTTGCTAAACACAAATGGGTGCTTAAAGGTCAAGTAGAGATCACCACTATGTCCAAAGGAGTGTTGTCTTTGGCTTTCTCTTGCAAGGAAGACATGTCAAGAGTGCTCTGTGATGGCCCTTGGCTGATCGGTAAATCAATGATAGCTTTAAAAAAATGGGTGCCTAAGATGGACCTAAATGAATCCTTCTTTGTTCAAGCTCCAGTTTGGGTTAGACTGTTGGGCCTTCCTTTAGAGTTCTAGGTGGAAGATGTGTTTAAAGGAATTTATAGCTCTTTCGGTGAAGTCCTCTCTATGGACCCTACCACAATGGCTAGAAGAAGACTTACCTTTGTCAGGATCTATGTGGGAGTTATGCGAGGCACATATATGCCCCTATCCATTGAGATTAATTCTAGATTGGGAAAATGGAACCAACCTTTGGAATATGAAAGTGTCCCTTTTGCTTGCTTTCACTGCAAAAAAGTGGGATATAGAGCAAGGAAATGCCCTCTTCAAGCAGTCAAAGAAAAAGAAAAGAAAGAAAAGGCAATGCAATGAAAAGCAAAAGACCCTATTAAGCAACCCGAGGACTCTAAAAAAGAGAAAAGAATCAAAAAGGCCCAGAGTGTCATCATCCCTGACATAGTAGAGAAACAAGTGGATGTTAATGTGGAAAACCCAGAAACACCTTTGCTTGAAGAAGGTAAAAAGGATTAAACATGAAAAGAAAATAAAGAACAACGAGATACCAATAAGGAGGATCAAAGAACTGATAACCTAGAAGAAGGAGACATACAGGTGGTGTTATAGGACAATGAGGAAGTAGATTCAAATCACATTACAAATAACACTAGCAGAGATGGCCTCAATAGTGACTATGAAGAAGCCCAGAAGTGTTTGATCCTTGGAGGAATCTCGTTGTCGGGATCACAACAATATATAGAGATGGTGTAATTCACCATCCAACAATCACAAATGACCTCACTTCTTAATGCTAAGTGAGCTGAGGTCAAAGATGTCGACTAGAAGATAACCACTCAAAATACTCAAGAGGAAGATTGCAATACAAATGAAGTTGCAGAGAAAAAGAGAGGGGGTGAAAAAGTGCCTAAATCTACCCCTCAAGCTAATTCAGTCAAAACATGAAACTGAACCAAAGTTGACATGGGTTTCAACCCATCTCCTCCTGGAAGAAAAAAGCAAGCCAAATGAAAGATCAAGAGCCAAGCAAGAATATAGCAGATGGTACTTAAATGACCATCCATGGGGTATGTTCCCTAGTTAGAAAATGAAAATAATTTCATGGAATATATGAGGACTTAATAGTCCACATAAACAGGATGTTCTTAGAAATTTAGTCACAGAACATAAACCGAACATTGTTATTATCCAAGAAATTAAAATGACTAAAGAGAAAGTAGAAAAGATTAAGCTTTTTAAGGATGGGGAAGTTTTTGGTGGAAGATCTGATGATGCTTCTAGGGGCATTTCTATTTTCTGGGGACCCAGTCAAGTAGGATAGCAATTTGGCTTTTATCAGGTTTCATCACATTGGGGACAACACCTCTTTATTACTTACCAATATTTATGCCTCTAATAATAGACTTGGTAGAAGAAAATTTTGGAAAAAGTTGGAAGCTATTCGAGTTCTTTACAAGGAGGATATGTGGATTGTTATTGGGAATTTCAACACCCCCTTTCGAGACAATGAGAAATTTGGAGGTGTCCCTTCACAGCTAGAAAGTAGAATGGATCTTTCAAACTTTATCAGCAACTAGGGTCTACATGATATTGAGATCCAAGGAGCCAAGTTTACTAGGCTGAACAAGAGGACGGGAGAAGATCTTATTCAAGTTAGAATTGACAGGACCCTTATTTCTAATGAGTGGTTTAATCATTATCAGTGCTCCCTCTCTGCTATCTCTAAGATAGATTCTGATCATTTCCCTATGATTATTGTTGCTAATAATACCATTGTTAAAAGAAATTTCCCTTTCAGATTTGAAAGGATGTGGCTAGAGCACCCTAACCTTGTGCAAGTCATTGAGAAGTGGTGGTCTATTGATGTCAAAGATATTTCTATGCAGAGAATTGCAAAAAAATTAAGAAATGTGAAGGACAATATTAAAAAATGGAATAAGGAGGTTTTTGGAGATCTGTTTGCTGCCAAGACTAAAACCCAGTTGGAACTCAAGGAGGATCAATCAGGGAGGAAAATGAAGTGTTGGTGAAGTACCACAAGATTATCAGAAAAGAGGAAGAATTTTGGAAACAAAGGTCTAGATCCCTATGGCTTAAAGTTGGGAACAAAAATACTAGATTCTTCCATATGACTACTATGAAACACAAGGCTGCTAATAGAATCTCAAAGCTGAAAATTGGGGGAACTGAAATGAGGAAGGATGATGAGATTGGCAAGGAAGCCAGGAAATTCTGTACATCACTTCTTTTGGCGGACTCTAGTTTGGATGGTCACTCCCAGAGTGCCATCCTTGAGAATATTCTTTCAAATATTAATGAGGATGAGAACAAGGCCTTGTGGCCATCCCTTCTAAGGAGGAAGTTACATAAATAGGTTTTTATTTTGATGGGAACAAAGCCTTGGGCCTGGATGGATTTTTGTTGTTCTTATTTCAAACCTTCAGGGACATCCTCAAATCTGATGTGGTTAAAGGTGTGCAGGAGTTTTTTGGGGCTAGAATGATCTTAAAGGAACTCAATGCAACTTTCTTGGTTCAGATACCCAAATGCCTGGGGGATAACTCTATGGATATGTTTCGACTGATAAGATTATGCAACTCTTTCTACCAAATTATTTCTAAGGTGGTAACAACCAGGTTGCTAGGGATTCTTCCTCTAATCATTTCTCCCCAGCAGAGTGGATTTTCTCTCAGCAGACAAATCCTTGACTCTATCATTGCTATCCATGAAAACATTCATTTGCTAGTGGATTCAAAAAAGAAAGGATTTCTTATGAAGCTATATTTGTCTAAAGCCTATGACCATGTGTGCTGGAGTTTCTTGGGTAAGGTGCTTGGAGCTTTTGGTTTTGGAGTTAGGTTTATTAAGATGATTGATCAACTCATCTCGACCCCTTCTTTTTCTATCATTGTCAATGGGGTGCCTTCCCCATTCTTCAAAACTTATAGGGGTATCAAGAAGTGGGATCCCATATCCCCTATACTCTTGATCATTTTGGCTAAATGTCTGGGTAGATTTATCAGCAATTTTGTTTGTTTGGGGCTTCTCAGTGGTATATCACCCTATTATGGTTTTAGAGAGTTTACTCATCAGTAATTTTTTGATGATACCATTTTAATGGGATCATCCATTATCAAAGAAGCGTCCAATCTGAAGAACCTTCTCAACACTTATAGTTTGGCCTCGGGTCAAACCATCAATTTGGAGAAAAGCTTCATTTTCTTCTTCAACACCCCAGAGGATAGACAAATTAGAATGGCCTAGATCCTTAGATTCCAAATTGATAATCCTCCTTCTATCTACCTTGGCCTCCCCTTGGGCTTGAAACCCTTGGAGCTATTTTGGAATAGTCTTGTTGATAGATTTAGTAGAAAGATCACTAGTTGGAAAGGGACCCTTCTTAGTCAAGCTAGAAAATTCCAGCTCTTAAAATCTTCCCTCTAGAATCTTCTGGTGTATGTTTTAAGACTTATTAAAATCCATGGAAAATTTTTTGATGTCATTGAGAAAATCCAGAAAGGCTTCCCATGGTTTAGGGTTGAGGAGAAGAAAAGAATGGCTCTCATAGCCTGGGAAAATGTGTGTAAACCCAAAAACAAGGGGTGTCTGGGCTTAAGGAATATCAAAAATTTGAACAAAACTCTTCTTGCCAAACAAATTTGTAGATATTATCAAGGAAAAGGAGAATGGAATGATATCTGGAAGGCCAAGTACTTAAGGAAATTTCCCACCATTGAGGATTTCCTGGTCTCATATTAGATACCAAGCGGTTCTTTCATTTGGAATAGCATTATTCAGGCTAAAGGTATTGCTAGTCTCGACAATGTCTGGGCCATAGGTCATGACAGGAAGGTGGACTTTTGGGATGATGCTTGGATTGGTGGATCCCCTCTTAATAAGCAGGCCTCTCAGATGCTCATCCATAATTGTAAGGAGAAGATAGGTGCCAAAGTGGCTAATTATTGGAAAGATCAAAAGTGGGTGGACCTCAGATCAATTGAATCAAAACTCAAGAAAGTAAATTTAATCATCAACCATGTTGTCTTAAATACCAGAAGGGAAGACCACATGGTGTGGTGTGGGACTTCCTTAGGAAATTATTCAGTCTCTTCTATTGTCCTTTTACTAGCACAATCCCAAGATCCTAGTCCTTGCTGGGCTAAGGCTTGGTATCCAGGTTTCATTCCTAAAATCAATATTTTTTTGTGGATCCTTTTGCAAAATAAGATTCTAACTACTGATAATTTGAGAAAGAGGGGTTTTTGTTTCCCAAATATATGCTATCTCTGTCTTAATAATGAGGAATTTTTGAACCACATCTTTTTACATTGTCCTTCTACCACTCCTATTTGGGGGATATTTTTTCAAATGTGGGGGTTGAACTAGGTTTTATCAGAGGAGATGCAGGATTGTTTAAGAAGATGGCATTATTTGACCAATAACATCACCATAAGAAATATGTGGAAGTTCTTTTTTGCCCATATCCTCTGAGGGATGTGGAAAGAGATAAATAATAAAATATTTTGGAATGATATTAACACCTCTGAAGTGGTGTGGGTCAAGATAAAAAATAAATGTGTTGAGAATGTGATGGCTAGGGGGTGCATTGTTGTAGCAATAAGGAGGACTTTGATGTTCTCAAAAGGTGGAATATCCTAGCCTTTTTGGGCTCCAACATCAAACTAATTAATAGAAGATTGTGTTGCTAGTCCTTTCCCCCCAATGATTGGTTTAAGCCCAACTTTGATGGCGTAGTGAAAGGAAACCCAGGACCTATTGGTTGCAGTGGTGTTATCCTAAATGGGGTTGGCTTTTACACTAGGGCAGTTGTCTATCCCTTGAGAATTCAGACCAATCATATGGTGGAAGCCATGGGCACCCTTCAATCAATTAAATTAGCCTATAATTTAGGGGTCAAAATGCTATGGTTGGAAGGCGACTCTAAAAACATTATTAACTACATTCTAGGTAAACATCAAACTTCATGGAATATCAAAATCATAATTAATTCTGCTAGGGATTTTCTTCAGGGGTTTAAAAAATGTCACATTTCCCATGTTTACAGAGAGGCTAATAGGACTGCAAATTGGGATGCCAATGAGGCAGTACGGAGTGAGCTAATTATTACCTAGAATGGCGAAGGGGAGCTACTGTGTGCAACACGTGATCTTAACTTATGAAAGGTTTCATTGTAAGCAGGGTCAAATTTGAAATCATTTCCTGAGGTGTAAGGAGAAGTCATGGCAGCAGGAGCTGGTTTTGTAGGTAGCTGAGAAGGAGGTAGAGTAATCATTGCAGGTTCACTTCACATGCTTTATGGGATTTTTTCTCCCTCTTGAATAATAGCATCAGAAACTCCTACAGATTTCAGGCAGGTTCTCAAAAAATATTTGTAGCGAAGAAAGGTATCAATTGGGAATTATAGACAATTGGCATCAATAGAATTAATGGTGGAAAATGAAAAAGAACGGAGGCTAACACCATTGATAAATGGAAGAGTCATCCATAGGTGTGCGTGGTTCTTCTAGCTGCCAAGATTACTGATTTCATGGAGCGCATGCAAGAAAAATGACCTGAAATTATGAGAATCTTCAAGAAGGGCTTGAACAAAGGCACTTTAACCATAGGAAATAGGAAGGTTGAGGTGACTGAAACTATGATTGTAGAGGCAACGGGTTTTTCGATGGATGACATCAAGTTTTACAGGGACAAAAATATTTTAGACACTGCCATGAATAAATTTCCAAATGACGAGGAGGAGAAAGCTAGATTGGTGAAGGGCAACCATACCTACTTCTCACCAAAGGTAATTAAATTAATTTAGTGAAGGGTTTTTCTTGCTATAATGGAATTTATCACACTCGATGGTAGATATACTAGAGTTTACAGCTACCATTTTGTCTTACTTAATCACTTTGGGTATAAAGATAAAATTTCTATGTCATATTATGTTGTATGTGCCCTTAATGCTGGGATCAAGGATGCTATATCCAACCCTAGTCTCAACCCAGCAATGCACAAAGGTTTGATGGTGATTCTATATAATCACATCAAGAACAAAACCGTCGAGTTGAATTAGCTGAGGTCTCTGAATCAGAATAGGATTTTGATGACTTTGATGATGAGGAAGGTGAAGGCTATGACATAGAAGATGAGACAGAGGACGACCCACAAATTGTTGGGTTGAGCAGAAAAAAAAGAAAAATAGAGCATGGGAAATAGAATAAAGGGTTGGCCAAAAAGAAGAAGAGAGGGGAGGATGAGGATAGATGGTATGAGGAGGATAATGAGACTTAAAACAACATGTATACTAGAAGCGAGAGGTCCAAACCCTCGTGAGCCAAAAGCAAAAAAAGAAGACTCCTAAAACTAAGGATGTGGGTATCAAGGACCGGTCAGCTCTCATGACTGAGTTTAAGGATAAGGGCCTGATGGGGGAGGATACAACCATGAAAGAAACTTAGAGCACTGATGTCAGGGAGGTGGGACTGGAAGTGAATCTTGAAATTACTGGTGGCAAGACCTAGGAAGAGCATCACCTGGATATTGACCTATGCATCAATAATGGCATGGATAACTTCAAACAAGTGCTCCTCTAGATGCATAAGAAAATTATTGGCATTAAAACCAAGTAGGCCTAGGAAGCTCGGAAAATCGATACTTTACAAGTTTTAGGCTCGGGAAAGTTCAATTCCCTCCCAGATTGTCTCAGTGAGCTTACCAAAACTATTGGTAATGTAGAGGAGATTATCAATGCTAATCATAATTGCTTTTTTATCCTGGAGAACAAAGTAGGGGCCACTGAAAAAAGACTTGCTGGAGTTGAGAACATGCTAAAAAAAATAGGTGAGGAAAGTCATAAAATTCTTAAGGCTACCTTAGCTAGTATGAAGGCTCTTATCAGTAAGTTAGAGAATGACCATGGGGATAAGGTTGCGGTGGGCATTATTGATGTTAAGGATGACACCCCAAATGATAAGGAAACATGGGTTGGGAGAAGAACGGAGGTGAGCACTAAAAAGATACAAAGCCACATCAAGGAAATTGAGGATATCAAGCACGCAACTGATAATATGGAACAAATGGAGCTGGAAGCTATGGAAATGCTTCAGAACTTAACCTAAATCTGGGCTTTTGACGGTCCTTTTTGATTTTTAACTTGTTATCTCTTATTTGCTAGCCTTTTGTTTGTCAGCTGTCTTTTCTTAGTGTATTGTCTTTTGTCTTTTGTTGTGCTTTGATGTAAATCTTTTGATCTTTTGGTTGTAATGGGTTTCAGGGGCCCATCAAAACCTATTTTCCCATACTAAAAAACATTCAAAATTTAAAACTTTTTCTAATGAATTAAAGGCATAAAATTTATTGCTAATATAATTTTTTTAGTAGTTATTATTGACTAGATCATCCAATGATATGCAATAATTGATTGTTGGTCCTGTCTAATTATCATCTATCAAAAGCAACTGCCATGTGGACATTGCATTATCATTACTTATGCCAAATCTTCTTACTATTATCCACAAAAAATGAGGGTTTATCAATCATGGAGAACTCATGACACAATGCAAGCTATCACATGATCTTCCTTCTTCCATGCACATACTAACTTTTACTCACAAAATTTAATGACTTGTAAGATTTCACTTACCAAACATATGCCCATACATCAATAGGAAAATAAATATCATTATATCAAATACTAATCTAGCTAATGTAAGTCAATTAATGATTTATAGTAGAGTGTACCTTGAATTGCTAACTTGATAATGGATATCTATTGATAGAAGAAAGGTGAATTTTTATTGGTTTATTATCTGATTGAATTATACATATATGCCAATTAAGAAATATTTTTTTGAATATTGTTTTATACAAAATTATGTTTATAACAACACTCTTCATAATGTGCAAATGTCTAAGATAACATTTTTATGAAATTACATATTTTTACATTTCTATAAGTGAATAATGGTTAGAAAAATTATTAGCCTCCTTCAATGGAAATCATGTTGTATCTTAATTTGTTTTGTCTCCTTGTGCAACACCATGTTAATATGCTACATAGGAACTATAAAAGTTAATACCTTTTCTTTCCATACTCATATTCCTGATGGACCCCACAAATCTTATAGAATATAACTTAGGAAATGGTGTGCAAAATAAGGTTGAGCTCCAATGAAGCTGGAGATTAAATGGTTATGGGCATCCACCTACCACAACTCGGGAACAACTTAATTCAAATATTTAATAACAACTGATGGGATTTTGAGTAGGATAGTTTTGGATTTCAAATTAACACCGAGTACAGGTTGAATGGGAACGGAATAGGGATTGGTGACAAAAATGGGCCCACACCTACCACACAAGAAGTGGAAGTGGCTTAGTGTGTGATGTTTAAGGCTAGCCAAGTGGCGCCACCAATCTATAGAGAATAACAAGCAATCCAACTACGATGAAGATTGACTGAAAAACAAACAAGCCCAATCAGTGAATCAATATAGACCTTAACCATACAACTTTAGTGCCAAAGAATGCAACACAAGTTGTTACCAGCAATCCCACTGCTGTGATACTTGTAAAGTGGAAAATTGAACCCTAGTGATTCCCCACCTAGAAGAGAGAAAGGAAATCACTAGGATGATTTTCACTTGGGAGATACTTTACATTTAAAAGAGGGGTTGAATCCACTAGATCCAAATCCAAGGGAAACAAGGATATGAGTTCTGAGTGGATTGCAAGTGTTGGAATGTAATTTACCCTCTTTTGTAAGTTGAAGAGTTGATTTCTTGACTATGCAGAAAATAAAGACAAAATGCATGAAATAAGGAGCTATTGATTTGGGATCACATTATAACTTCAGATCTGAGATATTTAGACTGATAAAGATCTACCTAGCAAATTTGGATAAAATTCATTGGGACCATGTTGAAAGTGTACTTGGTCCTGTGAAAAATCCGCGAATCGTAAAGGGTTTTTTTCGTCTCTGCAAATGAAGACCAAACCTGCAATTACAGTTGTGCATCTGCAACCCACACACATAAAAGAAGGGAAGAAGGGTTATGGATGGGGGTTTTCCTTAGTCAAACCCCAATTGAGGAATCAAACTTGAAAGAAAGTAATTGCAAATGCTTAAATGTAAATGATGAAAATGTATACCTTGTAGATTTGTAATTTCTTTATGATGGTTCCTTTGCTTCCTAAATGTAACCACAAGTGTTGCATGAAATGCCATGTAACATGATAAAACCCAAACATACACACATACTTGCAAAATGAATGGTGTAATGTTGCTCCAATGGATGAATGAAGGAGACACATGAAGAAGGAGATTTGATGAATGCCTAAAGACTTGAATTCTTTATGACGATAATGAAGACCTTCCACTTGAATTTTGTTTATCCTTGCTTATCACCCTTATTTTTGCTTATGCAAATGAGAGGACTAAATCCCTTTTTAAACTTGCCTTGGAGGAGTAATTTTTATCTCACCAAAGGCCAACATAGGAGAATTAAGTCCCTGAGGAGAAAATTAGGTCCAAGGGTTAGATGGACCCATCATAGAGCCACCGTAAGAGGGAGCACAGGGGTGCCACACCCCTGTGTAAAGGGGACAGGGGCATCACATCCCTATCTTGTCCTATTTGGGGCCTAGACAGGGTCTCAAGGTGATGCAGGGGTTAGAACAGGAGAAGATTTGGAATGTTGATGCAGAGAAGAGTCCCAATTAAGTAGGGAAATGCAGTCGCTAGGGTGAGAACCTAAAACACGGTCAAAATTGCTAGGATCACAATTTTATGATGCTATAATACTAATCTTGTTAAAATGTATTTAGGTCAGCAAATACGAGCTACAATCTATGATTTCAAAATCTGATCTCTACAGTGTTCCCATTCCTCCACCATTATTACTATTTTGATCATGGATTGCTTTGATCCAACTACTCAGATTATCAAGGTAGAACTTGCCAACAAAAACTACCCAAGCTAGAAGCAAAAAGAAACAAAAAACTACTACTAAAAGAGCCCCTCCTGAGCCAATTAACCACACCCAACTTTCTTTCCTAACTTGCATGACATTGCTCATTATATAAAACTGTATTGCAATGAAACTCTCCATGGAAACATGAGTGATTACAATTACAAGCAACACAACAATAGTAGTCCATAAACCTCTATACACTTTAGTGGCCATGCCAGGCAAGTAACCCATGAAGACACACAACATGAGTCTTGTAGAATCTAACGATAACTTCTTGACCATCAATTTTTCCACTTGCTTTTTTTGATGTGCGCTAGAAATGTTTACATTCTTCACTTCTACCACTGTAACCAGCTATAAAATTAAACCATATAGTACCAGATACAAAATGGGAAGCCACAATACTCCTCTCTTGAATGCTACAATTATACCGTACACTATGAATCCAACAAAGACAGTTATGCCCCCATACATTAGTAAGTCCTCTCATGGCCCAATTGCATAGTTTTTCAAACATTCTTAATAATTACAAATATATTTCAGAACTCTGACACCAACACAAGATGTGTTGTATTCCAAAAATATGGGGTGTTTAAACACTTCCAAAGGTTAACCAATATTCTGATGTAAAGAGCAATCTGATTTGCTTTTCTAGATAACTGACACTGCTTTGTTCGATTCCAGATAGTTTTTAAGGGTGTTGGAAGAAATAAGCCATTCATCAATTTCTTGATTTATTCACCATCTTTATAATGTAAGAATAATTGTCTTTATTGTCATCTTATTTTGGAAGAATATAATTTTTAAACTTATTATTGTTAGCCTTTGATAAAATGGAAGAACGATTGTTTGTAATATTTATTTTTATTTTTCCTGTTAATGGGCATGGCTAGGTTCAATCTAGTTACTCTTTGTAGCCAAAGGTGGTGTAGGAAAATCCTGTGGAAGGTTGGGTGAAAGAAAATTTTCACAGTGCCTCAAAGGGTAATCGAGGACCATGAGGGGCAAGATTTATTGTAAGGGATTGGAATGGGGAGGTTTATTTTCTGAGTGCGAAAAAACTTGAATCAGGGACAAATAATGTAGCGGAAGTAACTATGACGTTGATGGCAATAAGATTTTGTCAGAAGATGGGGGTGAATAAATTACATCTTGAAGGGGATTTGTTGGTAATCATTCAGGCAATTATGAAGGGATTGATTGATGTGTGGCATCTACAAAACTCAATACTCAATATTGTGGAAGATTTAAATAAGTTCAAAGATTTTAAAATTGGCCATATTAAACCGATGGGTAACATAGAAGCGGATGTCTTTTTATATGTCTGTTGTGTTTTGATTTTTTGGTGTCTCTAATGTCTATCTTTTGATCTAATGATGTAAAGGGTTTCAGTGGCCCTTAAAAACTTGTTTTGCCCAAACATAGCAGTGGATGTCTTATCAAAGTGGGTGTTGAGTTTTAATGAAATTGGTAAATTTAGAATTGAATACATGAGACATTTAAACTTCAAAGAATAACTATCAAGGTGGTGATGTGAGTTGAACACAACTTTGAGCTCCCCAAGTATTTGAAGACTACAAAAGAGGTTGATGGATGGTATGGATGGCGGCATTGCTTTAATGATGCTCAAAGTCATTAAGAGGGAGTGTGAGAGGAGGGTATAGGGAGTTACATCCACTCTCTTCATTCCAATTAATGCACAAACAAAGAAAGAAACAGGAGTGAAGGGTTTGAAGAGTACTTCAAGTGCGGTGGTGGAGTAGCAGAGAGGTGTCGGTGGTTTTTTTTAGCAGGGGTGAGAGATGGAAGCATATTTCACTCTCAAGACATAGAAACAACTATGCCCGTTTCATGGAGAGCTGACTGCCCATAGGGTGAAGAGTTTTTTAAACTTCTGGGATGAGTATATGGCACCTTGTATTTATCTGATTGTGTGTAGCACCTTTGAAGAAATCAAGCACCATTATAAGACTAGAATGGATGTGTATTCGTTAGTGATCGCTTGGGGTTTGGAGAGTGGTGACAATTCTGGAATAGTGAAATGTGTGATGGAGGCCCTGGTTCTTGTTGATTATCTAGATGAATTGGACTCATTTCTTGAATGGGTAGTCCCAAGAGTGCGATTCAAAATTAGGGAAAGAGTAAAGCATGAAGGTGAAGGTATAAAGGAGGTCATCATCCCATTTTTCAGATGAGCACTAGGGCAATGTAAATACCATTGTAGTTTGGAGGCTTGGAACGACTAGGAAGCTTTGAAGCTATTGATTCAGATTAAAGTAATGGAAGTGGTGATCGAGCAAGTGAAGGCAGAGGTAGCAGAAGCTAAAAGGAATTTTCTTTGTCCATGGAAGGAAAAGGTTGGCTATGGTTCGAGTGGTGTGGTGAGATCCTCATGCAAGGAATGAAACAATTGGCAATTTCCTTTTTGATTGCCCATAGTTTGAGGTGTGAAATGTCTAGTTTTATGTATGGTTTTATTATTTCAGAACTATGTGGTTTAACCCGCCTCTCTTTAGTTTTCACTGTACATGGGATGTGATAATTTTTTGGATATGGTTAATCCTATAGATGAATGGGTGACAGGGTTTTTTGGGGTCTGGTTACTTTTGTAGATGAACATGATTGATATTGAAGATGAACTTGTTTTGTGGTCAGGGTGGCTTGGGTGAATTCCGTGTAGGCAATTTTGATGTGGTGGTTGGTGGTTCTTGAGCTTTAGACTTATGTACTTACTTTATTTTTAGCAATAAAATCATAATTATTACTGAGCGAAAAAAAATACTTATTTTTATTTTAAAACAATAATTTTTTTACTATCTATCATCACTTTTAAAGAATTGTAATATATTATGGTATTTAATTTTTTTTCTTTTATCATATTAAATAATATAAATTTTGTTTCATGATTTAATTTATGATCATAATAGCCCATCAAATATTTGAATCTTGGTGGTCACAACAACACAACCACCACTTAAACAATAGACTATAAGATGAACCCCATTTTAATTAGTAAAATGGCTTCCATTTATTTTGTAAAATCATTTCATAAATAAAATTAAAAAATCTCAAATATTAAAATTTCTTACCAAAATCCAAAAATTCTTTAACACAAATGTAGTTTTTAGAATGAAAAAACTCTTCAAATTTTAAATTTTTCATTTCAATTATCCTTATTTTTAGAGAGAATAAATTTTTCTAATTTTCCCATTGTCACATTTTAAATAACATGCAAGAATTATTCTCTCTTACTTTTTAATATTACTAAATCAATTATTATACATGTTTACATTCATCCAACCCAAACTAAATTTAGAGGGTATTGTAGTGTACCTTAGACATTTAGTAACTTTTCCATATTATTTCCTTAAATCAAGATTATAGATATAGCAAATAAAGAGAAATGTGTATGAGTCAAGGCATTCAGTATATAGAGTGTTTATCTCACATGTGTTTTGAAATTAAAATTAAAATATAAATATTCTAAGATTAAGTTTTTATCATGTTATTTGGTTCAAGGGTGTTGAAAAGTTTTACAATTATTTGATTTTAAATTTAATTTTCTTCTATAAAATAAATATGTTATTTCAATTTCAATAGCATTTCAGAAATAAAATGGCTAATTATGATTTCATAAATAAAGTTTCTTACTAAATCCTAGATTTTCTTTAATATGAATGTAGCTTTTAGTAAGTGTAGACATAAAAAGTTCACCATGGCTCCTAATCCATCAATTTATTATCAATTAAATAAATAAATAATAAGTTAGTAAATATCTATATTCTTTTAATCCCTCTACATTAATTAATCAATAATAATTAAGACTTTTCTTCTATTTTTTAGTTCTACCTCACCCTAATATTCCAATTTTTGATCTTCCTTATCCAATATCCCCAAATGGATCAAAATCCAAAATTTCTATCATTTTTCATGTGTCTTATTCATAGTGGTTTTAAAGAACCAATATGAATTGAAAGGATAGATCACTCTAGTTGTCTTGAATTTATTTAAAAGCTCATCTATAATGTTCATTTTGAGTCAAGACTTGACTATGTTGAAAAAGATAAGTGGCCTATATCATTTTTTATAAGGTTCCTTTATTGGTACACATCAAATTATAGGTAGATAGAAATTCAAGTAATTTAAATCTACTGAAAACTACAAGGTATGTTAATTTAAATATTGATTCCTAAACCATTTTTCTATCATATCCTATCGAAAGTAAGTTAGTTCTAAAATTCCCTTGATGTAAACCTAATGTATATTATCCTATAGAAAAAACGAATCTAAAAAATATGATCAAGGTTAGAAAAAAAAGAAATTAAAAAATGATTACATTTCAGAGGTGAGATGAGATCAAAAAAAAAATTGTAATGATTAGAACATCAATACATGCATCTAAGAAAAAATAACATAATATTTTTTAAGTTTAATACAGTTTACAACCATATTCTACATTAAAACCTAATAACAACTTTATGAAAGTGCAACAAGAAATACATCACCAAGGTATTAAATTTTAGAGAGAGAAAAGGACGCATATCATAACCAATATTGTAGCATCAAGAAAAAAGTAGGCATAATTATTCATTAATTTGAAATATTTGTAGATTACGGGAAATAAATACCTAATTTGGGTACCCAAATTTCAAAAAGACAAAGCTAGTTACCCTACCCATAAACTTGTGCTTGGGCCTTGCCAGCTAGAAATCAAAGGGATGTAGACCAAATTTTTGTACCCTAAGGATTTCTAGTGTTCTAGTATTCTACCTTGGATCCATTTATATTGAGGCAAGAAGGAAACATATCTAAACCTAAGATTAGTAAATTAGAATGAGAACATCATGTGCACATAATAGATATGAATTTGAAATTATTTGTATTCATTATATTCAATTGGTTTTCATTACCCATCTTTATATATCTCCTTATATTCATATATTGACATCCTCATATTCACCTTATTTCTATTGGACAAATGATGATCCCATGAAGCTACACACATTTCAATGGATCAACCAAGAAACTATTTAACCACACATGAGAATCAGGCAACTTCAGAAATGAAGAACAATGGAGATCAAAGAGAAAAGATTGAAATTAACTTGCAATGAATTTATATGAATTGATATTATACAATGTAAAAATGAGCTTGCTTATATAGGCAAGAGGCTAGACAATTGAGAGAACAGGTAATGCCATGTTTCTTAATGAGGTGAGAGAGTAGGTAGGAGTAGGTACAAATAACCCATGGGGGATTCACTAGCTAGGCAATATTATATCATGTGCATTCATATTGGGGGCTTTAATATCTAAAAAAAGAAGCTCAATATATTGTCTTTGGTGAAAATAGGGGAATTTTTAATTTGGGCTATGAAAAAATGCAATATATGGTCAAAATAGGGGGATTTTTAATTTGGGTTGTGTATTTGGAGGGGGTGACAAAAAGGGATTTTAGGGAAATGTTTTTTTAAAATAAGGGTATTATTTAGTATGTCATGAACGTAGATACTATAACCTAGCTTCAC
Organism: Cryptomeria japonica; assembly: GCF_030272615.1. Lineage (NCBI taxonomy): Eukaryota > Viridiplantae > Streptophyta > Pinopsida > Cupressales > Cupressaceae > Cryptomeria > Cryptomeria japonica. The sequence continues at coordinate 289,747,095 of NC_081406.1, read as the reverse complement.
AAAGTGAATCCCCCATGAAACAACCTATCACAAAACTAAATGCATAAAACTAACTCATCTCTATGTAGAATGACACTTAGGATAACTAAAATGAACAATATTATATGATTGGGTCATGTGGACAATAGTAAAAGTTTACAAATGATTGAAACTTCAGAATTGAAAGAGGAAAATAGTTTACAGAAAAATGAGCTATCAAAGTTGAAAGAAGAAAATGAATAATAGACATCAAGTTTCTCCAATGGATGAGATATTGTCTTGGTGCAAAAAACTCATTCACAATCTAATTCGAAAATAGTCAAGGCAAGAAAATGAATGTTGTTAGATGTAATGACAATGAAATGAATTATGGTTTAAAGATCATGAAAAAAATGGGTTATAAGGTCAAGGATTGGAAAAGAATCAACAAAGAATTAAAGATCCAATCGAGCCAACAATGAGACCCAAATATGAAGGCCTTGGGTATATCACAAGTAATGGAAAGATGAATACAAGTGTTATTGGTTCAAAAGATTTGTAAAAAGGAAGGAAAACTATGCAATGTTTGTATTGTAATAGGAAAGGGCACACAAAGGAAAAGTGTTGGGATCTACATACTTGCAATTTTTGTGGTTTGAGAAATCATTGTGAGAAGACATGTTGGAACAAAGAGATGAAGAATGAATGCATGAAAATGGATCGTGGATGGGACTAGTTGGGAAAAGCTTATAGGTGTGATCACAAAGTTGTTTAAGTAAAAATTCTCATATGATAGCAATCACAAAAGGTTTGAATTTTCAAAAAGGATAAATGTTTTGAGTCAAAGATAAATTTTTTCTAGCAAGACATCTATCAATAGTGAGTTTGTACAAAGTTGTTGATTGAAATTTTGAGGTTTGAAGGACTTCCACAAAAAGTTGATTGAAGACAAGAGAAAGGCATCATTAAATCTAAATATCATTGACATGGTTTATAGTTATCATGTAAGGAAAGGATTTGAAAGTTTGAAAACTTGGCTATCAACAATAGATATTTGACAAAAGAAGACAGTAGCATTTACAAATAAAATTAAAGGGAAGTGTTGGAATTTAATTTCTCTCGCCTATTAATTTTTGAATAGGGGAAAACAAGTTTTGATGGGCCCCTGAAACCCATTACAGCCAAAAGATCAAAATATTTACATCAAAGTGCAAAAATACACAAAAGAAAAAATACTAAGAATAGATAGCTGACGAACAAAACGCCAGCAAACAAGAGACAGCAAGTCAAAAACCAAAAAGGATTGACATAAGCCCAGATTTAGGTTAAGTTCTGAAGCATTTACGTAGCTTCTAGCTCTAGCTATTCCATATTATCAGTTGCTCGCTTAATATCCTCAATTTTCTTACTGTGGCTTTGCATATTTTTAGTGCTCGGTCACGTTCTTCTCCCAAGCCCTGTTTCCTTATCATCTAGGTTGTCATCCTTAACATCAATAATGCCTGCAATAGCCTTATCCCTATGGTCATTCTCCAGCTTACTGATAAGGGCCTTTATACTAGCTGAGGCAGCCTTAAGAATCTTATGACTTTACTCACCTATTTTTTAGGCTTGTTCTCAACTCCATCAAGTCTTTTTTCAGTGGCACCTACTCTATTCTCCAAGATAAGAAAGCTATTATGATTAGCATTGATAATCTCCTCTACGTTACCAATAGCTTTGTTAAGCTCACCAAGACAATCAGGGAGGTAATTGAACTTTGCCGAGCCTAAAGCTTGTAATGTCTTGATTTTCCTAGCTTCTTGGGCCTACTTGGTTTTAATGCTAGCAATTTCCTTATGCATCCAAAGGAGCACTTGTTTGAAGCTATCCATGACATTATTAATGCAGAGGTCAATATCTAGGTGATTCTCTTCCAAGTTCTTATCACCAAGGGTTTCAAGATTCACTTCTAGTCCCACCTCCCTGATGTCAAATCTCTAAGGTTCTTTCATAGACGTATCCTCCCCCATCAGGCCCTTATCCTTATACTCAGTCATGAGAGGTGACCAGTCCTTGGTACTCATAGCCTTGGTTTTAGGAGTCTTCTTTTTCTACTTCTGGCTCATGAGGGTTTGTACCTCCTTGCTTCTAGTGTCCATGTCATTGTCAGTCTCATTATCCTCCTCATACCAGCTATCCTCATCCTCCCCTCTCTACTTCTTTCTAGCCGACCCTTTTCTCTATTTCCCATGCTCTATTTTTCTATCATTCTACTCGACCTAGCAATTTGGGGGTCATCCTTTGTCTCAGCTTCCATGTCATAGCCTTCACCTTCCTCATTATCAGAGTCATCGAAATACTCTTCCGATTCGGAGACTTCAGCAATATTCAACCAGACGGTTGTGTTCTTGATGTGATTATATAGAATCACCATCAAACCTTAGTGCATTGTAGGGTTGATATTGGGGTTGGATATGGCATCCTTGTTCCTAGCATCAAGGGCACAAAAAAGATAATATGGAATAAATTTTTTATCTTTATACCTAAAGTGATTAAGTAAGATAAAATGGTAGTTGTAAACCCTAGTGTATCTACCATTGAGTGTGATAAATTCCATTATAGCAAGAAAAACCCTTTGCCAAATTAATTTAATTACCTTTGGTGAGAAGTAGGTATGGCTTCCCTTCACCAGTCTAGCTTTCTCCTCCTCATCCTTTGGAAATTTCTCTACGACATGGTCTGAAATCTTTATGTGCCTGCAAAACTTGATGTCATCCATTGAAAGATCCGTTGCCTCCACAATCATAGTTTTATTCACCTTGACCTTTCTGTTACCTATGGTTAAAGTGTCTTTGTTTGAGCCCTTTTGAAGATTCTTGTAATTTTAGGTCATTTCTCCTACATGCACTCCATGAAATCAGTCATCTTGGAAGCTTGAAGAACCGCTCAAACCTATGGACAACTCTTCCATTTATCAATGGTGGTAGCCTCCATTCTCTTTTATTTTCCACCCATTATGCTATTGATGTCAATTGTCTATAATTCCCACCTATTATCTTTCTTTGCTACAAAATTTTTGTAAGAACCCACCTGAAATCTGTAGGAGTTTCTAATGATATTGTTCAAGGGGGATAAAAGTGCCCATAAAGCATGTGAAGTGAACCTACAATGATTACTGTACCTCCTTCTCGACTGCCTATAAAACCATCTCCTGCTACCATGACTTCTCCTTACACCTCGAGAAATGATTTCAAATATGACCCTACTTACCATGCAATCTTTCATAAGTTAAGATATCACATGCCACACACGATAGCTCCCTTTCGCCATTCCAGGTAATAACTATCTCTCTTTGTACTTCCTCATTAGCAGCCCAGTCAACACTCCTATTAGCCTCTCTCTAAACATGGGAAATGTGGCATTTTTAAATCCCTGAAGCAATTCCCTAGCAGACTTAATGATGTTTTTGATAGTCCACAAAGGTTGAAATTTACCTAGAAGGCAGTTAATAATGTTTTTAGAGTTTCCTTCCAACCATAGTATTTTTAGCCCTAAATTATAGGCTAATTTAATTGATTGAAGGGGGCCCATAGCTTCTTCCATATGATTCATCTAAATTCCCAAGGGATAGGAAACAACCCCAATGCAAAAGCCAACCCCATTTCAGATAATACCACTGCAACCAGCAGGTCTCAGGTTTCCTTTCGCTACGCCATCAAAGTTGGCCTTAAACAAATCATTGGGGGGAAAGGACCAACAACACAATCTTCTATTGATTTGGTTGATGCTAGAGCCCAAAAAAGTTGGGATATTCCATCTTTTCAGAACATCAAAGTCCTCCTTACTGCTACAACAATGCACCCCCCTGGCCATAACATTCTCAACATAGTTATTTTTTATCTTGACCAACACCACATCAAAGGTGTTAATATCATTTCGAAATATCCTATTATTTCTCTCTTTCCATATCCGCTAGAGGATATGGGCAAAAGAGAACTTCCACAAATTTCTTATGGTGATGTTATTGGTAGAATAATGCTAGCTTCTGAAACAATCTTGCATCTTCTGTGGGAAAACCCAATTCAACCCCCGCATTTGAAAAAACATTCCCCAAATAGGAGTGGTAAAGGACAGTGTAAAAAGATGTGGTTCATAGATTCCTCATTATTAAGATAGAGATAGCATATGTTTGGGAAACAAAAGCCCCTCTTTCTCAAATTATTAGTAGTTAGAATCTTATTTTACAAAAGGATCCACAAAAAAATATTGATTTTAGGAATCAAACCTGGATACCAAGCCTTAGCCCAGCAAGGAGTAGGATCTTGGGATTGTGCCAGTAAAAGGACAATAGAAGAGACTGAATAAGTCCCTGAGGAAGTCCCACATCACAACATGTGGTCTTCCCTTCTGGTATTTAAGACAACATGGTTGATCATTAAATTTACCTGCTTGAGTTTGCGATCAATAGATCTAAGGTGTACCCACTTTTGATGTTTCCAATAATCAGCCACTTTGGCACCTATCTTCTCCTTATAATTCTGGATGAGCATCTGAGAGGCCTACTTATTAAGAGGGGCTCAACCAATCCAAACATCATACCAAAAGTCTACCTTCCTGCCATCACCAATGGCCCAGACATTGCCAAGAATAGCAATACCTTTAGCTTGCATAACACTATTCCAAATGAAAGGACTACTTGGTATCTAATCAGAAACCAGGAAGTCCTCAATAGTGGGAACTTTCCTTAAGTACTTGGGCTTCCAGATATCATTCCATTCTCCTTTTCCCTGATAAGTTCTACAGATTTGTTTGGAAAGAAGAGTTTTGTTCAAAGTTCTGATATTCCTTAAGCCCTGATCCCCCTTCTTTTTGGGTTTACACACATTTTCCAAGGCTATGAGAGCCATTCTCTTCTTCTCCTCAACCCCAAACCACAAGAAGCCTTTTTGGATTTTCTCAATGGCATCAACAAATTTCCCATGGATTTCTCTCACCTATTAATTAGTTTAAGAAATTTCTAGAGGATTACAAATGTTGTAATATTCTAGAGGATTGTGGCAATTTCTACTACCATCTAACTTCCAATATGCCACCGTTTAACTCTTAGTTATTTCCTTATTTTGATCATGCAAAACTGATTGTTATGTTGGTCTATCATATAGTATTTTCCAAAATTCTTGTAAATTGATTCATTTTGAAATTTTCTAAACTCCTCTATAAAAGAGGCAGATGTAAATCAGTTATATACTAGCAATAAAATTGTGTTTTGTGCGATAGAACACATTATATTTTTTGTGTATAATTGAACTAGCTAATTTTTTAGTGTCTTTCTCCATCCACCCCCATCATATTTTTGCATAATATATTAGACGATGGCCTGAGATTATGTAAACAAAAACCCAAATTTCATCTAATGTACGTATTGGGGATTTCTTATGCTTTCCTTTCCTCATCTTGATGGGGATGTGTTTGTGAAGGAGATGCTTCTCAAGAATATGATATAGCAACTTTGATTTATCCAAATCAAGCTTTGAAACCCCAATTTGTAGATTTCATTTTTTTTTATTGTGAATAGGTTGCATCTTTTAAAAAAATCTGTTATGGTTAGTTTTGATAATATTTTTCCTCCAAAGTTTGCCCATTTTTCTCACCAGGATCGTTGGCAATTCTAACATTTTGGTATCCTTCGGTAAGTCATTTTCCATTGAGGTTTTTTGTTTTAGGTATCTATACCTAGCATGTGATATTTGTATTTATAGATCATTTCACACTGACTATAATATTTTGCTGATACTTCACAGAGATTTTTTTTTTTCTATTCTTATTCCTGTAGTTGTTTATTTGGTAAATTTCAAAGTGTTGATGTTCTGATGTTAATGTTAGTTGTTACTATAATGTTGTATGAATTCACCATGCCAAGTTAAGAGGAAATAAGATTTAGAAACCAAAAAAAAAATTCTTCTTCTGATGTTGTATAATTGGTTGACTAGAATTTCATAAAATTAAAAAGGGTTATTCGTCTAAAGTAGCTATTAAATTATTTTCTGTTGGTGTTTGAATACCAATGGTTTCTAAAATTTTAACAATGACTTTTCTTTTTCTTCAATGATTATTTAGGATTAGGTAACAAGTTGATTAGGCTCTATGCTATCTTTAGATCATTTGAGACATAGTTTTATGTGTCCATCAATGACACTATTTAAGATCTTTAACAAAATCCTATTGTTTAAAAAAAATTAACATAACTAATTATATGACACAATGATTATTTGTACATATCAAATTCATATTTATAATCAAAACGTGTACATAAATTTATTTTATTATACAATTAATTATGTAATATTAGAACTTGAAATCTCCTATCAACAAATCCCCTTAATCATCTATAAATGCAAGTACTAACATTATCATAAAATAAAATGAAATTACATTACCCAAAAAAGAATTTAGATAATCTCGTCTATTCAAGAGATACACTAAAAACTTAAATCTACTAAATAAACTAGATGCGTCTATTCTGGCTCCAAAAGTGACCTGTCGTACCAACGACATGCATCGACATACATGTTCGAGACATGCATACCATGCCAATTTGGTGCATGGACTTAGGGAAAATGATGCGGAGTTGTCCTGGACTCGACTTTTTCAAACGTCGGGGCCCACGCAAAACTACGTGGACATGCCGGAGGATGGCGGATCCTGGGCCGTGGCTTGTGCAGATTTGTTGTGCCTAACATGAGCATTAAAAGCCATAGAAAACAAACATCCAGTGGCAAGTGTAGATGACCGCATTCAGATGCCAAAACAACGGGAAAAAGAGGGCGCAGGCTTCCAAACCACGATGGCTCCCTCCAAAACCTCTTGTATGTGCTACTGACAGGTGGGTCCTTACTCAGTCAATCGCAACCGTTCAGTGAAAAATTGACCATGTAGAATGCGCCAGTAACACGCATGTTATCAAAACCATAGTATGCCCTGTACCGTTTCGACAGAAAACTGATGCCATTTTCTACCATTTTCTATGGCCTCATGTGGAAAAAATCGCAGCCGTTCATTGAAAAATGGACGATGTAGAACCAGCTGTCCATGTAGAACCCATGTGTGTTAGGTGAACCATACGACGTGTCCTCCTGCCATTTTTTGCGTGTTGTGGAAAAAAAGGAAGAATAAAGGGACTAATGCACGATTAGAGAAAGTGTCAAAAGCCCTCATTGCTGAAGTGTTATGTTGTTTTTGAAGGCAAAGAAGGGTTTCAAGAAGGAGGTAGCGAGGATTTACTTTTCAAGGGCAACCTACCTTCATTTCTGAAGGTTAACAGGTATGTTGAGTAGCCATTTTTGCTGGTTGTATACAGTTGGAAAATTTGCATGTTTTGGTTTATACGTAGTGCAAAAATTTTATTGTTTTGTTTTGCTTTAGTTATTCTTGTTTTTCTCTAGCTTGAAATAATTTGCATTAGGGTTAGATATAAGGCTGGACGAGTGTTTTCTGGCTCCAAAAAGCCGTTGTAAAATGTGTGTTAGTATCTTTGTACAACGATTTTGGTGGGTGTTTGGTGTATGTTAGTATCTCTGTAGTGTCCTTTTGGTCTGTCATTTCTGTTGCGCTTTTCGGTATGAGTCTTACTGATAGCCTCATCGATTATCAGCAAGACAATATTAGTCTTTTGCCGCTTCTCTGATGTAACCATTGTTGCCTTATTAATTTAATCGATGAGAGTAATGCCGATAGGTCCGAAGCCGGATTTCCATGCATTGTTATCGGTTTTGCTGCTTCTCCAATGGATTTCCATGCATTGTTAGTCGTACAATAACCGCGGCCTTGCTGACTTTGCCGTACGCACTGAGTAACATGCGATTACGCATGTTAGTCCTTGGGTGATTAACAATTAATAGTAATAATGAAATTATCTTCAAATAATTCAAATGAATATGTAGAAATACCCATATAAATTTATAGTTAATTTTACACAAGGTTTTTTGTCTTCTTTTTTTAATATGATCTACTATTTATTGCATAAATAGTCTAAAATAACAAAAAAAAATGTTTGTTTTGGAGCTATGGCCGAATGCTTAACCTATTTTGTAATTAACAGCTATGATTGAGTAACCTATCGCTAACACACTATTTTTTGTCCCTATTTTTGGCTGAAGCTATTCTGGCTCCAAAACAGACCTTTTGGACAGCGTGTTAGCGACAGGTTAGTCAATTGCAACCGTTTATTACAAAATCAATGGTGTAACATGCGCTACTAACATGACTGTTAGTCAATCCGTAGTCCTCTTTGGAGCGGGAGCACCTATTGTATAGCGTGTTAGCATTGTGTTAGTCAATCACTGCCCATTCATTGCAAAATCGATGGTGTAAAACGTGCAACTAATAGGCATGTTAGTCATTGTGTACTACCATTTTGGAGCGGTCATGGGGGAAAGCGCATAACACGCCTTGTTAATCGAAGAAACTTTTGATTAGCAATGTGCATCATATGGAAATATGTAAGTGTACAAAAACGTCCACAGACTATTGTGCAGAAACATAGATTGTAGAATAACATGGAACATGTGGTAGATGAACTTAGTTATTAGAAAGCACTAAAAAATTAAGGCATAGGTTAATAAAAATTGAAATAATTTATAGAATGACAGATTTGCATGGCCATTTTGGAATAACAGGTATCTCGATTTCAAATATGGAGGCCAACTTTTCTTTAGAAACAAGAAAACCATAGGTCACATTTTGGAGACAAATAAGCGATGATAGGTTGATGAACCTGTTTATCTATGAAGACACTGCATTCCTATCCACGGTGAAGTTGATCCTTGGGCCTGAGTATGTAGAAGGTGGGTGGAAGTACAGAATGAATGCGGACATAGTTTCTTTGTTTATGGCATGGTGTCTGGGTCTCTGACTTGTTTTGAAAGTCAGAAAAATCATGAACAGGTGTGTGAAGAAGGAATGGCTAGGTGGAATGGAAGCTTTATTAGGTCTGGCATGAGACATGGATGGCTTTGAAAGTGTGGGTGGAGCATGGATTCACGTGAGTGAATTCAGTCCTCCCTTGTGATCGTTCTTTCTCTAGAGTGCAACATTTGATAAAAAGGCCATAAGAAGTGTAACATAGGCTGGGATATATGGTATTGTGCAATACCTTGAGATGGTTGATGTTTGGGAAGAGCGTGTGGAGATGGCAAAATGGGGACCTTGGTCGGAATATAGAGCACTTGTGCAACGAATGGTTCCTGCACGCACAAAATGACGGGGTTGACCTTGTGGAAGAACAACTAAGAAGGGTTGTGTGCTACAGTTTGGTGAAGGCTCTTGCAGGGAGACAAAAATTAACCAAGTTAGGAACATGGAAGTGTTGGACGTTGAAGAGGGCATGGTCACTATTCACATGGCATAGCGAGATGACACATACAAATGTTTTTGAATGTGTTATGTATGGACCATTATGTATACCATCCACCAACTTCGATGGTCTAGTTGGCTAGCTGTTGAGGTTTATCTTTTAGAATGTAAACATTTTCAGAATTAATATAAAATATAGCTTTACTGGACAAATAAAAACTTTGTTGACACCAACTGGTACTCTTATCTTCTCTATTTTGAAATTGTTGTTAACATTTCATTATATATGGTGGAAAAACAAATGTTTTTTATTGTATGTGCATGAAATTTTTGTATAACATCAAAGTCAAGCATTTCAATATATATGACTACAAATAAAATTAAATTCTTGTAGCATAATTGAGTTTCTATTCTGGTCATTTTGTTCATTCTCAGAGAATTATATATGCCTTTTTGGTCATAACTAATACTTCATCGGTTCCCTAACCAGCGATTTGCTAAAAAAATGTAAAGTTTCTCAAAAAGTTGCAAAAAGTTGTCAAGCAACAATGACAACTTTTGGTCAAATGTGCAGTTTTTTCTTTTATGCATTTTTACTTATACTAGACCTCCTAGCATGACTTCCTAACATTAAACCGATATACCAAAATGCCTAATGAGGCTTTAGAAGTCATTTTAGATCATAATGCAAATTTATGCTATTGTGGGCATACAAGGGCTCATAGGCCAGATTTGAGAAAAGTAACAACCTAGGGGACAATCATCCTTGAAATCACTATCAAACACACATGTGGAGCTTTGAGTATTCCATTATTCAAACACCTAATCCAAAATATGGACCATCACCTCAAAATGTGGAAAATGCATAAAAAATGGTAAATAGTTTCCTAACACCTCACTTGGTATGATGAATCTCCTTAGCACGGTTTTAATTTCCCTATCTCTTCCATTTGGTTGAACAAGATGTTGGTGCCCAAAACCATAGATTGGGAAACAAAAAGACTTGCCAAACTCTGAAGTAGTGCAATTATCCTTGGGCAACGAACAGGGATGGTCGAAGACCAATTCCCTTTGCACTTTAGACTCCACTAAACCTAGGTGGGTGTGCCTCTTCCTCTCAAGCACAAAAGAGGTTATTTATAGTGGATTTAAACTTTACTAAGATAGTTTTTTGCATGATAATTTCCTGTTGTTGCTGACTGCTTTTATTTGAATGATTTTAAAAATTGAAATCTGAATGAAAAGATAACTGTGTACAAAGATTGTTATATTTTGGAAGTAAAATGGTTTCAGGACATTCGAGATATATGCAATAGAATAATTCAAAATGTTTCAAAAGAATACTTCTCTCTCAAGGACCTAATGCATATTAAATCGAGATCTCAAAGAATTAACAATAGAGCAGTGCCTCTATCTCAAAATATAATGATACTTTGTGGACAGATAACATTATCAACTCAAGAGACAATATGAATAATCACTATAATGGTTCAGTATGTCTCACATAAACAATAAGAACCCAATCTCACATTTAATGTAATAGAATGTGATGCACATTACAACAAATTCTTAAACAAATTTATGAAGAGGACAAAGCATGTTTCATCAACAAAGAAAGTAATCAATATATTTGAAGTAGAAATAGTTAATCTTGTATATTAATGTCTGAGAAATGACAGTACACAAAAGCTACACTTGGAGATACTTCATTGCAATTTGCTTACACAAAATGACACTTCTGCTTCCTATAAAATTTCATAATACATATGACTTTCACTCCTTACAGCAATGATGTTCCAAACCCCCCCCCCCAAAAAAAAACACCCTTTGTTAGGCAAGATGACTCAATACAAATACAAATGCTGAAAGACATGAATGAAAGGACACACCCTTTTATTATCTTAACAACTAACTGAACAAAAATTAAAATGCCTAACCAAGATATCAATTACATTACATAAACTAAAACACCACACTAGGACTTTTGATCTAGCCACCGTCCACATTTTTTAATATGCACCAAGTAGGCCAGATCCTTATATGTTTTAGAATTGAAGATGGCATCCTTGGATGCATTCTCAATCACATAATTTTTTTCCAATTGATCGGCTGTGTCATTCATGTCAAGCACATCTTCTTTGGCGATGGCTTGGGCTACATTAAGCATAGACTTGCACTCAGAGATCCATATGGTTTTGTCTTTGATCACACTTGCATCATCTACTAGACTAGGAACCCCATGCTCAACAATCTATTGGTATTCATCAAATTCAAATTTCAATGCCTCTATAACTCTATCATGTGTAACAAGCAGACCCTGTAGCTTCTTTTTTTCTTTCTCTTTGGTCATTGCATCTTGTAACATCATGTCGAGTCTATCTTGAATTCTGGTGTGTGAAATCATATTGTCCATGTTCCTCTGATATTCACCTTAGAATTCGTTCAATACTCTCTCCATATTGTCATACCTCCTACTTAACAACACGCAAGCGGTATCATCCCTAATGCTCTTCATTTGTTTTTTCAACTTGTTATATTCATAAGATAGCTTTTCAAAAAATTTCTTCCATTCATCTCTTGAATCTGTAATTTGGGGAACAGGGTGCCCACTCCTCTTAAGGGTCTCTTCATATGAAGCCTTATAATTATTCTTCTCCGCTATCTCATGTTTCATTTGGGCCTTATTAAATTTTGAAATATTGATATCCATGTTAGCTGTGACTATAGGATCTACTTCTCCAACCTTCAAGGTCATCATGTGACCAAAAGCTTTATCTACATCAATGATTTTGGGCCTCTTATTAGGAGGATATAAGGCCCACAATAACATTTCTTCCTCCTTTACATCATATCTTGATCCAATAAAAATATCTTGCACTCCTTGGATGTTTAACTTCATATCCTTATTATCTGAATGTAACAAAGAATCAAAAATAAATGAAGCACTCAGGTCCCATCCTGGAAACACAATTATTCCTACCTCTACTAGCAATTGCCTGCCCCTTTGTGGGGTCATAGTCTCAACTTCTGTGTCAATGTCTTTCTTCAACCTCATCATCATTTTTGCTTCATTCTTAGGGTCACATTTGGCACTCCTTCCCTCAATTTCTTACCCTTGAAGTGGTACAATTGAATTCCTTAGACATAATGAAGTGATCATCACATACAAAAGAAACATGTTCTATCATTCTTTCATCTGGCTCTGCATTTAGAGAAACAATAAGCCTATCCTCTTCCTCTGAATCCTTCTCCTTCTCAGGGGCACGAAGCTTGGAGACTACTTCATTTTCCCTTGAATCACTTTGGGCTGGTTCTCCCTCCATTTTTTCTAGTCTCTACCTTCTTTCCTCTAGCTTTTTCTCCAAGGTCTCCATATCTCCTACAAGCTCTTCCACCTCCTTATTCCTACACATGTCTTCAAATTCATCCTCCTCATGGAGGTAGTCTCCCAAATCCTATCTTTTCCTACTTGAATGGATGTAACCCTCAGGATCATAGCGTGCTCTAGATACATGTCGAAACAAATTGTATTCATCCACCAGCTTCCTATCAATGGCCTCGTATGCCCTAGCTGATACAATTTTAAAATCTTGAAAGTGAAGTATGCCAGGGAGGAAAGCTTTCTCATGTGCTCGTCCAAAATGTTTGGCATTAGACACACTTAACTGCCTTACAATTTCCAAGAAGGCAATCCTATCTAGTGCAGGCTTAGGGAGAACATATGGATAACCCTCAAATCCATAGCATCGAACAAAAGTGAAGTTTTGGCATGAGTACCAATCACCCCAATTGTGATTGACCTTTGGATTTTAGTGCTCGTGAGGCCTAAGAAACTTCATAACCTCCTTCGAAAATGATCCTTGCCGAGGCTCACCAAAGAGCAAGAAAACTAGTTTGACAAAGAACTCCTCAAATTTGAGGTAATGAGAATGCACAAACCTGTAATCCCAAAGGGAAACCCATAATTGCACTGGTTGCTCCTTTCCATCTTTCCCAACTGTATTCACATTCAATTCTTCTAGCCATAACCCTCTAAGTCTCCCATAAAATAAAATGTTGTGCATTAATAGTGAGTAGTGCTTGAAATATTTGTCTGGATTGTCTTTTAGGTTTAAGAAACCTTCATGCAATTTGTCTACCAGGTAAGAAGTGAAGTCAAATTCCCTAGGCTCATGCCTCTAAACTTCTATTGCTAGAACAAGTGGTCCCATGTTTGCCACATCAGGAGCTTCAACTCCTCCCACCTAACCATAAGCCATATATGTATATTGCAGATACTTCTTAAAAATAGTCATGTCATATGGAGGACCTTCTTCCTTTGTTAGCCTCCCCTTCTCTGCTTTATGGACAACAAGGTTTTAGCCTTGGTATGTAGTGTCCATCTTCCTGTACTCTTCTTCCAAATCTACAAAAGATAAAGGCAATTTCGCCTCCAAATCTACTGCAAAAACTTCCTGAATTGTAGCCTTTGCAAAATGCACTAGAGTAGTCCCATCAAGAAACATAATGCATCAGTTGTTTGCATTATAATTTCTTAATAAAAGCTTCAACAAATCAATGTTGACAAACACATTGGGTACTACAAGTTTACTGAGACCCATTTTCCATGGGTTCGAAATTGGCGTGGGATCATCCTTGCAGAAGTAATGGAAAAGGAACAACTCATGCCCTCACACTGTGGTGAATATATCCCCAATCCCTCTGTATTTGTCCTCTAACTGCTCATAGATAGGAAAATTTGTCTTAGCTCTGCATGACCTAGCTCTTGGAGATCCCATTTGGTCTATCATATCCTGATTCAGCTTTCTACCCAATTTCTCTGTTGCAGTACTCGATACTTCAATAGCTTTTCACTTCATTTTTGAGCTTAACCCCTCCATTTCTGCAAATTATTTCACTCTATAGTCAGTAACTCAAAAATTTTCTCAGTAAGCACTTAATATCTTTTTGCAATTACTTTGTGAGAAATGCTACTCTGCAATACCGACTATTTGGGACAGATTTGCAATCTTTGTAATTGATTATTGCAATCTTTGACAGAAAGATTTGCTTCATGCGGCAACGAATGTAATATATGCATTTAATGGAAACTATGTTGTCATGGTCAGTTCTTCTCATTATGAAAACCAACAGCTAATTGGTGACACTCCTCTTGATGATTCAAATGTTTGGCGCTGGTTGTTATTACTTTACCACTTTTTGCTTTCTGATCGGAACAAACTACCCTAACCCACTTATCGGGTCTCAAAATACCTATGTTTTCTTTATACCAATGGTTTATTTCATCATGATGGGCATCATTTCAGTCTCCTCCTTGCCTTTTGTTTCAATAGTCCATCGGCATAACTCTTTCCGATGCATTCGCCTTTGGATTCTTTTTACTTGAGTCATCTGGTGTGGGCATAGTTTATTTCTTGTCCCTCCAATACATTGGGAGTTAGTTTTGTTGTTTATCTACAATTTCCTATTTTGCATATGTCACTCACTACACTTCTATGACCCTATTGCAGACAATAGGATTAATTTTTTAAAACTAGCAGTAGCACTATTTTAGGTAGTTACCGGATAAGTTATAAAACATCGTGTCATGGTAAATAGGAGAAAGTGTCACCATTGTAGGTGCATGGAGCCCCTTCGATGATCATTTTGTAGAAAATATTTTTATGTTAAGATGTCATTTTCATCTACATGTACTGATGAGGGATGGCTGGTGGACATTACAATTTGTAAAGAACCAATGCTTCTTACACACTGCTACCAATTTTTTAACACAATGTTTGTTAAGTATTGATGTATTCAAATACAAATTTTCTATCACATGAAGTATTGATCTATAGTTGTTAGTTTTTCCTTTTCTGTAGTTTAATATTCCTTCAATCTCTATGTTAGCTTCAAACTGTTATGCAAAATCATTATACAGATTGACCAACACGCGTGTTAGTCGCATGTTTTACACCGTCAATTTTGCAAAAATGACTGCAATTGACTAACCTGTCACTACCATGCTGCACAAAAGGTCTATTTTGGAGCCAGAATAGCTTTAGCCCTAAAGGGATACTTTATTGATATCACTTTCACTGATATCCCCATAGGTGGTTTTATCCCAATCGTGGGTTGGAGTTGCATTTTTCTAATCCTCCCGAACTCCCCATGACTAACACGCATGTTAGTGGTCCATTTTACATCGTCCATTTTGTGACCAACATTTTACAATTTTCTAACCTGTTGGTAACGCGTGGCTGCAATTGACTAACCTGACACTAATACGGTGTATGAAAGGTCAATTTTGGAGCCAGAATACCTTGGATGGTATTCGGTCCAATGGGCATTTTGTACAGTGTCTTAGCAACAGGTTAGTCAATCGTAACCACTAACTATAGAATCAATAGTGTAAAACGCGCGACTATCATGTGTGTTAGTCATTCCTGACCAGGTATCGGTATAGCAGATTGAGACCGCTCTCGGTAGCTGAAACATAGTCCAATATGTTCCATCAGGTATCGACATAGTTTAATTTATGTCCCTCTAATGCCCTGATGATCTCAATATACCAGTCCGCATTATGACTATGTCCCCCAAGTTATCGGCATAAATCACCCCAAAGAACTCCTAGCAACTCTCCATCCACCTTAATAGTCCTATCGGGACTTGACATAGCATAAAATTTCTTCTTATGATGTCCCAATGAGTCCTAATGCATGTTTACTTTATTGGTATAATTTACACCGATATCCCCCCAGGTTCTTTTATCTTCATCGGGGGTTGGAATAGCCTTTTTCTATTCCTCCTGAAGTCTCGATCATTCTTCGATGCACTTTTATGCTTTATGCTTCCGAGTTTGTTTTATCAGTTTAGGTAATACCGATGGTTCTGCCTTCCCGATTCTCCATCTCATCGAGGATTGATCTAACTATATTTGCACTATCCCGATATGGTCTTTTTCTCCGATGGGCCCACCTTCGGTTCCCTTCAGTCATTAGGTATCGGGATAGACTTTTCTAATTACTTCCATTCTCCCAATGCTATAACTCCATGATCCACATTGCCTTATCATTACAAGTTACACCGATAGGTTCATAAGTTACACCTTCTACCTCATCAGAAAAAGCTATCCCGATTGTATGACTTTTTCAAGAGCGTGCACCGTGCTAAGTTTTTTTAAGTGCCTCAATGAATCTGCCCTCTGATTATCAGTACATGTTATGCCGATAATCCATCTTTTGCTTGCCATTGCTATTTCATGGAGACTACTTATGCAGATAATTAAAATTTTATAATTTTGAATAAATGAAGCATCCACCTTGAATATTAGTGATCCCAACAATCACACAAGGGCTGATACATACTAGATAACAATATCCCCGATGATGTATGTTATCCTGATGAGTTTTCTTCCTTTCTTGATTGGAACCGCTTCATCAGAAAAAGTCTTTTTGATAGAGTCGCCTTCTTTATTTGGTGCATCGAGTATCAAGGTAACATAAATTAGGACCTCCCGATGATGTACATGTGTTAGTCATCGGTAGAGGTTGTGCTGATAGAGATCGTAGATTTTCTTCACACTATTTCATCAGTCGAATTTAAACCAATGAGTATGAACAAAGGTCAAGTGAATTGGAGGCATATTTCAAATGGCCTCGGCTACTGTAGCTCCAAATCAAACATGTCGAACACTCAACATATCACTCAACATTCCCTTCAATATGTCGAAGTGATGCTTTTTCATGAAGATACTGCAACATATCATCTATACATAAAATCCACCACTAAATGCTGTTATGATGAAACTAAAAGTGTGCATATTGTAGACACCTAAAATTGTCATGTCTAATTAATTATCTAAGCCTAATTCTTCTATTAATTAAATAAATCTCTATTTATTTAATTCATTTATTTATCCTCTTCTAGCCTTATTTCTCATTTAAATAAATACATTTATTTATTTAAATTATCCTTTTCCTAAATTAAATAAATATTTATTTATTTAATTGATCTCATTTCTTCTATTAATTAAATAAATCTCTATTTATTTAATTAATTCATTAACCTTTTCTACCCATGACACATTTCATTCATCTCTTAATTCCTACACTACCTACCCCTTTCATTATTTTATTATTTCTTCTACCTACCCTCTAATCATAGCCGACCTCCTTTTACACCTCTCAATCTTATCCCTCCATTTCATATTTGTGTCTTCTATATAAGGAGATGCTTCCTTCATTATCAATCATTCTAATCAATCATTCTAATCAATCATCCTAATCAACCTAGCTAATCATTTTATGCACTTGACTATACTACAATCCTACTTGCAACCACATTCCGTTCTTTGTTGAGCTCTTGTGCACATAAAATCTGAGAGCAAATATATCAAGCAAGATCAATGGAGGTAGGAAGAATGGAGATCAAAACCCTATTGGACATGTAATGGTATAATCTTTGTGATTTCATTTGATTTGCATTGTCTTAGGTAATCTTCATATGTTATGGTGGATCTTTGTTGTTGTTAGGCTAGGGTTTGGTGGTTGAATTCATTTAGCCTTTCAATTTTGTTATTATTGTTATCCATTTTTACCATAAACATTTTGGCATGCCCAGTGGGACATGGATTTTTGTTAGATTTGTGTTTTTTGCAGATTTTTCTAACCCTATATTGTTGTTTTGTAAAACAATTTGGAGAATAACCTTGTGCAGCTAGGGTTTTCGACCAAAAATCAAGATCTTGGAGAGATTTGATCATATCTCACAAACGGCTAGGAAATTTTGCACCAAATTTTTTTTGTAGGTTGAAGAAAGTATCAGGAGATCTCAATACAAAATTCAAATTTTTTGGAGAGCATTTTCATTTTCTATGAATTTTTTATGATTTTTCATAAAAAAATAATTTTGAGAGCAAATGAGAGAATGTTTTTGGATTTTATTACATTTTTGGAAATCTATCATAATTATACATAGGATTTGTTTTTTGTGATTTTAATTTTGATGCAAAATATTTCTCTAAAAATCAGATCTTTAAAAATTAGGGTTTTTCCTTATTTTGATTAGATCTCACAAACAGCTTCAAATTTTGGTATAAAATTATTTTTACGGGTCAAGAAAAGCATCAGAAGGATTTAGTAAAAATTTCAGATTTTTTGGATCAATTGTTCAATTTATATGAATTTTTTATGATTTTTCATAAAAAATTAATTTTGAGAGAAAATTAGCGAATTTTTTGGATTTTATTACATTTTTGGAAATCTCTCAGAATTATAAATAGGATCTATTCTTTGTGATTTTAAATTTGATGCAAAATCATTCCTCAAAAATCAGATCTTTGAAAATTAGGGTTTTGCATTATTTTACTCATATCTCACAAACTACTGGGATTTGTTACAGAAATTTTTTTATGCACATTTGGAAGACCATCAAGATTCTCTAGTAAAATTTTAAGATTTTTTGGATTGTTTTTGCATTTTATATGATTTTTTTATGATTTTTCATAAAAAATTAATTTTTGGAGCAAATTAGCAATTTTTTTGGATTTTCTTAAATTTATGGAAATCTCTTGAAATTTTATAGGTGGTCTTTTTTTATGATGAATCAGATATTTGAATTGGTCAACAAAACACATTGTTGAAGGCCCCTATTTCACAAAGTCTTTTGGATCTAAAATTTACCTAACTTGTGTGGTTGCAGGTCCTTGGCAAGGGTTTTTGGATTTTTATTGTGTGTCTTGTTTTCATAGACTAACAAACACTTCAATTGGTGCACTAAAATTGAATCATTGTCTTTTGTGTCTTGAGCAATAGGCTCTTTTTGTTTAATCTTTAGAGGGCCTATCTTCCCGTGTGGTCATTAAGACTACTAGTGAGAAGAGAACAACCCAAGTGGTAGCAAAAGAAAAGCCATCTTCTTCCAAACCACTATAAATAGCTATATTCATGGTGAAAACTATGAATAACGTGTGTTGATTAGTTCATACCGACACTATGTCTCCCCATAAACCCGTTTGATCAAATTTATTTGATCAGTTGTAGGGTGTAACCCCTACCGGCTAGGAGCCTTCTGTATTTATAGAGCTGAAAGTGCCGCATGTATGGCCACATGAGCAGATGCCCTTACTAGCACCTTTTTGTTTTAGAAGCCCAAATTCTTCTAGTTGTTGGGGCAGGAGGTCAGACCTCTGGTAGCGGCCCACACACATACGGTTCTTAGTAGAGATACAAAGTTCACCACGGGGAGTTTTCATGGGGACTGATGCTTGGCTGACCCGAGAAGTGAGTGCCGAGGGTGGAGCCAGTGAGGTCAAGCATCTAAGTATCCACTCTGAATAGCGTAGCCTCGGGGGTAAAACCCCGTGTGGGATCAACAACTATTGTCTTGGCCAGCCATAAGAATTGTGCTTGACTTATTTTACACATTCAAACATTCAAGACCAAATAGCAAAACATTGTGCCTTTTGTGTCTTCAAGTGTATACAAAACAATTTTACATCAAACAATACACTTTTCTTAGAGTCATTGTCAGTCTAAACACTTGCAAACATTGAGTCCTCATCAACATTGTGTCCTCTTGTCACGAAAAATAGTCAAACATTCAGATTTGGTCACAACAAACAACTTCACAAATTGGAAAAATTTTACAGTCTAGCAAACAAGAGCAATCAGTTTTGGAATTCTTGAGCTTCCTAGGTCATTTCTCCAGGTTTCATTTAGCATTCAACTTGTCTTTGGGTCTCACAAAGTCCAATATTGCTTTACACCTTACATTACATTCACATTTGTCTAAACTTGAGTCAAAAGGTCACTTGCTTGTCCTCACTATACTTTGTCAACACACTACATACAATGACATTTTGCTAAGTGGTCTCTCATCAAGGTCTCTTACCTTTGGGTCTCATTTGGTCTTACCTAGAGTCAAGGTCAACTTACCTCATCAAGATAAACTATCCTCTCTTTGGAATTCACACCTACTCTAGTACATACATACTTGGTCTTACACTTTGGACATTGCAAGTACACCTCAGATTCATTTACATTCCATCCAACTCTTGGTCTTCCATACTTTTTCCATTTTCATCTAGTCTCACACATCTCGGTTAATACCTAGTTCATGGTTGAAACCCATCTTCAAAAATCTAGGAGAGAAGCTAAAGAGGCTCAAGAGTCCACAAACATGAGTTCTTATGAGTATGACAATGATGTCTTTTTCAATACCAAGATCATAACACATTACCTGACATGGATGCCTATAGAAACATTCCAAATGTTGAGAACATGGACACTACAAACAACAATGATACACACAATGACAATATGGACAACTTTTCAGTACATTCAGCAGATGTGGAAGAATCCATTATGGACCCCCACTTCCATCGACTGATTGAGGAAATAATGAGAAGAGATAGACAATACTTCTTACAAATGATGGCACAAAGTGGAGCCAAGATACCTCATGATTTTGACATGTCTCAAATAATGGAAAATCGACCTTTGCAACAAACTCACTCCAACATGGATCAAAGGAGGCCTAATAGTGGAGGAAATAGAGGACCATATATGGTACCTGAATCACCATCATCTTTGCTTCAAAAACCAGAGGTCCCACATACACATGGTCAAGCATATGATACTCACCTTCGTAGACCATTATGGAAGTCTTATGTAGAAAGATATGCTCAATCACATACAAATGCTAAGGATCAACCACCAAAGCAATTGGATATTCAAAGGCATGCTCAAAATTTGGACACAAGGAAACCCCGTGTCAAATTTGGGGGCAACACATTAGAACATGACATGCCTGTAGAGTATGGTATACATGGACAAAACAAATATGGCATTCCTCAACATGAATCTATACCAAGTGGTCCATATACGCAACATCATTATAGACCTCCTCCATATGAACATGTGTATGATCAATATCATCCATATATGCAACATGCTCCTCCTCCAATTGGTGCCTCAAGCATGGGGTATGGTCCAAGAAGTCGATCTCCACCTAAGAGCAATTTGGAGCAACAAATCAAGGACTTACAAAAGAAAATGGAGGACATAAATGCACCAAAGCCAACATACACAATGAGAGACATATGTCCTTATCCATTTGACAAGAGCATTCCAATGCCTCCTTTTCCTACACACTTTGTGATGCCTAAATTTGATAAGTATAGAGGAAAAGGGGATCCTAAGGCACACATAAGATAGTTTTTCACAACTTGCATTTAAGTAGCTTCAGAAGAGACATATTTGATGAGATTATTCCCACAAAGCTTAGGTGATCAAGCTATGGAATGGTTCTCCCAACTCCCACCTGGTATTAAGTCATGGGGTGACTTAGCAGAGGCATTTATTCAACATTTCTCCTACAATATAGAGACAGACATATCAGTCACTACTTTATGCAACACCAAGCAAAAAGAGGGAGAGTCTTTTGCATCATTTTTACAAAGATGGAGGAATCTAGCTAGCAGATGCTCTTGTGAAATTCCACAAAAACAAATGGTAGAAATGTTCACCCAAAATGTTAACAAAGACATTGGTTATGATCTAAGAAAAGCTTGTTTGTCCACCTTCAAGGATTTCATTGAAAAGGGCTTAGCGATAGAAAAGGTTCTAATTGAACAAGGAGTCATTAAGATATTCAAGTAAAACAAAGATGACTTTAAAGGAAAAGACAAGCCAAGATTTTGGAATAAAAACAAGAACACAGTCAATGATGGTGTTGTTGATGCCAACACAATGCAACCCAAATTCATCTTTTTGGGATCAAGTTCTACAAACAATCAAGTGAATACTCAAACAACTTCTAGATCACAAAGGATGTACACCCCATTGGGAGAACCACTTGAGTCAGTCTTCAAAAAGCTAGTGGTGAACAAGGTAATCATGGTTCCAGATTTTCCTCCATATGAACGAAAGGTTAAACCAAATTGGTGGAATGATGATGAATATTGTGAATTTCATAAGAGCAAGGGTCATAAGATAGGAAATTGTCATCGACTGAAGAACATTGTACAAGATCTCATTGATAGAGGTGACATTGAGATTGAGGGACACTCATCCAATCAAGAACACGAGATGTTTAAGGAACCATTCCCAAATCATGACAAGGGAAAAGCTAAAGCCACAGAGGATCAAACCAATTATACCAGAGCATCCTACAACTATGATTCAACCATCAATCACATCTCGATGGACAATTACGTCTCTACCATTATCATCAAGGACAAAAACCCTGAGAATTCTACCCAGAGACTGAAGATTGTCCTAAAAGGTGTTGGATCTTCTTCTGAACCCACCTCTGAATGTAATGTTACAACCCGTCGAGATAAAATCACTTTGCAAGGTGCTCCAACCAAGAACACTGCTTCTTCATCAACTAAGCCTGAGTACGACCTTGTAGAACAGTTAGGGAAGACACCCGCGCTCATCTCCATCCTTGAGCTCTTACACATATCCCCCACACATAAAGCCATTCTTGACAAAATCTTGAGAGACACCACCATTCCTACTAATCTGAACGTGGACCAGTTTCAAGCCATGGTGGGATACCTTTCCGTTCCACACTCACTTACATTCACAGAAGCTGATGACGCCTCCATGAGTCAGCAACATAATGCACCTTTACACATTGAAGCCTTCATACACAAACATTGAATAAAATGAGTCCTGATAGATGGAGGAGCTGGTCTGAACATTTGTACATTGAGCACTATTAAACAATTGGGATATTCTGACAAAGCTGTGAATTCTACAAACAAAATTACCATCAAGGCATATGATGATGAAGAGCGTTCATCCAAAGGCATAGTCACCTTACCTCTCAGAGTTGGGCTAGTTACAAAAGATGTGATTTGTCAAGTCCTATACCTTGATCTCACATACAACATATTGCTAGGACGTCCTTAGATTCATGAGATGAGAGCAGTACCATCTACATATCATCGATGCATCAAGTTTCCACACAATGGAGTTGAAGTGACCGTCAAAGCTGACCCAAATCCATTCATATATTGCAACAATCTATGACCTAGATCAGAAATAACAATCCCAGTCAATTGACAAGCTATTCCTTCTTCAGCATATGTGGATCCAGAATCCTTGAAAGCTTCTACATCAAAACAAGAAGAGCTAAAAGAAAAGTTCAAGATTAAAGACCTAGGATGTGGTGAGTATATCTTTCATGTTAACCAACTCCCATTATCTCCTAAGGTATTCAGTCAACAGGAACAACCTACAAACAATTTTCAATGCCAAGGAATTGGGTGTGAACCACCTAGTGCTGTGGCTACTAAGTCTGAATGCAAATCTCCTCTAGTGGTGCAAGCACCTCTTGATATCAATACTCCTAAGAGTGGTTCCAACAAAGAATCTATTGAGTCTATCGCCAACCCTCTTGATAACTCACATAGCCTTACCCTTTCATCCACTCATTCCATTTCCACTCCGCTCCCAGACTTGGATCAACAAGAATCACAAAATCCCTTACTAATTGGGGATCATATATCAATATTTGAAAAGAAAAATCTAAAAGTCAAAAATAAAGAAAAGTCCTTTAGTCCAAATCAAAATCAAAAGCTATTGGACTCTGAAAAAATCAAAGTCAAGGATAAAAATCCTATGAAGCAAAAAGAGAAAGAGTTGATCTCCCCTAATATCAAAATAACTGGGGGCAAAAGTTCTAATTCAAGTCAAAAAGCATACTTGTTGATCCTAAGTCTCCATCATGCTATCCTACTTTCACTTCTTTTCACAATCATAAGCCTTCATCACTCATCCACTTGTTCCACACATCCATCTCCTTTTGGCGATACATCATGGACCTTTAATGGAGCTTCCTTGAAGGACTTTGTTATCAGGGATGCCCAAACTTCTTTAGGTGACACACATATGGGCAAACGTAGTCCACACACTAGTAATTCTATCTCAGTTCCTTCATCAAGGAAGACAATCACTCAAGCTACACATCATTCAGTCAAGGAACATCACAGTTACACTTATAAAGTCAAGCCTCGCACATTTGAGGTGGGTGACTTAGTTCTCAGAGAAAATCCTAAAAATCAGCAAGACAGAGAGAAGAAGGGCAAGTTCGAACCAAATTGGCTTGGTCCTTACATCATTACAGTAGTATATGGATCTGGGGCATATCAGCTCTCAACTATAGAAGGTGAACCTTTGGAGGATCCTATCAACAACATGCACCTTCACAGGTTCTACACATAGCTCTTTGGAATATCCTAATTCAAAAATACAAAAAAATAAAAAAATTTCAAAAATACAAAAAAAAATCTATAAAAAAAAAATAAAATCGTTACTTGGTGAAAACTTGGAAAACAGGTGCCTTGTGACACAGAAAACATTGAAAAATCGAAAAAAGTAAAGAGAAATAATTTTGTCCAATGGTGAAAACCACTTCGGTGGCACCCTGAGCAAGTACCATGGTGAAAATTGGGTCACTAGTGCCATGCGTAGAGACATTGCTCCTCCCTCCTTCAGGATCCACTTTCATCCTTTCACTTTGCACACACTCACGACCAATTCATCCATAATAAACTTACCCATTCCCATCATGGCTTGTTATTGATCTACCCAAGATTGGTTAGCCATTCATAATAAACCTCCCTTTTCATCAATAATAAATCAAATCCTATCTATGGCTATGGCAAATCCTATGTCTAGTGATGGGTGTGGAACTAAGAACATCACATGTTTTGAGGAGTATAGTTTCTTCCAGCTTCCTTTAGTCTATTCGTGCACAATCCGCAATAAAGCAACATTTGCATCGCCAGTCCGCAATAAGGTCTCATCTTCTTCGCAATAAAATATCAGTTTTATGGATTCAGTCAGTTTCAGATGAGACACAACAGCAACAATGGGCTTCAACAAATCAAACCTTTCAACAGACTCAGACAACATATGGTTCCATGCTATCTATCCTTTCTATGAAAGTAAACATTGTGACCACAATCAAATAAGACTTATACAAGTGAAAAGAGACACTAAACTTGAGGACTACAATGGATGTTGGTGTCGAGTCTTGGTTTTCTTTTGATTTTATCTTTTTTGGTGACATGTCTTTTAGCTTTTCCAGGATGTCTCTGACTAGAGATTCTATCTCCAGGATGTCTCTGACTAGAAAGGCGAGGATGGGGTATCATTACCTATTTGTATTTGTTGTCTGTGGATTGTCTCTTAGTAATGCTATGACTTGTCCAAGGATATGAGGACACTGTGAGTCTAGTGTGAACTGGGGCATTCTTTGTTTGTGACTGTCTTATCTCCATGCAAACAGGTACAATAACTTTTTGGGTCGAATATATGCCTCGATTGTCATAACCTACTTGCCATTATAAAGCTCAATGATGATAATGCACAAGAAGCTCTTTCACTTTCATATCTTTTGTCTTCCATCCCCCTTTCTTAATTGACTTCCATCGTCCTTCTCGAGTCTGTGTAGCTTGCTATCACATGACTGAGTATAATGACACACCAAAAATATTTGCATTTCATGTAGTTGCACCTGCATTACCATATATTAAGCATTTCATACATACATATAGATATCACAATTGCACCATATCCTACACACAACACATGTTAGCACATCTTACATTTTCTTCATGTAAATAGTTCTTTGCATTATCATATTCATTTGCATTACATACATTCACATTTGCATCATGCATACACATATAAAACATAAAAGAACAAAAAAATATTGCATTGCCTCATATACATATTTGCATCCATATTATAAGCATCACATAAAACATACATCATGAAAAATCTCATCACATAGGTACACATGCATATAGCTACCGCAAAGATGAATCATCTCATATATATAATCATAAGTGTCATGATACAATGATGTCAAAATACATATGGCTACAAAATCACCTGTAGGTGTCTACATCATCATACAAAATGGTACAATACTGATACATAGGGAGCCCTCTATGGCTATGATGAATTCCCTACCACAGAGATGGCTAGCCTCGACAAAGTCTGAGCCCTAGAAGGACCCGCCCCAAGATCATCTCTCCTAGCCCCTGTGTCCTCTACAGTCACCCCTCGTGTCACCCTATTCGGACAAAGGAACCCACTGATAACTCCTGCCAACACTGTTGGTAGTGCTAATCTTGTCCATGTCATGGTATCCCATGCCATATGTCCCACCCTCATCTCCAGTCCTGGATCCTAGAATGCTCATCTCAGTGCATCCCTGTCTCCGTCTCGATCGTAGGGTACTAACTCCCCATCAATCGGTATCCACAGAATCCTATATACATCCTCCAAGGTGACTGTAATCTCCCCCATCGGCAAATGAAAAGTACATGTCTCAGAGTGCCACCCCTCCGCCAGTGCAGTTAGTAGTCCCATGTTTGCCCGAAACTCAGGCACATATAGAACATGTCTCAATCCCATAGCCTCAATCGTTGCTTGGTCCTCAAGTATCAACTCAGGTCGCAACCTCTAAGTTGATGGGAATCTCTCCCGTGACTCCAGCATAGGCAAATACTCCTGCAGTCACACAAATCAATCATCTCAGCCCTAGTGACACTCCCTATTCATCACAAAGTGTTGCTATCTATCCTAGTGACACTCACTGTTCATCACAAAGTGTTGCTTCTATCCTAGTGGTACTCCCTGTTCATCACAAAGTACTACGTGTGTGGCACTCACTATTCATCACGAAGTGCTGCTCACATTTGCACTCACTGTTCATCACAAAGTGTTTCTTATATTTTAGTACTCCCTGTTCATCACAAAGTACTATATCTTGCTACTCACTGTTCATCACAAAGTGCCTTGATCTATCTTATCCTAGGGCCTATGCTTGAGTGCATCCTCTTGAGTAGTTTCCTAATTGGCAATGTGTGTTCTATCACAGAATTGTCAATCCTAGCCCTATTTGTTATCCTAGTCTTCCCTAGAGGACCTACTTGAGTGTATCCTCTCAGCAGCTTATCCAATCGACAGCGTATGTTCATCATAGAACTGCCGATTTGACCTAGAAGACACAAATTCACATTTTTGGACACAAAAGTGCTTTCTTGACATAAACGCTCATTTATTACATTACCTAGCATGCATTAATGACAACAATAAATGCATCAAAGTATGAGGAGGTTTGGCGGTACTTACTAGCTCTCCTGCCTCTGTTGGCCTCTAGAATTGGCAAATGCGGTCGAATCTGTGAACAAAGGCCATCATTGCTGACTGCTGCTGCTCTATTTTCACTCTGCACTCTGCTCTTGTAGATGTGTAGATGACAATGAGGATGTATTTCCCCCCGTGGTCTATCTTATAGCCTACCCTAGTCCTAGCCCTCATCTCCCAAGTCAGTCTTCATTATCCCGTGACTTTGTCACTTTATCTGATCAGTCCATTCTAGCCTTTCTTTCTTATCAAGAGATTGTCTGCAATCTTTTCAGACATTTTTCATCCAATCTCTCGAGGGGGCATATCATTCCCATCCTAGGGCAACTCTGTATCAGTTCATCTTATCTTCTTTGAAACAACACAACAAGCCGCATTGTCTCAAAGAGGGGCAAAATGTAGACACCTAAAATTGTCATGTCTAATTAATTATCTAAGCCTAATTCTTCTATTAATTAAATAAATCTCTATTTATTTAATTCATTCATTTATCCTCTTCTAGCCTTATTTCTCATTTAAATAAATACATTTATTTATTTAAATTATCCTTTTCCTAAATTAAATAAATATTTATTTATTTAATTGATCTCATTTCTTCTATTAATTAAATAAATCTCTATTTATTTAATTAATTCATTAACCTTTTCTACCCATGACACATGTCATTCATCTCTTAATTCCTACACTACCTACCCCTTTCATTATTTTATTATTTCTTCTACCTACCCTCTAATCATAGCCGACCTCCTTTTACACCTCTCAATCTTATCCCTCCATTTCATATTTGTGTCTTCTATATAAGGAGATGCTTCCTTCATTATCAATCATTCTAATCAATCATCCTAATCAACCTAGCTAATCATTTTATGCACTTGACTATACTACAATCCTACTTGCAACCACATTCCATTCTTTGTTGAGCTCTTGTGCACATAAAATCTGAGAGCAAATATATCAAGCAAGATCAATGGAGATAGGAAGAATGGAGATCAAAACCCTATTGGACATGTAATGGTATAATCTTTGTGATTTCATTTGATTTGCATTGTCTTAGGTAATCTTCATATGTTATGGTGGATCTTTGTTGTTGTTAGGCTAGGGTTTGGTGGTTAAATTCATTTAGCCTTTCAATTTTGTTATTATTGTTATCCATTTATATCATAAACACATATATAGCACAAAACTATTTTGTAAAAATATGTGCTAACAGGATGAAGGTTTAATAGTAAAGTAGATTTGGTCATTTGTGCGAAGCGACCAATATCATGGCAAACACATTTGACATCAACCAATATCTCAAAAAAATATCACATTGAAGATATCATCACTGTGGCTATTTACTATTTACGATATCTCTTTCTTTCTTCGATATGTGCAAGATGAGAATGGGGTGAACTCACAATACTGGTTCCGACTTTTTGACCAACTTTGACACTAAGATGAATATTTTGAAAAAAACCTTCACTTTCTGACACCTATAACTTTTAAACAGTTAAGAATTTGAAGATGATATAAACTAGTGATTTTTAACATCTTGTTTGTAGATTCTAAATATATTTTTTGCAAATTTGTTTGAATAAAATTTTATTGATTTTTCCATCTCCCTCAAAAAGTAGTTGTTTACAACAAACAACATTTTTTAAGAGTGATGTGTATCTCGAAACACATAATTTTTTTTCTATAAACAATAAAAACTTAATTCTTTTGAATTTTGGTTTGTAACATCAATACCTAGGGCATGCACTTGGTTTGATAGTGATATGTTGAATATTTTTTATTTTATTAAGTTTTGAAGTTCAACTAATTATAATTTGGATATAGGTGTACGTTTGAACACATAACTTGTTCTATATATATCAAAATTTAATTTTCTTTTTTTTGTTAGAAAGAAAACACCAATACCTAGTGCATAGATCTTTTTCAGAATTTTTTTGAATTAGTTTACTATTTTTCCCAATGCATTGAACAAAGAAGTTCATGTTCGGTGAAAAACCTACATTCATAAGAAATAAAATAAAAATATATTAATGAAACTAAATATATTAAAAGTTATACTATTTGGAAAACTTATAATAAGGACTAAATACTTTTAAAAAAAAAACTTTTTAAATGAATTAATTTGACCCCCCAAAAGCTAATGTAAAATTGGTTTTTTATCAACATTTGATAGATCCAAAGGAGACTCCATTGCAAGTATGATTTAGAAGTAGAGAGGTTCTATCCAAGAAATTTTGATCTAAGAGCCTTTGATTTAACTCTCTTCAATTAATTACTTCAAATGGGACCTCTTAAAGCTTAAATCATTATATTTTTTTAAAAATGTATGATTTCAGCAAAAATCAGGACGTACCAAAAAGTGGGAACCAGCTTTGTGAGTTCACCCAATGGGAAAACACCAGAAATGGCAGGACATTATGGTATTGGAAGTTCAAGATGGTGGTGAAGGTTTGTGTCATTTCTATTTGAGGGATATTAAGTGGATGCCAATTTGTATTGAAAATGATTCAATGATAGACCTATGTGTAGCAATTCCACTGGGTAGATTGGATGCATTCATGAGAGGGGAATCATTGCGTGAAGGTGTTGAAACCCAATTCCTCTGAAAGTGGCACACTGCGCACAATAGTGCTCTGCACAACATGCATAGAACAAAGATGTACAACTGGTTCATAGACACATTATTTCATATTCTTTGCCTATGTTTAAGGACATTATGACTATTGTTGATAATAGGAGAGTTATTTTTTGAAGGTATTGGTGTTCATATGAACCAGAAGACAATAGGAAGAAGTCGCCGAATAAGAAGTGCATGCAGACATATCAGAAAAAAGAGGTTGTACATGCCACTTCATTGTTAAGGTGTTATATGGTAGGCCAGATGTGTCCATCTTGATATTCAAGTAACCATTGCATGTAGACAAGAATGGTGAAGCTTGTCATGGTGTCGATGATACAAGCAATGAGCTATGCTCTAAATTTACACCAAACCTTTCTGATGAATGCAAAGCATATATAGAGAGGTTGTTGCTGATGGATGTGAGCGTTGATGCTATTGTTGATAGACATCTTGATGATCTTGTTTTTCATGACATGTTGAAGAAGAGAGATTCATTCGTGACACGCAAGGATGTTATCAATGCGGCGACGAGGGTCTATTCTATTCGGTCACGAAAGCATGTGCACGATGCCACTAGCATCTTAGAATGGAAAAAATAGAATGAGGCAAATTTCTTTTTTTCCAATAGCCACAAGGTGTCGACAGACCTTTCATTATGGGAATACAAACGGCTTGGATGCTTGACATGATGGTATGATTCTCGCATGACTCAATCATCTCAATGGATTTGACATTTGCAACAAACAAATATGGGGTATGTCTCTTCGAACTTAACCTATTTTCATGCAGCTCATTTGATATGTGGATGGTCATGATTTTCTTGTTTGTTGTTTAAAACAGTATCAATTGTATTCATGTCTCATCTTCGACGAGCAGCAATTAGAGGTGCTGATTGCATGGACTGTGACATCAAGGAACAAGATCAAGGATATCCAGGTGTGGTTGATGGAGTTGCGGAGACGAGGAAAGGAAAAGAGGCCTGATTGGAAGATCAATGCATTTATCATGGATGATGGAGTGAAGAGATTGAAGCAATAGAGTAAGTGCAAGAGTGATATTTTCTCTACGTGAAATCAAACAGTATGATACGTTTCTTTACATTTTATTTCAAATGACCACGCTCCCGGCTCAGCCCAATTAAACATTTTGTTCATAACAAGATTGTTTTTGAATGTTGTGTCATACTTTGTATTTAGCACGTGTGTCAAGCATAGTTGAAGAATGTATACAAGTATGCAATGAAGGAAAGAGAAATAGACATTTTTCACCGTCTAGGGGCGATAATGATGGCAATGCATGAAAGTGAAGAGAGCACTGTGGAGGAGCTGCACACTTTCTTTGCCAAATTTAGTGATCAGCCACATTTTCTAGAGTACTTCTACAGCACATGGTGTCAAGGAGAAGGCCATATCGGTGAGTTTGACATTACATTTGAGTGGTGGCTTTATGACTTGTTACCCATTTTGGTTGTCGTTTGGTAGTTGACATCCTACTCCTATTTTTATTTTCTTTATTTCAATTTTTTTTTTTTTTGGCCAACTATGTGGGCAAAAAACTTTAGGAATTTCGCTCATGCTAACCAGACACAAATAATGCCATCGAATCATACCATGGTAAATTGAAGTCACTACACCTAAGAGATGATAAAAATTCATGTTCAAGGAGGATGGACAATCTATATTTTATACTTGTGTATAAAGTGGAACCATTCTACTAGCATAAGTGAGAATTGTAGCATTTTGGATTTATCAAAAACTATAGGTTGACACATTTGCAAACTAGTATGGAGAGGCAAAGGCAATTCCTGATGCCAATTGTGTTCCAGATGACACTACTCCTAGATGGTACTGGGTGAAAAGTCAGTCCTCATGCAACTGGTATGTGGTTAGGAAATTTGGGGATCACTTCTACATCTATGAATGTCCATAGATTTTGCGAGGAAACATGTGCAAGCATGCACTAAAGGTTGTTGCAATGATGAACAATTCATTCCATGTTTTACGTGTTTCGGGTAAGTGGATGTTCATGAATGTTGATTTTTGCTAACTTAAAAGATGTGTACTTCACCCTAAGATCTTGTTTCATACAAATCCTATTCCTATGTCAACTCCAACATATGCTAATACTAATGAAAACCCAACGCCTAAACCTATCGTCGATACCATTTCTAATGCACATACAAATTTAGAGGATGTGGACACTGTAATGTGGTACAAAGCAAACAAAAAGTTAAACATATTGTCACAAACAATGCTGGGTTCAGGTGATAAACTAATGGCATTTGTAGACTGTCTAGAAAGGTTCATGGCTGATCTTTAGAATGTCAGTGCCATGTCATTTGATTTTAGACTATCTACCGATCCAGCCAATACAACCACAGAATGTATGCGGCCTTAGTTTAGTGCAAGTCGGGTCCATCATCGTAATCAGTGGCAACATAGGCATAGTAGTAGGAGTGAGATCTGTCATAATGTTCAGCAACCTCTCACCTTTGAGTTTCCCTTTGAGACTTCTAGGAGGAGAAGGGGAAAGAGGCAATTGGACCAAGCATGGGAACCGCATGTCCTTGCCACTGCATCAGTTGTGTCTGATATAGGTTGGTACTCTAGTGTCACCTGTAAGTGGTTTCTAAACATGTGAATGTTGCACGCGTTTATTTAGTCATTGTGTCTTGTAGTCGGTGAAAGTGATACACACTTATGTGTGATAGTGTTTGGCACCCCCACAACACCTGGCCATAGGAGTCCTCATCGGCGATTGGCTTTTGATGGTCTTTTACGTGGAGAGGGATCACACAGTGATCCTCGTTGATACTAATTTTGCTATTATTTGTTCAGATCAAGCTTTCTGTTTGTAACTATGTCATATATGTGCTTGATGTTTAGCCATTCTTCATTCAACTTGTTGCGTAATATGGAACAACTTTGTTTATTGTAGTTGCATTGTAATATTTACTATAACTGTCCCTAACCATCTTTTATAATGTATCTTTGTATGTAGGTCCATTGTTTTTTTGCCCTATTTTATCACTGAATGGCGTTCCAATACACGTCGGGTGATAGGCGCAGGTTTTATGCAACTTAATTTTCAGTATTACGCTTTTATGTCTTCAATTTATTGAATGCTCTAGTTAAATAATTAATACTCTTATGGTGTGATTATGTCTTGCATTTTTTGAGTGCTTGATACTCTTATGTCTTACATTTCTTGAATGCTATAGTTATATTACTAACACTCTTATCGTATGTATCTACAAACTGCTAGAGAGGGTGGCAAAGAACGACAAGGAGTTTGCCTTAGTTCAACGCCTCCCGAATATCATTGTTTTAGATATTATTCGAACAATAACTCCCACAGAGGCCACTGAGTGGACCATTCAAATGGGAAGACATTATACCAAGGACAATATGTACAATGTCGACATAGAAGATGTGATCTCCTTCGCCAGATTGTCGACTCTATTGACGGTTGCTTTGTGTAGGCGACTATGGCTAGTGTATTTCATCCTTGTGTAGTGGCCAGTCACTCTCCCTCAGATTCACATAATCTGTGCTAACAGACCCCATTGGAGACATGGATGGTCCCTAGTGCCATACTCCAATGACAGTATCAAGGATGTCATGACATTCTTTCCATAGAACCTTCTTATTATGGACTACACCCCCATTTTCACGGGTTATGGTAGTCCACAGCCAGCAGGGAGGTTTGTGAGGATACAAAGTAGATTCCCAATGTAGAGGAGGTACTCTAATTAAAATTGTATAACTGCTCCTGTATGACTATGCTATTATTTATACAATAGTTAATTTCTATGGTTACATAGCTAATCTTTGAACATCGTTTGTCTCGAATGTTTACAATTTATATGCTTGTCTTGGTTATTTTTACAATTTATATGTTTGTTTTGGTTATGTTTACAATTTATATGTTTGTCTCTATGCACTTTATCTATCTACAAATCAATACACTTATATGTTAATTTAAATCTAATAAATATAATCCTTTCTCTAATGTATGACTATGCTATTATTTATAAAATAGTTAATTTCTATGGTTACATAGCTAATCTTT
This sequence comes from Cryptomeria japonica, assembly GCF_030272615.1. Taxonomy (NCBI): domain Eukaryota; kingdom Viridiplantae; phylum Streptophyta; class Pinopsida; order Cupressales; family Cupressaceae; genus Cryptomeria; species Cryptomeria japonica. The sequence continues at coordinate 289,712,961 of NC_081406.1, read as the reverse complement.
GAACGTCGTTTGTCTCGAATGTTTACGATTTATATGCTTGTCTCGGTTATTTTTACAATTTATATGTTTGTTTTGGTTATGTTTACAATTTATATGTTTGTCTCTATGCACTTTATCTGTCTACAAATCAATACACTTATATGTTAATTTAAATCTAATAAATATAATCCTTTCTCTAAACAAGATGCATCTATTTTGGCTCCAAAAAGTTAGTCGCACATTTTACACCGTTGATTTTGCAATAACGGTTGCGATTGACTAACCTATCACTAACACACTGTAAGAAAGGTCTATTTTGGAGCTAGAATAGCCACAGCCCTCTAAACATGGGGGCCCTAAACATGTCATAGGCATTGCAATTTTGATATGCAATGAAATTAAGATGTCATATATGGAATGCAAATAATCTAATAAATATAATCCTTTCTCTAAACATGTGATACGCATTAAGTCTTCTCTAAAAGGAATAGCATTGATTTCTATAATAATGCAATATTGATATGCAATGAAATTAAGATGTGAGATATGGAATATAGATGTGCAAATTGTGAACACTTGGATTGAAGACAACTTTATCTCCTTCATGATGATGCAAGAATGTCAATTTTCTCTCCTTGGATTGAAAATACATGGGTCAGCCAGTCACCGAATTAGCGAAAAGGACTAATGTGTCGTGTTAGTCTATTTCTCCATTTCACATACCAAAACGAAAAGTCCGCCAGCTAATACTAGAATCACAACCATTAGTCAATCGCAACTGTTAGTGTCACGTGTTAGTTAATAGTTAGTCAATCAAAACTGTAAATGTCACATGTTTGTGCAAGGTTAGTCAATCATAACTGTAAGTTTCGCATGTTACTGACAAATTAGTCAATCGCAGTAGTAATTTTCACGTGTTTGTGACATGTTAGTCAATCATAGCTGTTAGTTTCATGTGTTTGTGACAGGTTAGTCAATCGCAGCCATTAGTTTTGTGTGTTTGTGACAGGTTAGTCAATCGCAGTCATTAGTTTTGTGTGTTTGTGATAGGTTAGTCAATCACACAAGTTAGTTTCAATGGCATGTTAGTATAGTTTGTCATTTTGCATGCCAAAAGGAAAAGTCTGCCAGCCACTAGTCGAATTGCAACCATTTGTCAATCGCAGCCGTTAGTTGCATGTTTTGGTGATAGGTTAGTCAATCGCAGCTGTTAGTTATGCATTTTTTGTGATAGGTTAGTCAATTGCAGCCGTTAGTTTCACATGTTAGTGATAGGTTTAGTCAATCGCCCTTCAGGGGATCAGGATATGATCCAGATTAGAAAGCTCTTCTACAATGGGCTATCTATCCTAAAGATAAGAGAACCACACTAGTTGATAGAGAAGAAGCTTTTGGACATTTGATGATACAAGAAGTTGGAAAGACTGACCGTAGAATCACTAGCAAACTAAACTTAGATGTGGCTAAACTAAATCAAGATCAAATAGAGTTTTTGTTGAGGGAGAACTCTACATATAAGAGGCTATATGAAAAAAGTGATGAAGACAAGCAAAGACTACAAGAAAGATTACTATAGATGGAGACTGTGCAGCCCAAACCACAAAGAAGGCACTGGTCATCTACAAGATACAACTCATTACCATATCAGTTCATTTTTTAGTAACACATGTGTTAGTCATTCTGTACTATCTTTGTGGAGATACAATAGACGCATCCACCATTTCCCTGGCTGAGGATATTCTAGCTCCAAAACAGACCTTTCATACAGTGTGTTAGCGATAGGTTAGTCAATCGCAACCGTTTATTGCAAAATCAATAGTGTAAAACACGTGACTAACACACGTGTTAGCGAATCCGTACTACTATTTTGGCCACTTTGGAGCCAGAATAGACACGTCCGGTTGCAACTATTCTGGCTCCAAAACAAACCTTTCGTGTGGTAAAGCTTTAATAGTTAATACTCATTGATCTATATTTAATATTTAAGAAGAATAATAGTCATTGAGAAATCTGTCTTATGTACTTGTGATTTAGTTTATCCATCATTTATAAATAAGCATATTTTCAGTCTATAAAAAAAATTGCCATCATACAATTACTGGTTCTTTTAAATCCGCTATAAAAAAAACTTTTAACCTACAATTAGGTTTTAGGTATAGATTCACCTGCCTTGGTTTGCCAACACTGATTGGGAAGTCATATTAACTTATTAAGAGAAGTGCAAAACCCATTCATCATAGAGGACGTGTAGAAAAGCCACATAGAACCATTCAAAAAGCATGAAAAAGTGTACAACAAACCAATCATTAACCATTGATGTTTAAGTGAAGTCAATCACATTTATTTTATTTTTATTTTTTTGACAAGGTGGCAAGGCCACTTAATATATTTTTACAACTAGTTCAAGAAGGGCTCCCGAAGAAAAGAACAAGAAAGAAAAACTTCGGTCAATCAAGTTTATTGAAAATAACCATTCATGAAGCATACAAAGTGTCTTCCTAAATGAAAGAATATATCTGATTACAAAAAGTCTGTACCACTGCTGACGTTTTATTGAATAGGAAAACTTTCGTAACATTGCAAGCCTATTATAGAGGCAAAGGTTGAGTATTTAATTGACTTTTGTTTCCCCCAGTGGTAGGAGTAAGGGGAGGCACATCATTCTCATCATCTTCATCAGTTATAGAGGAAAACACCTCCATGTACCTCTGTTTCCAGTACTGAGCACATTGCACACAAACATCTAGCATCCCCTGCTTCTGGTCACTTATGATTTTGTTGTTTTTAGCACACGCCTCACGAACTACCTCCTGTCTCTCATTCTCGATCTCCAAACCATACACTTCCAGCTCAAGGTCCGTATTCTTATCATCCAATTCCATGACCTTTTTATTGAGTTCCATGCATTTCTTATTGATTTCGGTGCATTTCTTATTGAGTTCGATGCATTTCTTATTGAGTTTGGTGCATCTCCTTTTCACTTCAATGAGTCTCCATTCAAGATCAGAAACAATCTCCTTTAGCCTTTCATTTTCAGCGTGGGCCATTTTGACCTTCTGCGTTAGCAGTTCTACTTGCATGGCATCAAACTTCATTGTGTCGATTCCATCATTCTAGTCTGCAAAGGTTGGTGGTGTTTGTCTTGCAGACTTCCCTAAACTGCCATCGGAGGTGAGAACATTGGCCATCCCATTCGCCTTTGAATTCGTAGCAGATGTTCCATTTTGCAAAATAGATGTTTCAACACCATTTCTTTTTCCTATTTGTGGTCTTTCCATTGCCATCCCTGCAAACAATGCCAAAAAGAAGTATCTGTAGATAGGTGGGCAAGACAACATAAAAAATGCAGGAAACAATAGTTTATGCCAACAAGAAAGGAACTGCTATTTGTTGCATTTTTTTGAATGAATAACATTATGCATGATACAAAAATTTAACGTGTTCAGTAAAGTTGACATGTTCACTAAACTGGCCACTTGGGTGGGGATGGCAGGTTACCTCCCAATTGGGAATCCATGTTTTGGGAAGATAACTCCATCAGTCAACACTCCTTGTCCTGCATCCAACTTATTACACATATGCCATGAAACTATAACGGAAGTCTGGTGTATTTTAATAGATTTTTTTTTTTGTTATTTTTTTGTTGTTAATTTATTTCAGATTCAGTCTTCAAAAACAAACAATAACAATGGTATATTCAACTGTTGTAAGCTACAGTGGAAAGAGAACATGGTTCACAATTTCCATCAAACATTCTGCTTCATCTATATACGTAAAAGAGTTGTAGGGACCCTATTGGTACACAATAGAAAAACCTATGCATATGCAATATATAAGAGATCTTGAACAAAAATTGAACAGTCCAACAAATTAAGCCTTTACAGTTATTTTGTATAAAATAGCAGGAAAGGTTGAAAATAATGTACAATTCATCTAAGACAAACAATAATTTAGAGGCTTTAAACTATGCTAAGGTAAAAGCCATGTCAATATAACATCTCCAAATCCCATCTAAATAAATTCTATCAAGACTGAACTTCCACCACAATATCTCACTCTAAATATTTGGAAAGAAGAACAACAACTTTGATCGAAGAATATTATCACCTCTGCTGTCTGGATTGCGTAATGGAGTTGACGGCACCATATAATGCTTTACACTTCTTCTCATTCTTATGCAACTCAGGAGGGGTGATTCCAAGTGATCGCAGCCTGTGACTTACCCATCTGATCAGAGGGCCACATTTAACATCCTCTTTTTGTGGCTGGACACTTTCGCCAACTTTATCCTGCCACATACAAATGACAACATACGAGTGCTGCCTATTTCATTCCATTGCAATAAGGTAAAGGATGGAATGAGAAGATAGAGGAAGGGATCTTGTCATCTTCAAAACTTACCGAGGGTGGGGAATAGACTAGGTCTTCAATGGGCCACACCGCCCACAAGTTTAGGGAATCCGACAAGACATTGGTGAAAGGACCTGGGCAAGGTAGTTGGGCATTTGCATCAAATATTTTGACGATGCGAACTTTAGCATAATGTCATGGGAGTGGAATAGTATGACACATTACACCCTTCCCTAGGCCATCAACAACGCCTTCCCTAACCACTACCCCATCCAGGAGTAGGTGGACTTCAACTCCAATAGAAACTCTTAAATAAAATTCTTTATACATGTCGATCAAACATAGTCAAATGAATTCATGGCAATGTAGTACAATAGTACTGGAGTAGCTATCTATCCCAACATGTTTCCCCCATTGAGGTCACGGTCTGTATATGTACATCCATCATCATTCCCCTAGACTCTTTCTCAATGCTTGTTTCTATCGGGTTATGCTGAAAAATGTGACACATTGTACAAGAGTGTAAGTACACATTAAACCCATATGCCTACGAACACTACTAGACCAAGGCTAATGAATTTTACACAGCTAAGGCAATAACAAGAACACAGATAATGGACACAAACCACAACATCATAAAAAATGCTCTCTAGTATAGCACTGCCCCTCACCGCCTGTTATCCAAAAGAAGAGCCCAATACCTGTTGATCTCTCCTCTTATCCTCCAATGTCTGCCCCAATTGAGTGGACTCCTCTACAATCTTCTTGCCACTAAATGCACTCAAATTTCCATTCACCATCTCCTTCAGTTTCTCCCTTGAAATAGACTTCTGAAGTTTCTCATCCAGTACAGCGACCGACTGCATAAAAAAAGAGTTATTGTATAGTATAACACACCATGTCATGATATAGCACTACATGTCATGCACAATGGCACTGCATTACCTGTTCATCTTTGCACCTATCCTCCAACCTTTGCCCTAGTTGAGGAGAGTGCTCTGCAACCGTCTTGCCACTACATGCACTCAATTTTTCAATAGTCATCTCCTTCAGCTTCTTCCTCCTAACGGACGTCCAAGATTTTGGACTTGGTTTTTCGGGAACACTACACACGGTGTCATCAGGAAACTACATTGACTGTTCTTTGCTCGTATCATCCATAATCTACCCTAACTCAAGAGACTTCTCTGCAATATTGTCGGCATTGCATGCACCCAATTTTTCATTCAACGTCTCCTTCAGCTTCTTTGACGAAACAAATTTCTACATAACAGATGCCCGAGATTTTTGACTTAATTTTTTGCGCACACTACATTCTGTGTCCTCCAATACCACAGGATAGTCCATGCTCCCTCCATGGACCCCATCAGCCTACAATGACATGGACGAAATAGTCAACATACTACACAATGCAGTGCAAAGCATACCATGCAATGAAAACACACATATGGACAGACCAACAGACAGTCACCTTCGATGACAAATGTGTCCCGTCATCTAAAGTCAACCTTGTTTCTTCTATGACATTCTTCTTTTCTTGCTTCCTCGATGAATCACATGCAAGATCATTGACTCGCATGTTTGTTTCAGGATGTGAAGTCCACCTTCTTTTTTCCGCAGCATTCTTCTTTTTTTGCTTCCTTGATAAAACAGGTGCACCCTCTTTTGCTTGATGACTTGAAGTCGGCCTTGATTTTTTTGCAGCATTCTTCTTTTTTTGCTTCCCCAACGAAACAGATGCAGTCTCATTCACTAGGACATTTGTTTCACAATCAGCCTTCGATGCCAGAACCTCCTCGCCATGGCTTGCACTCTCACTTAAAATTTGGGCACCAGGATAGCATACATCAATAAGTCATTCTTCACATGTTTAAAGGAATTTACTAAACTGCAAAAAAATATGATCACTAAAAAATTACCTCTATTGCAATATTCTTTCTTTGCAGTAACTCTAAAACCTTCTTCCTTCTCGCCTCCCTAACCGGACTATTGTTGTACACTTGAATTGCTTCTTTTATCTCTTCCTTCCCTTTGGTAGGAAGCTCATCACGTGTTTTCTTGCCATATTTCATACAAACCTGGTCAGTGACACATTTTTTTTGCATACTATATCATACGCCCATTTGGTATTCAATATTAGACTCCCTCTTTTTCAACTCCAACAATGATTTCTTCCTATGATCCGCCCTGCGCTTTCCACTTCCACACTATTGACAACTGCGTCATGCAATCCCCAAAAATGGTAGTTGATGTTCTCTGGCTCTATGCATATTAAGCCTCCCCAAATCCCAAAACTGATGACCTCCATTTTCGGAACAATAATGGAAGAGACAAAAGTAGTGCAACCTACCATTAATATGTTCTCTTTTGTGATCGGCCTATTGTTGCACACAACCAACATAGACAAAGAGTCACATTCAATTTTGCACTAATCAATCATTATAAAGATAATCCAAAATATAATGACTAATAGTGGACCTCTTTGTTACTCGCCCCTCCTTGTTCCTGTTCACGAGCGTTAATAGAATCACATTGTCATTCAGCCTCCTGCTCTATGCTCACCTCGTGCTCGCTACAAACATCCCCTTTTTCACTCTCACCACCTCAAGCATCAGTATAATCGCCCTCATCTACACTTCCAATGGCCTCATCTTCCTCACCAGCACTACCACTATCATAATGTTGATCAATAAAATAGCAAACATCATCGATCCATTTTATACCCATGTATATATCTACATTTCCACTTATAAATCCCAACTTCCACAAACCATGCCATGCAATGATGGAAAAAAATATAATGCAATGATAAATAATTACCAGTGTGGTTGTGTAGTCACTAAGAAGCCGACTTGACAATGGGTTCAAAATTGGAGACCCGACTAGTGCCTCATTCAGATTTGAATCCCCAACTAGTCCCTGACCTAAAGGGCCCATCCCCTGACTCTTTCAAATTTGGATTCCCAACTAGTCCCACATCTAAAAGCCCAACTCCTGACTCTTTTAGATTTGAATCCTCAACTACTAGTGGATGTGAAAGTCCAACTCCTGAATCTTTCACATTTGAATCCCCAACTTGTCGTGCATCTGAAAGCCCACCTCCTAACTCTTTCAGATTTGAATCCTCAACTACTCGTGGATGTGAAAGTCCAACTCCTGAACCTTTTAGATTTGAATCCCCAACTTGTCCTACATCTAAAAGCCCAACTCCTGACTCTTTCAGATTTGAATCCTCAACTAGTCCTGGATGCGAAAGCCCAGCTCCTGAAACTTTAAGATTTGAATCTCCAACTGGTCACGCATCTGAAAGCCCAACTCCCAACTCTTTTGGATTCAAATCCTCAACTACTCCCAGATGTGAAAGCCCAACTCCTGAATCTTTCAGATATGAATGCCGAACTCGTCCCACATATGAAAGCCCACCTCTGTCTTGGGTATACAAATTAGTTCTCCAGTCACAAGCATTAAACAGTTACAACACCAAGAAATACTACATGTTACATAATCCATTAAAACTACTTATCTTACAAGTAGGCCGATGTCACGTGTCACTGGGAAGCGAACGCGGCCAACTCCCAGGAGATCATCTCCCTTTATCTCCAGCAACCCATAATCAAGATCAGGATTTTCCATCAACCTTTTTCGCAACGCAATTGACATGATTGAACTAAAATATTAAAAAAATGCAATTCATATTCGTCACACTATCAATAATAGCACACATTCACCACAAATGACATAGCCAACACACGACCGATTATGCCCACATTCCAATACAAAGTCAGCATGTCATTGTGTTATGTACAACCCAGCTAATGGTTTAGCCATAAACTATCAATGACATTCCGCTCTAGAACATATTTGGTTGCAATTGCAACGAAATAATGACTATGATCCATCGCCAACGCTGTTAAAAAGGCTTCCTGTGTTCTCCCCATCCAAAATACAACACAAAAACTAGACTTTCTTAAGGATTGATAAAGAAGGATGCAAAACACGCTTAACGGATCGGCTATGTCTATTCTAGCTCCAAAACAGACCTTTCCTACAATGTGTTACCGATAGGTTAGTCAATCACAGTCGTTAATTGCAAAATCGATGTTGTAAAATGAGTGTGCAGCAATTAAGATGGTCAATCTATGTCAGAGAATAAAGAGCGATTCATTACCATTAACAAAGTCTTTGACAATAATTAATGGGTACAAAGACCTCCAATTCATTTTTCGAAAGATACAAGTCTTTTGAAATGAGTGTTTATTCTAAAGCTTCCATCTCTTTGTTGACATGGGAATATTATTATTTATTAAAAATGTACTCTTAAGTTACAAAAAGAAAAAAGAAAAAAACACTCTGAAGGATAGACACGTGAGGAGTTCATCGTGCCAACCCAAGACATCTCAAACAGAAGCCCAAATCACATTTCAAATCGGAGTTGGATCATCAAACACATGTACTTCTCAAACATCACGAACATCAATAATATAGATATACAAATACACTAGGATGAACATTAACACTCTCATGCAAATCAATCGAATATATACAAATTTATAACACATAGTTCTCAAGAATCAGGATTTATGGTTCATATATTCAACACTGGTTTCATGACTCGAAGATCCATAAATAATCATACTGTGTTCAGGTTCGAAAATTATATCTTATTGTCTAATATGGTGCATCTATAGCATATAATATAAGGCATCAGCCAATTGCATTGTTCATTTTCTTTATTATTAAATTCACTAAAAGTAAGGACATTAATATTACATGATCAAGAACTAAAATTTATACATACATTTGTATCGCATAAAAAAATTTACATACAACTATATATATATATATATATATATATATATATATATATATATATATATATATATATATATATATATATATATATATATATATATATATATATATATATATATATAACGAGTGCCTTTCAAAAAGTTGCACAAGCCCAAAGATTATTAATAAGGGGACATTACAGTGCAAGTAGCATTAAACAAGGGAGACAGAGTAGGGTGAACTCACAATAATGGTTCCCACTTTTTTGCCACTTTTGACACTGAGATGTACATTTTTAAAATAATCTTCAACTTCGGAGAGCTATAACTTTTAAACTATTAAAAATTTAAAGATGATGTAAATTAGTGATTTCTAGCATTTTGTTTGTAGATTCTATATACATTTTTTTCGAATATTTTTGAAGGATTTTTAAAAAAAATTTCCATCTCCCTCGAAAAGTAGTTTTTTACAACAAACTACATTTTTTAAGAGTGATGTGCCTCCCGAAACACATAACTATTTTTTTATAAATGATAAAACCTCAATTCTTTCGAATTTTGGTTTGTAACATCAATATCCAGGGCTTGCATTTGGTTTTATAGTGATATGTTCAATATTTTTCATTTTACAAAGCTTTGAAGTCTGACTAGTCATAATTCAAACATAGGTTTACGTTTGAACACACAACTTGTTCTATATAAATCGAAATTCAATTTATTTATTTTTGTTAGAAAGAAGACATCAATACCAGGGGCATAGATATTTTTTAGAATTTTTTTGAATTAGTTTCTTATTTTTCCCAATGTGTTGAACAAAGAAGTTCATGTTCGGTGAAAAACCAATTTTTCATAAAATTAAAAAAACAAGAACATAATAAATTCAAAATATAACAAAATTATACTCGTTGGAAAGCTTGCTTTGAGTACTACCATCTAATATTTTTGGGTTATCAAGATTATTTAATTTGTGGTTTGAACCAGAGCTCCGAAGTCATTAATTCTTCATAACTCTGAAATTTTTTGGCAGAAACCCTTAGTTTGCGGGTTCGAACGAACACGAGTTCGAGCGAACCCCCATTTGCTCAAACCAATGAGCTCGATTTTGCACGCACATTTTTGTAATTGTCATGTTCGAGCGAACCCAATAATTTTTAACTGTCAGCTTTCGTTCAAACTCTGGCCGACGCATTTTTTTTTTTTTTTTTCATTTGTGGAATCGTATAAATGTCCATAATTTTTTTTCGGTTTTTATCACCCAAATGATTAAAATAATTTGCATTTTTGGATGAGAGAAGACATTTGAAAATTATTTTGAAGGCAATAATTTGAAGGTTTTTTGTAAAAGCATGGGGAACAAGAAGAGAAGGTAAAATAAGACTTCAAGGAATTATTTTCCCGAAACGGAAGAAAGATATCGAGAACAAAGAAGACAAAGATATCATGATGCAAGTATATATTTTTAATTTTATTTCTATTTAATTTAATATGTATTACGTATCAATTAATTAGAATTCAATATTTTTTATCTAATATTTTTAATAGGATTAAAAATAATTTTTTTTTAATTGGAAAGCATAATTAATTTGAGATAATACATGTGTATTTGCAAATTTAAAATTCCATCAACTTGCTTGTTGTGTAATTGCATTTTTTCTCCTATAAAATTAAGTTCATTTATAATAGATAAGACCTACTAAGTCATAAAATTAATAAGACCTATTATGTCATAATTTCTAGGTTCTAAATTATATATATTGAATATTTAATCTACATGACAAGTAATTTCATGTGATAGGTCCTTTAATATCACATAATATATCTGTCTTAAGGGTAGTTAAGTATATTAATTGTGAAATGTTTTCTCAAATGTGGTCATATTGATTTTAATAATAAGGCCTATTAGGACTATTACATTGATTATAGGTCTTAAATGTGACATAAATTTATAACCTATTAAACATGTTGAATAATTTAGGTGAACTATTTATATTCAACTTCATGTATATGCAAAAACATTTTAGATTAGGAGGTCTATTATGCAATAATAGGTCTTAAATATACACACATGTGACAAATTATAGTCCACTTACATTATGGTCCATAACAAATTAATATGAGGTCACCTAAGTTATCGTATGCATGCATCAAAATATTTGTACTTTTAATTTTCAAAATTGGAATTTCTAATTTATCAAAATTTTATTTTATGTGTTAAATTAGTGCTCAAAATTAGAGATTGAACATTAATCCTAACCTGAGAACAAATTGAACTTTAAACCTAAACAGGTAATTTAATTAGAGTTATAACAATAAGGTCCTGAAAGTAATTAAATTTAATAAACCAAATTGAATGGGCTAATTTTAACATGTAAAGCTTTAAGCCAAATTCACCCCTATTCTTAATCCTAATTGAATAATCTCTGATTAATTCAAGAACCTTACACAAACTCTTAAATTATGTGCAGAACGGGCAAACGAACCTATTGAAGAACACAATATAGCTGATGAACATAGCGAGGAGATTGCCCAAGTTGAACCAATGGAAACCTTTGAAGGAGAGGGGTCAGGCTCCTTACCTCCTACCACTGATATGGATGAGCATATTGTGGATCTAGCTAAACAGGTGAAGAGAAATATTTCTTATAAAAATTTAGATCATTTACTTGAAATGGATGTTTATGAGTTGAAAAGTCTTAGTGAAGAACCTAGACATACTAAAAGGAGGTCAATGAGTAAAAGTGGAAAAGAAATAATGTCGCATTTCAACAATCTTGATACTACACTAGAAAAGATCAATTGTTATCAATTGTACTTACTCATAAAGACTTAATAGATCCAATGAAATTGTTGGGTATAGATACAACAAGTCAAAAGAGGAAATCTTCTTAGCTACAAAAATCTATTGTTGATAATGTTAAGAAAGGTTTGGTGAACATTGGTAAAAAATCTCGAAAACTAGATAAGACCATTTCAAGAAGAGTGATGTTGACATCTTTAGTAAATGAAAGATTGCCTCAAAAAAGACAAATCTCTTCACTGTCATCTAAGTTTGGTTTTAATAGAAGGACAATATCTAAATATGTTAAAAGGAGAAAGATTTTGGATGATACTACCTGAGAAGGGAATTGGGCAATTATGTGTAGAGCTCCTTGTTCTGATAGAATTGAAGATGTTGTTAGGAACTTTGTGACAAGTTTTTGGAACGATAATACTCGCCCTTCATCAGATAATAGAGATGTTATCAAGCAAAGGATTGGTCCTAATCGTTATGATCTCCATGTAAAACATTGGATAGACACAACAAAACATGAATTGTATGTGTTGTTTACTAAAACAAACCCTCATATAAAGATTGGACAAACCATGTTTGAACGGTTAAGGCCATATTATGTGAAGTTAAACAAAGTTTTCGAAACTTGTTGTTGTCGTTATCACATCGAATTTGACTTGTACTATCAGGTGTTTTGAAAGATTAGAGAAGATAATGATGGTTATGAAAATGCTCCTCCTAAACAAACAAGTCAATTCATAGCATCCATCTTATGTGATAAATCAGATGATAATGCAACCGGTCAAATAAATTGCATAAGAGGAATTTGTGGAACATGCGGGGACTTGGCTAAATTTCCTTTGAGAGATGAAGATACTGACATGAGGAAGATGGTAAATTGCAAGAGTTACAAGTACAAAAAATTTGAAACAAAATTTGGAAAGGAATCTACAAGACTAGATTACGTAGAAGAGGAAATACCTATTGGAACATTTATGGAAAATTTTCGTAAGTTGATAAAACCATACATATGACATGGTTTTTTTGCCAAGTGGCAAGCATAAAAATTTAAAAGATTAAGAGACACTTTCCCACTTGGAACTATTCTATCTGTAGTTGACTTCACAGAGAATTACTCTTTTGCACATCAAAAAGAGATTCAATCAGAGTATTACTTTTCAAAGCAAATCACTATTTTCGTGCATGTGTGTTATCGACATGCACAGATGAATTTGGATGATGTTGATAGTACATTTGAAAATCGTGTCATTAAGAAAGAGTACCACTTCTATATCAGTGATGATAAGGAGCATGACACACTTTTTGTACAACATTGCTTTAAGAAGTTTTTTGAATATTTGAAAGATAGAGGCATAACAATAGTTAAACATTTTGTTTGGTCTGATGGATGTGTGGCACAATTCAAATCTTCGAGGCCATTTTATGCACTATGTAGATATCATCGAAATGAAAAAATACCACATGTTTGGAAATACTTTGAGAGTGGTCATGGAAAGGGTGAACATGATGGTGCAGGAGCTTGTATCAAACATGCTCTAAGAAAGCATCAAATAAAGTACACATAAGAACGTATAGAAAATGCACATGATGTTGGTGAATGGTGTAAGAAACACTTTGAGCAACCTAATTATCCTGGGGAATCATCATCGAGAACATATAAGCCCATTCCATATAGAGTGTTTTGGGAGATAACCGGTACATGTTCTCTTTTAGTATTTTATTTTATTTTTTTTAATTTAACAACTTGATCTACATGTACATCCCTATACATATGTATATTTTGAAGATGTGGATATAAAATCAATGCATGGATGCAAGAGTGTGGAGAGGACAAGATCTTTGCATTGTGTCATGAGTACAAATAATCGCCCATGGACATTATACACTAGGGATTATTCATGTTTTTGTTCTGAATGCATTTTTGAAAACTATGTTGATTGCAAGAACCAAGAGCTTGGATATGTTCGTGAATGGAAAATGGTGCCACTAGATGTTTCTGACACATACGAGGATTCAAATGAGGATGGAAACTTTGAAGACATTCCTTTGATTTCTGATGATTACAATCATATTTCAGGATTGATTAAAAAAGGTACATACATGACGTACACATGTAAACATTTCCTTAAAAATGACATATAACTTAGAATTTATTTAACTTGTGTCAAATTGTAGGAGATATTTTTGCAGTCATAGCAAAAGATGGAAATATAGAAGGTGTTAGTTATTATTTATTGCGTTGCACATAAGAGAGAAAGAAGTTATCAAAATCTGAGATGAGTGATGGAATGTCATTTCCCACAGGTTTGAGTTCTGATTTGAATATGTACATGTACAAATCGCTTATGTGAAATTTTTTAATTTCTCACATTTCTTATATACATGTACATGCAGGATCAGTTGTAGTGCAAGGGACATATTTCAAATAGGTTAAAATTGTTCAACATGGGATTCATTTCACTAAATACCAAATTGACAACAAGGTATATTAGTATAGTCACTTGGTCATTGTTGTTGGCCTAATTCTTCAAACAATTCCACGTCGAGGACGGTCTCAAAAGTGGAGACTAGATAGTGAAGATCATGACAAAATATTAAGTGTTATTGAAGAGCATTGTGAACCACTTGATGTGGTATGAACTATATATACATTTAGTAATCCACATGAATTGAATTTTAATGTAAGTTCAAGATAAATTCTAGATCTCAAGTAACTTGTTTCAAAACTAAAGGATAAATATTTTTTAAGTTTATTTATACATTATATCAAATTAGGATGTATTTAAATGCGCATGTTTAATTGTATGTAATTGTATTTGTATTTAATTTAAAAATGCATATTTAAATTAGAATGTAATATGTACATTTGTAAAATTGATATTTAATATGGAATTAGGACATGTACATGTTGTGAACTATTTAACTACAATATACATACCTAGAAGCTCACATACCTACAATATACATACCTATGTAATATACATGTACTGGATGTGAACTATTCAATACATGACCTATTAAGTTTAGTTTGTTCATTTCATACATACTCTTTTGTTTGAAAATCTTGAGACATGTATAATCATACATACTCTTTTACATTTGAAAATCATTTCATGTATTTAAATCTAATCTAATTAAACATGTATAAATCTAATTAATACAATCAAGATAAATTCTAGATCTCAAGTAACTCGAACATTTGAAACTAAAGGATAAATATTTTTTAAGTTTATTTATACATTATATCAAATTAGGATGTATTTAAATATACATGTTTAATTGTATGTAATTGTATTTGTATTTAATTAAAAAATGCATATTTAATTTAAAATGTAATATGTACATTTGTAAAATTGATATTTAATATGGAATTAGGACATGTACATGAACTGTGAACTATTTAACTACAATATACATACCTAGAAGCTCACATACCTACAATATACATACCTATGTAATATACATACCATGTGAACTATTCAATACATGACCTATTAATTTTAGTTTGTTCATTTCATACATACTCTTTTGTTTGAAAATCATTTCATGTATTTAAATCTAATCTAATCAAACATGTATAAATCTAGTACAATCAAGATAAATTCTAGATCTCAAGTAACTTGTTTTGAAACTAAAGGATAAATATTTTTAAGTTTATTTATATACATTATATCAAATTAGGATGTATTTAAATGTGTATGTTTAATTGTATGTAATTTTATTTTTATTTAATTAAAAAATGCATATTTAAATTAGAATGTAATATGTACATTTGTAAAATTGATATTTAATAAAGAATTAGGATATGTACATGAACTGTGAACTATTTAACTACAATATACATACCTAGAAGCTCACATACCTACAATATACATACCATGTGAACTATTCAATACATGACCTATTAAGTTTAGTTTGTTCATTTCATACATACTCTTTTGTTTGAAAATCAAACATGTATTTAAATCTAATCTAATCAAACATGTATAAATCTAATATAATCAAACATGTATAATCTGATCAAACACAAACAAGGTATAAAGTATAGTCTAGAGTCTAAACAAGTCATTGTACATGCATGAAATATACAATCTAATCAAACATGTATTTAAATGTAATTTAATCAAACATCATGTACATAAATCTAGAATATAATCAAACATGTATAAATCTAATATAATCAAACATGTATAAAACTTATAAAGTATAATCTAGAGTCAAACACAAACCAGGTATAAAGTATAATCTAGAGTCTAAACTCCATGTACGTGCATGAATATATATAATATGAAAGTATACAAAAAGATAAATGTAAATGAGCTATAAATTCTAGAGCAAATCAATAGGGATCATGTCAGCTACGAATTGAGTGACCATCTAAGGGGGAGTCCTGCAAAAGTAGAATTTATTTAAATATTAAATATAATATATCTATCTCTCTAGACGTGCATGTACATCAAATATATGTACCAAAAACTATAACTAACCTGTACACTAACAACATCGAAATAATCTCTCCTACACACATGCTCAGAGCTCAAGGAAGGAGTGACATGAGCTAACTGTCAATTTAAGGATTAGTCCACAATCAATTAAATGATCTACAAATTAAAACTTAGAACTCTAGATTATTTATTAAACATGAGATCTATATATATAGATTTATTAGGTACAAATTTGCAATGTATGTATACATATCTTCTAAAATTTTAAATGCACATGTACATGTACATACCTGTGTATCACCTGGAGTAGGCTGTATAGTCTGATCCTATCTTGTGATCATATCAACAACATAACTCATGCCTGCATATCTCTCTCTAGCTGTACGTATCACTGAGGAGTGCAAGGGGCTAACTAGATGAGTGGGCATCGTGGATGAAGTGTCTGACTGTAGTAGCATGTCCATAAATCCAGTATGGCTCAAATCTCTCAGCTGATCCTCAAATGAGTCCAAACCCTCATCTGTGATATGTACTTGATCAGCTTGTATCTCCTCCTCAAATGAATCAAACTGGCCCTCATCTGTGATATGGAGCTGATCAGCTCGTAGCTCCTCCTCTGCAGCAACAGAGTGATCTGTAGGTGGGTCAGTGCCTGGAGCATGCATAGAGTGATGAGAATGTTGTGACTACCTTGGGGTATGCGTCGATGCTGCTGTAGCCTGACCATCTCTGAGAATCTCCTCTCTAACATCACCCAATGGTATCCCAAGTCAAGATGAAATAAAACTATAAGCATGTAGTAGGTCCTCGGCTAAATACTGTGACATCTGTACATGTCTACTACCTCTGACTATAGCTGCTACCTCGTCTGGGGAGGGGATGCCAGCAGAAATATACCGATCATCTGAATCTGAAGCCCCCCAATGACTAGAAGATGCATGATCTATGGATGATCGCGAACATGGTCGACTCATCATATATCTGCCCACCCTGTCAGAAGATATGGTGGTTGTTGCTAATGCAATCTATCCAATCCTATCAATTGCTTCTCTCTGAGAAGCAATCACAATGTGATCTGCTATGGGTGCCATGGTTGGGACTACTGCAGGAAATCTCTGGCCAACAAGGTCCCTGTGTCTAGGCAGAGCTCTATCACGCCTACGATATGCATCTCTATCAGTAATCCTACCCCTCCCCTATCCATAATATCTCAGAATATCAAGGTAGTTTGGTTTCATCTGACAATGAACCTCAGCAAATACCTGTTGTGCAAAGTATAATGGAATCTAGTCGTTATTAGGATAACGACCATGGGCTGCTAAGAATCATGGGTAAATTAGTGATGCAACTGTGGATCAATACATCTAGTAACCTTATATCCCCTCACCTTACTCTTCTCCTGATATTGTGGGAAGCATCTCTCCTTGATGGTCTCCTTCGAGACCACCCCCACCACATCAGCAAAAGAATGAGGACCCCTCACCTCACTCCTCAACTGTCTATATATATCCCCTATAACCTTAGGTGAGAATGAGGTATGAGATACTAAGCGGTCCCTCAATGTCCGCAAACTGTCAAAAATGGACGTGCACGTACTCTTGTACATGCCATCAGTATGAGGGTCATCTAGTATGGCCCTCAACCTATGCAACTCCTGATCACTGTAATGAAAAATAGTAGCAATGTTGGGCAAGGGGGGATCCTGCTGTGGAGGATCCTGCTATGGTGGCTCCTGATGTGGAGCCTGCGCATGTGGATCCTGATGTGGAGCCTACGCAGGTGGATCCTAATCAGGAGCCTACGAAGGTGGATCCTAATCAGGAGCCTGCGAAGGTATATCCTAGGATGCCATCTATCTAGGTACATTTCATAAAGTTAAAATAAATACGTAAGCAGAGAGAGAGAGATCATTTTCATGAGAGAGAGAGAGAGAGATTATATACATATAAATCTTCATGAGAGAGAGAGATCATTTTCATTTTCAAAAAATACATGTAAAAATTTCAAATATTTCAGTGAGAGAGAGAGAGAACATATATTTCAGATCTAGAGATAACATATATTTCAGAGAGATAGAGAGATCTAACACATGTACATATTTAAATCTTTGACATACATAAAAAATTCAAGAATAGAGAGATCTAACACGTCATATGTTAGGACACTATGTTATCCTAAGGGGAATGTAATATGTATAGTAGGATGTTATAAGGGGTCATATGTCACCTACTAAGGGGTCACACATATGTCAATGCATGCGTGACCCCTTAGGACCACATATGACCCCTTAAGACACTATGTGATGAAATAAAGGGTATGTCGTTCACACTAGGATTTTATAAGGGGTCATATGTGGTTCTAACCACATATGACACCTTAGGACACTATATGATATTAAGGGGAATGTCATATGTATAGTAGGATGTTATAAGGGGTTATATGTGACCTACTAAGGGGTCACGTATGTGTCAATGCATGCGTGACCCCTTAGGACCACATACGACCCCTTAAGACACTATGTGATGAACTAAGGGGTATGTCGTTCACACTAGGATTTTATAAGGGGTCATATGTGGTTCTAACCACATATGACCCCTTAGGACACTATATGATCCTAAGGGGAATGTCATATGTATAATAGGATGTTATAAGGGGTAATATGTGACCTACTAAGGGGTCACGCATGTGTTCATGCATGTTGACCCCTTAGGACCACATACGACCCCTTAAAATACTATGTGATGGACTAAGGGGTATGTCATTCACACTAGGATTTTATAAGGGGTCATATGTGGTTCTAACCACATATGACCCCTTAGGACACTATATGATCCTAAGGGGAATGTCATATGTACAGTAGGATGTTATAAGGGGTCATATGTGACCTACTAAGGGGTCACACATGTGTTAATGCATGTGTGACCCCTTAGGACAACATACAACCCCTTAAGACACTATGTGATGGACTAAGGGGTATGTCATTCACACTAGGATTTTATAAGGGGTCATATGTGGTTCTAACCACATGTGACCCCTTAGGACACTATATAATCCTAAGGGGAATGTCATATGTACAGTAGGATGTTATAAGGGGTCATATGTGACCTACTAAGGGGTCACGCATGTGTTAATGCATGTGTGACCCCTTAGGACAACATACGACCCCTTAAGACACTATGTGATGGAATAAGGGGTATGTCGTTCACACTAGGATTCTATAAGGGGTCATATGTGGTTCTAACCACATATGACCCATTAGGACACTAAATGATCCTAAGAGGAATGTCATATGTACAGTAGGATGTTATAAGGGGTCATATGTGACCTACTAAGGGGTCACGCATGTGTTAATGCATGCGTGACCCCTTAGGACAACATACGACCCCTTAAGACACTATGTGATGGACTAAGGGGTATGTCATTCACACTAGGATTTTATAAGGGGTCATATGCGGTTCTAAGGGGTCATGCATATGTTATAACACATGCATGACCCCTCAGAACCACATATGACCCCTTATGACACTATGTGATCCTAAGGGGAATGTCATATGTATAGTAGGATGTTATAAGGGGTCATATGTGACCTACTAAGTGGTCATGCATGTGTTAATGCATGCGTGAGCCCTTAGGACCACATATTCAACCCCTTAGGACACATAGGAAATGTCATATGTACAGTAGGATGTTATAAGGGGTCATATGTGACCTACTAAGGGGTCACACGTGTGTCAATGCATGTGTGACGCCTTAAGACACTATGTGATGAACTAAGGGGTATGTCATTCACACTAGGATTTTATAAGGGGTCATGTGTGGTTCTAACCACATATGACCCCTTAGGACACTATATGATCCTAAGGGGAATGTCATATGTATAGTAGGATGTTATAAGGGGTCATATGTGACCTACTAAGGGGTCACGCATGTGTTAATGCATGCGTGACCCCTTAGGACAACATACGACCCCTTAAGACACTATGTGATGGACTAAGGGGTATGTCATTCACACTAGGATTTTATAAGGGGTCATATGCGGTTCTAAGGGGTCATGCATATGTTATAACACATGCATGACCCCTCAGGACCACATATGACCCCTTATGACACTATGTGATCCTAAGGGGAATGTCATATGTATAGTAGGATGTTATAAGGGGTCCTATGTGACCTACTAAGGGGTCACACATGTGTTAATGCATGCGTGACCCCTTAGGACCACATACGACCCCCTAAGATGCTATGTGATGGACTAAGGGGTATGTCGTTCACACTAGTATTTTATAAAGGGTCATATGCTGTTGTAATGGGTCACACATGTGTTAAGACACTATTTGATGGACTAAGGGGTATGTCATTCACACTACAATTTTATAAGGGGTCATATGCGGTTCTAAGGGGTCACGCATGTGTTATAACACATGTGTGACCCCTTAGAACCACGTATGACCCCTTAGGACACTAGATGTGATCGTAAAGGGAATGTCATACATGTACACTACTATGTTATATTTGATCCTCTATGACCTCCTAAGGGAACATATAGTGTTGTATGTGGTCTTAAGGGGTCATGTTGTGCATGTAATAGGATGTGAAAATGGGTCACATTGTAGAGGAAATTTATTTTGTCTAATTTGTTTAAATTTGTTATCTAAATTTTCTAATGTTTATTTAAATTAATTTTTCTAACGTTTTTCTTTTTTTGCTAATGTTTTTCTAAGTTCTGATTTACTACAGGTTAGTTTTCTATGTTTTTCATAACAATTTTTTAAAATGTTGAAAAAAATATACATCTATACAATTATGTAATTTTAAAAACAAATTGACACATTTCAATCAAAACTTTAAATTATCAAACATTTTTCTAAAATAATGAAAAACAATAAATTATCAAACATTTTTCTAAAATAATGAAAAACAATAAATTATCAAACATTTTTCTAAAATGTTGAAAAACAATAACTATATACAATTATTTAATTAAAAAAATAAATTAACAAACAAATTATTTACAAATTTAATAAAAGAAGACATTATTAAACCAAACAAAGGGTTATTTTGTGCACCTAATATAACAAAGGTCGAAAACTGAAATAGGAAAGATGCTAACTACTGCAGACAAAGCTCGGTGACGTGATGCTGACGACTGGTTCAATCCAACCCCCACCAGACAGAAAAAGTCAAATTTGATAATGACCTTTTAACTGTCATTTTCAATATTTATAAATTTTTTTAAAAAACCCTAACCGCAACGAGTTCGAGCGAACCCAAAACTCGCCTGATGTTCGAGCGAACCCAAGTCAAAAGTTTGGTTCGCTCGGACTCCTAGGGGTAGTCCGAGTGAACATTTCCATTTCGCTCAAACACGGGCAAATCCGAAATTCCCACTTTCGCCAAATTCCTTCGTTGGTAAAAGTGGGAACCAGCTTTGTGAATTCACCTAGCAACAACCTAGGAATGTCTAGATGTTTGTTGGGGGACTACTCAATAGTCCTTGAAAATCAACAACCTACATGGATAACTAATGTTACTGGTAGTCTACATTGGGAAGTAGATGCATTTCAAAAGGCATAAAAGGAACCTACATGCTCATATATGAAAATGTAGTTTAACATTCAATATAAACTACCACTAAGTAATTTATATCACCTAAATTATATCTGTCCATTTGCCATAGTGCTAGAGCTGTGCTAGAGTTGTCTATATCAACCACCTATTTTCATACTGTTGTTGTGCACTCAAGGACAGACACCTCTATTCCAACTCAAAATCAACGCTATGGTCTGACTAACACACAACTTAGTCACACGTTTTACACTATATTTTACATTCAATGGATGCAATTGGTTAACATGTCACTAACACGCAGTACCATTTGTCAGAGAGGTTGTGTCTCTTCTGGTTCCAAAATAGATAAATCATATAGACTAACAGCATTGTGTTAGATAGAAGCAGCCATCAAATGCAAAACCTACGATTAAAAACCTACCACAAACATGGGGTGTTAGTCCCCCCATTCTATTTTTTGTAGCCCCAATAGAGGCATCCCACTGCTAGAGTAACTTGAGTTTTGTGCTAGTTTTTTCTTTGACAAAAGTACCAAGTTTTGCAGCCCGCGCCCTCTTCTTCATGTCGGGATGCCCTCCGAACGCAATGTGCGTGTTATTCACAATAAACTGGTGGTAACCATGAAGCATACCGCAGCCATCCTCCAGCATGTCCACATAATTTTGCATGGGCACTGAGGACTGAAACCGAAAACTTGACAACAACTCCACATCACATACCATGGGTTGCAGCACCACGAGAAGTTGGCATGGTGTGCATGTCTTTGAGATGTATGTCGATGCATGTTGTTGGTATGATACGTCTACTGTCGAGCCACAATACACATAGCCTCCCATATATATTTGCATATATGTTTATTCTGCAATTTTTGAGTGTGATTAGGTGCTTCAAACTTGTGTCATGTCTATTCTGCCTTCAAAAAGAGATTGTAATAATGACATGAATCAATATACATGACACACGTCAATTCTAGCTCCAAAAAGGACATATCGTACCAATGACATGCATCAACATACATGTCCGAGAATAAATATATATGCAAATACAATGGCAGGCACCTAATAGCTACATGAAAGACAAAGTGAGGTAAAATGTTTTGTTTCAAATTGAGCTTCTTTTACATGGTCTTGACCTCATTTACATGTTATGGTTTGCCTTTTGATGCAAATAGACTCCTCAAAATCAGGTTGTTGACTGGTTGATGCAACCATTCCTTGACTATGTGTGACCTGCTCTTGTTTAGGAGTTGATCTACTGTTTGCTGACAATTAGGAGTTGATCTATTGTTTGTTTGATGATAGCAAACATGGCACCTTTTTTATTTGCCTAACGTGGAAAAAGTAAGACTAATGTGCGAACAAAAACATTATTGTTGAAGGGCTCCTTGTTGAAGCAGCCTTCGTCTATTCTACCTCATTGTTGAAGGGGGATTTATGGGACTATAGGCTTTCATTTTTTTATCTAATGAGCACCTGAGAATAATGGAAATAGAGCATAATATTTCCATAGTTTCTTTTATCTATGGTTTATTCTGCCCTTTTCCTCTGTATTACAGTAGACATGTTTGTGTGTGTGTGTGTGTGTCTGTGAGTGTGCATGTGTGTGTCTGTGTATTGCTTCATATTCACATATATATATACTAACACACACCAAAACGCAAACAAACAACGCAAACCTACCCTGACGGTTTTCAACAAAATCCCAAAAATCAGCCCTCAACAATGAGCCATCAACAATCAAACAGGGACCCTTGGTATCCTGACACGACCATGCTGCAAAATGATGCCTAATTTTCACAAATAGAACACAAAATGACAGAGAAAAATAAATAAAAATTATTGAATGTCTTAGGGTTTCAAATTACCGCAGCCACCTAAGCCTCCACCCAAATTGTTGTCCTCTTCACACCTCCCGAGGGCACACTTACAACCACCTCTGCGATACAAAAATGATATAGAAATTTACAATTTCAAACATAGGATTGACGAACGAATCATAACAACTATCTTTATCTGTTAGGGTTTGAATTTACCGATGCCGCCATAGCCCTACACAACAATCTTCAATAGTACCACCCCCTATATGCTACAATACCTCCTCCCTACACATGAAAAAAAAACCGCGTGTTAACAGGCGATAACAATGGGACTAACAATATACCTAGACAACTTGGGTTATGCATGCGGTTGGCTTTTCTCCTCCCCTTCGGAGCCACACATATTTTGAGAATGCATACCTATAACTACAATTGAAGTCCAGCTCCTTCGTTCACTGATTCAACCGGGGACATGAATTTATAACCTGAATTTACATGGTCAAATATTTTGTTTTGCCTCCACCAGTGCGTTTTGCATGCAGCTACCAGACGAAATATATTTTTAATTTTCGCGAAATCGAGTTTTCACTCAAAATTTAAAAAAAAAATGAATTGAAAACTGTGGCCATAACGCATGATTGCCGATGTTAGTCGACTCATGAATGCAATAAAGCGGGTTAGCCAAAAAAATGGCCGCATGGCCATTAAAATAAAATAAAATCAAAATTGGCGGACACCGAAAATGTAAAACGCTTGCCCGGCGGTATGTTAACCGCCTCGCCCGATGTAACCATCACATCGCGGTGACAACGGCCGGGAAAATGTTAACCGCGAGCAAGCTTTTCGGTCAAACGCAAAACGGCAACATCATCCATGTCATTGTAGCCGCTAATTCCTCCATGTCAT
The DNA here is from genome assembly GCF_030272615.1 of Cryptomeria japonica. Lineage (NCBI taxonomy): Eukaryota > Viridiplantae > Streptophyta > Pinopsida > Cupressales > Cupressaceae > Cryptomeria > Cryptomeria japonica. The sequence continues at coordinate 289,688,316 of NC_081406.1, read as the reverse complement.
CTATGGGTCCCAGGAACGTCGCTCTCATGGACTTGCCGTACTTGAATGGTATGCCTTCGGCATCATATAAAAACATGCCGTTTTGGAGCCAGAATAGCTACAGTGAAATAAACTCACCAAAAACATTATTATTTACCTTTCAATAACTCTTACAACAAACCACTTTTAAGAGGAAATCAATTGTTAGGACGCTCTCTGCTCCACCTGTTGCTCGTCTTTTTCCTTTCCTCTGCTCATACTTTTTATTTACACTTTTGATGCTACACTAAGTACGGTTATGTCAATGGTTCACCAAATCCATGAGACGATATGCTTTCTTGCAAGTATTCACAGCATACTATGGTCCACATCAAAAGGAGGAGGGACTTCAATGATTATGCTGACTAAAGACACAACAGTTATTGACCATTCTAAAGTGACTTCAATGCTTATGATATTGCTTTTCATAAATAACCGACACGGCTTTCGTCGATTCCACACAGTTTCGACGAGTGTAGCGGAAAATGAGGCGTTATTTGCATTTATTGTCTATGTTGAAGAAGAACTAAGAGTAATTTTCTTTAATATACTTTTTTAATCTTTAACATTGTTACTTTTTGATAACAATCAAAGAATAATTTCTTTAATCTTATCATTATTATATTTTAGAGGAATATAAACTTTTTATCCTATCATTAATTTTTTTGTTGGGTCATCCGCTTACCTGCGCCCATGCGTATCCTGTATGAAACGCTTCATGTTTTTTTCTTGTGTCCAAACAATTTAATTCTTCCTCCTTGCCCTTCTGCCCATCCTAGATCGCTAGATTTTGACTCTCTTCTGCTCTAGATGAAATAGTCTCTATTCTGGGCTCCTGTATGAAATTATCCTGAAGCTTCTCAAAATTCTGAACAAATGGTTTCACAAAGACCAAATATCTACTTCTTCCAGCAACATTTGCAACTTACACTTCCAAGGTGTAAAATTTGAAGCTCCCTCTAGGCTGTCACACTCTTGGAGACTGGGAGCAGCCATGTTTGCAGTTACTGGAATGTGCTGAAATTGAACAAATTATTTGGAATTATATTGGATCAGCAACCTATTGCAATTGCATATCAATACTCCAATCGCTGGAGCAAATAGTGAATTCCACACTACAACCTCTCACAGGTTCAGATCTCTTCAATTTCTGAAGATTTGGGTACCATATCCATTGAAATAAATCAGCCACCTATCTCAGGTTAAAATCAACCTGTCAAACATTGGAAGATCCTAGGCATCACACCCAATAACCTATCACAGGTCCTTTTGCCTCTCACAGATATGGATAAATTTCAATCATACCTGCTAAAAGCCTCTGACAACTCCCTCTCACAGGCATCAGCTGTTTCAATCATATAAACCTTGGAAGATTTTAGATTCTCTGCTCCAATACCATGTTAAAATTTAGCACATGGAATTTAGATTCTGCATTGCACTCAAATTTTTGAAAGTACAGGAAGATAACGGATAAAAAAAAATTGAAATCAGAATATCACAGACTGTCTGAATCTTTTATTATTCTAAATGTTGGATCTGCAGTTCTGATTACAAAATAGTGAGTGCCTAGGGTCTTAAATAGACCTCCAACTTGGGAATCCAAAAGCGAAACAAAAAAATGACTTATTAGCTTCATTCTAAAGAAATCCTAAAGTCTGCAATATGCCTAGGGAAAAAAAGTAGAAATATATGTTTGCTGTCCATGTGGCAGAAAACTAAAAATATAACACTGCTGCTCAAAAGAAAAAAATTATCCAGAAATTCTCAGCAGCACTTCTTTGTACTTTTGTATTACAAAAATTAGTGATGCCAAGGGTTAATAAATTTTTAATAGATTTCAGGTTTTGAAATCGAACCCAAAATCAATGAGGAGCAAACCCACTGCCCAAACCAACTCCACTACCCACATCCTTTAAAAGAAATTCACATTCTTTATATTATCATTATTACTCTATGAAAATTATGAAAGAATATATTTTTTAATGTTGTTATTATTATGTTTCAAAAATGTAAAAATAGTTCTCTCTTTTATATAAAAATAATTATTTTATATATTTTCTTTTTTTAATCCAAACTAAATGTAAAAGTATTATATTCAATATTTCTTTAATTATATTGTTTTTGTAAAATTATGACAATATATATCAACAATTATAAAGAATTGTAATATATCTAATAGAATTTTTAAAAATATTTATCATGTTAAATAATGTAAAGATGAGTTGCTGGTTTCACTCTTGACTTAGTATTTGCTTTATTTGTAACTTATAATTGTAATTAAAAATAAATAAAAATAAAATCTTGTTAATTTTTTATTGTAATTTTTTAAATAATTGATTTAATAGTTAATTTTGACTAGTAAAATAAGTTTCATTTATTTTTCAAAGCTATTCTAGAAATAAAATAATCAAGTTCTAGAAAAAACAAACTTTCTTAACAAACTTCAAATATTCACAATCACAAATATAAATTTTTACTAAGAAAAGCCTCTTCAAATTTTAAACTTTTCATTTTTATTTTTTATTTTCTTTAGACTGAGTAATAACTTCTAATTTTATGATCACTAGATTTTAAATAACTTGCAAGAATGATTGTCTCTTAATTTTTGAGGATATTAAAACAACTATTTTATATATTCTCTTTCATCCAACCCAAACTAAATCTAAAGAGTATTACCTTCGGCATTTAGTAATTTGTCATTTTTTTCTTAAACTAAAATTATAGAGATTAGCAAATAAATCAAATGTACAATATCCAATGAATGCTCTTCTATTTTTTAAGATTTTAAGATGAAATTTTTCTCAAATAAACTAATTTGAAGGCTTCTATAAATTTTAGAAGTAGATGATTTTAAATTTTATTTTAATTAGTAAAATTCATAATCTAATATAAAGATGATAGATCTCAAAACACTTCCTTTCCTCTTCTTATTCCTCTTAATATTCTTACACTTATTTTATTTTCTTACTTACATCTTATGTCTATCTTTATTTACATATATAGGGGATTTGTGATGTGTCTATTACTGAATATACCTATAACTAAAAGGCCTAGTCAGCCTATATTTCATACTCCACTTGCAACCACTTGTGACAGGTCTATTGCTTCTATAACTCTATTTTGCTTTCTACTATAACCTTTCACAACAACAGGCATTGTTAATTAATGGCTAGAGGCATCACAAATGCAATTCATTATTCAATTCAACCTAGTCTTAATTGGATAACTATTGTCACATGTTCTTAAAATTAAGTTTACATTTTAATAATTAATAAACAATTGTTTTTGTACCATAAAATTTAATATTCCTACTATATGGTGAATTTATACATCTCAAATTAACATATGATAATGTCTTACAATACATTATTTCTTTCATTTATTTCTTATGTTGAATGCTCAATAAGGGATGCACATTAAGAATTAGTAAAATCTTTGTGTATCTCTTACTTAAAAGAACCTCACAAAATTATATATTGAATTGAATAAACTTCTAGTTATACTTCATTAAAATGCCCTCTTAAAACATAACTATAACATCCCTCAAATCTTGTTTTAAACAAAGCTTCATTCTTGATTGTTTTCTTATTACTTTCAAAATAAACCTTTACAAATTAACAAAACAAATTATATATATATATATATATATATATAACTCAAATAAAATATAATACTAATTAAATTATATTTATTTCAAATAAAAATTAACTTTAAACAATCATTTCTTTATATATAATAAAAAATGTGATAAATTTCTAAATAAATATCATCATTTATAGAAAAATTATACAAAGAACTCTCAAAACTTGTTTAAAAGTGATAGATGATCATCATATTCTTTCAAAATAGAAACTTAACAAACAAACTCACCACTATTAAGACATACACTTTTTTTCCCCTTTGCAATGACTATTACAATAAAACATATGCAGCCCATAATTAACTTAGAAATGATTATCTAAGGAGCACAATTCAGATACATTCAAGCTCAATTGCCATTGATCATGGAGATCCATCTCTGAGATTTGTGGCTGCATCTATTACTCCCCGTGCCTTCCCTACAATTGCAGCTGCTTTATATATTTTTTCCTCTTCAAATTGTTCAGCCCATTTTCTACTTCTATTGAGCAGCAAGTCAGGGAGTTGTTTCACACAAGAGGAAATCACATCCTTTAAGAAGGCGAGCAACTTCTCCCTTAACTCATTCACAGTGCTATAAGAATCTGAATCTGCCATGATCAATTTGCATACCTTGTAGTTTGCATAGCTTGGTGCCATTGTGAGCCAGTATGTGCCTTGGGCAAATGCACTAGGGACTTCTTCCAGCATATGTTTTCGTTGAAGATACTTTTCTGCTTTGTCGAGCTTCTCTTGGATAATGCAGAGAGCTGCTTCAAGTGTCAGTGCGGTATCTGCTCTACCTCTTTCTCGTCGCTTTCCTTTCCTTTTCTCATACGTTTTCTTTACATTTTCTATGTCATTTTTAGATGCTACGCTAACTAGAAAGCCTTCTAAATTGGCAGCGCCAAAAAAATCCACGGTAATGTTTATGTTGTCTGGACAACCGACCAAATCCATGAGACGAGATGCTTGGTTATAAGCTTTAACAGCATTATCCACAGCAGTATGGTCTATATCAGGAGTGACTTCAATGATTACTTTGAGTAAACACACAGCAGTTAATGACCAGAGAGGTTCCACTAGACCAGGGAAATACTTTTTAACAATTGGCAATGGTTCAACTAGCTGATCTGCAAAAAATCCAACATTATTTAGGTCAACACAGCTTCCAATTACTTCAATCAACTCCTTGCAGCTGCGACCTTCTTTATAAGCTGTTTCCATACAAAGCTTTAAAGCTTTATAACAGCTTTCATTAGCTATCCACAAACTGGCGACATCCTCTCCAGGCATTCGCAAGCTCTCCAGGACTTCCTTGTATCTGCAAAAATCTCCAGACGACAAGCTTGCCAACATTGTGTCAACGTTGGAAAGCTTCCTTATAACACTTTTATCAATGACCCACACCGACAATAACCAACAATGTTTTATCAAATGCATCTCTTGCTTTATAATCACGATCCCGATGAACAATGGAGACAGGATCACTGCTAAAATATATTTTGGCATTGTGTCAACTCCAATAATTGAAAACAAACTAGTTATTACATGGGTTAGTGGCGTTTTAAAGATCCCCCAAAAGGCTTTTACCTCTAGTTTTAAGGTTGCAAGGGATTTTGTGAATAGCACTAAATAATAAAGTGGCCTCAGCCATCTATAGAGGATAACAATCCATACAACTAGGATGAAAATGTACTGAACAACAAACAAGCCGAATCTCTGATTTAATACAGATCTAAACCATACTACTTTAGCGCCAAAGAATGCAACACATATTGTTACCAACACTCCAACTCCTGCACTGAATGGTGATCTGGTTAGCATGTATTCAGGTTGGGAAACCCGTGCTACAATCCATGATTTCATCATCTCCTCTCTCATGTTTTCCCATTCCATTCCGTCACTATTATCATTATTGCCAAGGATTGCGGCTATCCTGCGACTCAGATTATCACGGTAGTACTTGCCAACAGAAATTGCAATAACCATGCAAATAAAAAAGGGAAGGAGTACGAGTAAGAGAAGTACCCCTGAGACAATCAACCACACCCAGCTATTGTTCCCAACTTTGATGACATTGCCCGTTACATAGGACTGTACCACAATGAAAAACTCTATAAAAATATGAGTGATTAAACTTACGAGCAAAGCTGCAATAGTAGTCCAAAGACCTGCATACTCTGTAGTGGCCATGCCAGGCAGCAGGTAACCAACGAACACACACAGCGTGAGTCTGGCAGAATCTATCGATAATTGCTTCACCCTCAACTTTTCCACTTGCTCTAGCTGGTGTTCGCTTGAAATGCTCACATTCATCACTTCTGCCTCTGCAGCCAACTGTAAAATCAAGCCATATATTACCAGATTATTGCTGGGAAGCCACAATATTGCTCCTCTTCTCAGGGCTGAAATTACATCGTACAGTATGAGTGCAACAAAGAAGGCTACGCCACCATACAACAGCAAGTCCTCTCGCTGCAACACCATTGTTGTCCAAACACTGACAATCACAAATGTATTTCTGAATTTGACACCGGCAGAAGATGGATTGCATTCCAAAAATACGAGGTATTTAAACACGGGGCAAAATTACGAATATTCTTAAGTAAACTTCAAGCTGATTTGCTTTAAGTTAAGAATATTCTAAAGTGCAATGCAATCTGATCTGTTGTTTTTTAAATTATCGGCATGGCTTTTGTCGATTCCACACTGATATTTCAAGACGTGTAAAAAATGAGCACTCAATTGATTTATTAAAGAGCACTCGAATTGAGGTTTTGGTGTTCAATGAAATCCTAAATTAATTTGGATGGTAAAAACTTTAGTTCTTGTTATTCTTATATTTTAAAGAAGGTATGGGAATAATTGTTTTAATTGTTCTTATTGAAGAAGAAGAAAGAATAATTATCTCTCAGCATTCTCTTTTCATCATTTTCTTTAGTAAAAACTTCATTTTCTTTAGTAAAAACTTTAAATCTTAATTGTTTTAATTGTTGTTATTGAAGAAGAAGAAAGAGTAATTATCTTCCATCATTCTCTTTTTACCATTTTCTATAGTGAAAACTTTAAATCTTCTCATTGTTATGTTTTAAAGAAGATATAGGAATAATTCTTTTTAATTTCGTCATTATTATGTTTTGAGGAAGAGTAAAGAATAATTATTTTTAATCTTGTCTCTCTTATGTTTTGAAAATCATACAAGTATAATTATCTTTAATCCTTTTTTTTGAAAGAATAAAAAATTTTAATCTTATGATGTTTACTCTTTGAAGAAAAGTATATATAAATAATTATTTTTAATATATATTTTTTTTTAAAGGTAAAAAACATTTAATATTGTTATCATTATTCTTAAAAGATATAAAATTTAATGTTTTCAATATTAAAACAATTATTGTTTATATTTTCTCTCAGTTAGTTTAAACTAAATATAAAAGAATTACAGTCAATAATTTGAGTTGTTATTAAATTCTTAAGTTATCATTGTAGAGATTAACAATGAAAAAAAAATAGTTTAAATAATCTTTTAAAAATAAAGTTTTGTTAATTTTTTTTATTTCAATTTTTCTTAATAACAAATTTTAAGTTCTATTTTGATAAGCAAAATGAGCTGCATTTATATTTAAAAACTTATTTCATAATGATAATTACTAAGTATATACTAATAATTTTCTTACTGAACATCAAATGTTCTTTAACATAAATGTAACTTATTATATGAAAAGTCTCTTCGAATTCTAAACATTTCACTTTTGCTATATTTATTTTTGGACATAGTAAAAATTTCTTATTTTGTCAATGCTGAATTTTAAAGAACATTCAAGAATTCTGGCCTCTTACTTTTCAAAGGTATTAAATGAAGTATTCTACATATTTACTTTCACCCAACCCAAATTATTTTTTAACTTAGTTTTTAAGGTTTTGAAGATAAATTTTTGTATTATTGGAAGGCTTTGCTTGTCAAAACCATTTTTATCACTAGTCAGGGTTGCACCTAAGGTAAATTAATTAATTAAATTTTCATTAAGCTAACAAAGAATTCATGAAACATATGCTCTTCCTTTACACTTAATATTATTTTTTAGATCAAATTTCTACTCTTTTGAAAGTAAATTTGTTTTAAGCCAATTCACTATTTCTCTAGTTTCCTATACATTTTTTGTTTTGTACTCATAGATTTTATGCTTTTTTTATTTGTTAATTTTTTTATTTTACACAATACTATAGTAATGAAAATTCATTTATCATGTTTAAATGGTTATTAAATAAAATTATTTACAAAAAATATTTTACTTGTAAATGATTGGCTAATATTCTTTTGGCTCTTATAGCTGAATTTTTCGGATTTTCTGAAACACAATTCGATCATACATAGATTATCCTTGACTACAATAATTTTTTTATTAGATATGTGAAGAAATCTCTCTACAATAGGTTTTCTCTAATGAATGCTAGTTAAATACTCTTGTTTAGTTTCAACCACTATTTGTTCCCTTGATGGATAGAATAAACAAGCTGCGTAGTAGAGGACAGTGTTTATAGAGAAAACCTAAATGTATGGCAATGGCAAAGAGTTGAATAATTGCTTGATGATTAGATGCATGGTGGCAAGTATACTCTTTAATTTTTAGTAGGTTTTCTTCTAATGATTGTATTTGAGATATTTTTTAATACCAATACAAAAGGCAAAGGGCAGTGAGATATTTTACATATTGGATTGGCAATACCCAATTCATAATGGCAACAACGTATTGAATTGATTTTTGTTTCTGTACAGTTGCTTCTATAACTTCACAAGCACTAGTGTGGGACTTTCTATTGTTATGTTACATTTTTTTATTTCCCATGCCTTATATTCTTGCTGAGTTAATTCAAGAGCATTAGGAAAGTTGCGTATGATGAACTATCTAATATAATCTTGGTCAAAGGGAGTATAAAAGTAAGGTAGTTGATGGTAGTTGCAATACCAAAATCTCTTAGAGTGTGAATAATATATAAATCTAATCAAAGTAAGGAGTTCAAAAATTAAAATTTATATGTAATCTTACAAGGTTTAAGGTTTCAAATTTTACAAATGTATGTTTATTTTGTAAATGGTGCAATAAAAGATTTTTTTTTAGGTTGAATGGAGTAGAACCTTGTGTAACATTGGATTAATAATGAATTTGGTAAGAAGATTGGTTGTTTTATGTCCATGGTTTAAAACTTATAAATTTTAATATCACATGGGCTCTCATATCTTAGACATTTCTTGTAATTTTAGAGTCATCTTTGTTACACATGAAAGAGGCTTCAAAGCATCAAATGCTAGGGTTATCAAAGAGATTGATATCACATTGAAAGAGTAAAGTGTAACAAGACCAATTTAGAGGTTGGTGGCACTAGAGGATGGAGAAATTTCCATCATCTCAAATGAGCTTCTCCATTTGAGATGGTTCCTTTCATGAGAAGTGTATGAATAAATTTGACAAATACATGTATTGTGAATATTAATTTTTGGAGACAGGTAAGGAATTTTGTGTTGACATAGATATGGATTATTGTTGGATGAGTTTAGTTTTGTTTCCAAAATATCTCCTCCCTCACTTCTCTTTCATGAATAAATTTAGAACAAAAAGTTTCTACAAGTAAAAGCTCCTTAATTATTCTAAATTTATTTGATTTGAAATGTGATGATATCCATTTTTTCCTACATCTAGATTATTTTCTTAAAAATGTTTGTAAAAGAAGTTGTATTCCAATTTTTTAGATTAAATATTATGAACTAGAAACTTTTTTAAAAAGTACATAGCTTTATCAAGGAAGATTTTCCTTCTAACCACCAAACTCACACAAAATCATTAAATTTACAATCTTAAAGCCATATAAGCTAAAATTTAAATGGGGTATTTTAGGAAGATAAAGAAACAATGAATAAAACTTAATTTACCAATGATCTAACCATTTCCACCCAAATATTTTCAAAGAAGCCCCATTATCATCTTGTCAATAATCTAATCTAAGAAACTTACCAAGCCTCTTAGGAATTGAATGGACCCCACATTATCTATTGTTCCAAATAAATAATTTGTTATTGGGTTTGATATCCAGAAAAATAAGAGAAGATAAATTATCTCTCAAGAAATATAAAGAATGATACAACTAAATCAATCCATAAGATTTCTCATCAAGGCATAGAATAGCATTAGAATTCCTAGGTAAAATCCATGGAAGAGAATCGACAAAATCTAATGAACAAATTTAATGTAAAACCAAAGTTTAGCATTTCTTTCAAAATCCATGGGAACATAAATCTTTGAAAAAACTAAGATACTCCTACACTCCTTAAAATCAATATCAACTAGCCACCCAACAAAAATGAGTAAGCCTCCTAGGATCCCACAAACAAGCCAATCATCAATTAGAACCTCTCCAACCAGTACATTGATGTTGAGCCCTCTTCTAAATCTTCACCATATCTTTGGCATATAGTTTTTCTTGAAATAAAATAATATTAGGATTATGATCTTAAGATCTTAAGTAAGCTTATTGATGAGGGGTACTACTCATATCCATAACATTCTTCAAAATCAAAATATCTTGAAAATTTTGAAAATGTGAATCTAAGATGATAATAACACTTGATTCAACCTCCGTCCCCATACCGCGATAGGTTCGTGTACCCGTACCAGGAGAAAGAACAAGGAGCAAGGTAGCTCGAGATTTATCATGGAATAGTTGGAGGATATTAACAAGAAAGTTATTCAGAAGAATGCAGATCTTTTGCATTCTTATCAATAGGTCTCTATTTCTTTTGGTCTTAGTCTTTTTTGTGTTTTAGGTTGTTTTGTGAGCTTGTTCCATGTTGGTTTAGCTTTTTCTACTGGTTATGGTATTTGATGCTTATTCTCTCGATATTGTAAAACTTTTGGGTTTCAGCTCCCTATAAAACTCATTTACCTTAATCAAAACTACTTGATTCAACCAATAATTCTCATGTTATCCTTATATTGTCTTGATCCCACTTCCTCCTTGCCTTAAACATTTTTCTCTATTGCCCCCCTTTTTAAATATTTTTGGCTATATAAGATCAAGGAGGAACCATTTTCTTGCTAGCATCTAAAGTTTATAAACTTTTTAATGTAGGACGAGCATCTAACATAATATATTCAATAAGAATGACCAAAGAATTATTTTTCAATGAAGTATAATCTATATCATTTCTACAAACCATATTAATGAATTGTGAAGAAACAACATTAACAACCTTCTAAAGATGAATAGTATTTTTCACTATGATCATAAATTAGTAAATCAATTTCATTAGATACCAATTGTTTCCTTATAGACTATATAAGTGCGATTGATTGAGAAAAAATTTGAAGATCCACATCTTGACCAAGATAATTGTCTTTATGTATAATGGGTCCACATCTTGTTTTACTTAATTAAGATTCTTAAGAATATCAAACCTATTACTAAGAGTGCTTTTTTGGAGGCTCCTTTCTTTGACAAAACACCCACTAGAATATAGTTCTTCATTAGCTTTTCATCTATCTATGACCTTGGTTGTAGTAACTTTTGGTGAAGTTCACGATACTTGTGGCATCTTCTCATGATAATTTCTTTCAAGATGTCCATAAACATGACATGCATAACATCTATAAGGGACAACTTCATAATTTAATTGTTGCATCCATTGGACATATTACCCAATATTTACTTTATTGAATAATGCAAAGTATTATTCAAATCAATCTCGAAATAGATATGAGCTTCAGTTATTATCTTTCATTCCATTCACTAATGAGATGGGCCTAGAGGTTTATAAGCTACAAAATATCAACTCTCCAAAATTCTATGTGAAATTGTAGGAAACAAATCCAAACCAACATTTTAGAAGGGACTTCTATTAGATTAAAATGCACATGTTAGAGTTTGATGAATAATCTTGCTTGATTAAGAAAATACAAAGACCCTTTAAAATCATATTTCGATATGCCATTCTTAAAAAAACCAAAAACAACAAAAATAAAAAATATCCATTCACAACTAAAATAATTTTTATATTGCCTTTGGCCTACCAATTTCTTTTGAGTCTAAGCTTTCAAGAAGAACGTGGAGATCCAAAAACCCTTGAGCTTGCAAAACTGAACATGTTCTCAAATTTAAAGCACCATTTGAGGATTGATCTATTTTCACTCCTTTCCTAACAACCTGAAAAAGAAAAATTCCCAAACACTTCCTATCTTGTCATTGCTACGCTTTAAAGATATAAGAATGTTTTCTTTAATATCAATCACTGATTTTAGGAATATGTGTTTTTTAATTTTGAAAGATGCAATGAATAATCGTCTGTGTCTTAGGGTACCCGAGAGTCTCCCTATTTACAAGTCCGTCCTCGGTGCCACTTTATTCTCCTTTGGAAAGGCAACCGCACAGATGTAGATTGTTTTGTTTATCTTTTAAAATAAGATTTTAAGTATACAAATAATTATACAACTATCAATTTCAAAGTTCATTTATTGTTCATTTTTAGGGCATACAAAGATGGAGATTGAATCAAATTAATTCAATCTTACATTTAATTGAAATCCTCTTTTAAAACATTACTGTAAAGGTGATACAATTTTAGCTGGCATTTCAACATAAATAACATCCAATAATGAATTTGGCCGAAATTATAATAGAAAACGATTTGTTGTATTCGAAGCTATATTAATTTGTCTGGCAAAAGTAAATATAGAAAATGAAATTACGCTTCAGAGTCCAAACAAAAATCTAATATTCCTCTAAGAAAGTTCAAATTTCAGCTTCACAATTTTTATGCTTGCTTTAGTGTACCGTTCTAAACAAAGTTTGCCACAAAGATATGTTAGACTAAACAATGCCAAAAAGCATCAAGTCAACCTAAAAATTCCTCTCTAACTATAACGTCGGCAGGGTAACAGAGGAGCTTTAAGAATATTAATTTTTAATCTCTTCTAAATCCATTAAGGTGGATCCTAGTGAAGAACATTATTATAAAAATTTAAGTTACCAATAGAGAAATCATATCAGTAATTCTACTAGAAGTGCCCTGTGAGAAACAAACCTAATCATCACGCACTTCTCAAACTTACCATTCCTTACAATCAACAATTACTTAAAGACCTTATACCATACAAAAGAAACGTTTCATGAAGAAGCAGCAGCATCATTCTTATTCCGTCTACAGTTGATATTTTAAAGATTTTTATGTATTTTTTTAACCCATCTAAGTTTTCCATGTATTTTTTTCGAGCCCATCTGATTTTTTCTGTTGATCTCAATTGCCTTGAAATGATGAGTTATATCACCATTGCCGTGCACATACCCATAATAAGATGAAGAGATGATACATGTTAGGATGAAGAAATGAATTTAAAATAGCAGAGAAAACATAATTATAAACACACAACACAGACAAATGAGACACATAGATTTATCATGGTTCGGCAATTGTTTACGTCCACACTTGAAGTAGGAGAATCAATAGATTAATAACCAATCTGGTTTACACACATACACAGCTGGAAGCAGCTCCAGAATTCGTCTCTACAAATGATATGCAATCAGCTCTTAAAGACCTTACAAGGAGAAGTTGAAGAGCCAAGAGTCTTGGCGGCAAGAGGAAGGAGTCCGTTGGAGTTCACTTCCAACAATCTCCCACTAAAGGCCAACGAACTGCTGCAACAAGTAGATTCCCCCACTCAGTCTGCTATCAGTTATTGGAAAGGCTAAGAGAAGCTCGACATAAATCGAACTTGTCCCACTTAACTATTTTAGTGAGCATATCAGTCGGATTCATGTCGGTATGAATTTTATCTACATGAAACTTGCTTTCTTCGACCATATAACGAACATAATGACTGCGAACATCAACATGTTTTGACCAAGGCTGAGATGTCTGATGTTTAGTCATAAAAATGGCTCTGCTATTATCACCAAACAAAGAAAAATCTGATTGCTTCAAACCCAACTCACTGAACAAGCATTGCAACCATACCATCTTGTTTGCTCCCTCAAAAAGAGCTATGTATTCATCCTCTGTAGTCGATTGAGCAACTGTATGTTGTAATTTTGAAGCTCAACTAATTGCTACCCCGACAAATGTGAAAGCATAACCTGAAGTAGACTTTCTTTTGTCTAAATCTCCAGCAAAATCAGAATCAGTAAACCCTTGCAAAATTGCCTTGTCCTTCCCAAAACATAAGCAAAAATCAGAAGCACCCTTGAGATAATGAAAGATATACTTGACCGCCTCCCAATGTGATATTCTCGAATTAGCCATATATCTTCTCACCACTCCCGTGACATGAGCAATATCTGGATGAGTAGAGACCATAACATACATAAGACTACCAACAGCAAATTTATATGAAATTTTGTCCATAAACTCCTTATCTTCTTGTGTTTTTGGACACAATTGAGAAGACAACTAAAAATGAGAGGCTAAGGGTACGCAAACAGACTTAGCATCCACCATACCAAATTTGTCCAATACTTTTTAATGTAATCTTGCTGAGATAGTTTAAGTTCTCTCTTTTTTCTATCCTGAAAAATAGCCATTCCTAGAATCTTCTTTGCAGCCCCTAGATCTTTCATGGAAAATTCCTTTGCTAAGTGAGTTTTAAGTTCACTCACAATCCTTATGCTTGTGCTGGCCACTAGCATATCATCCACATAAAGGAGAAGTATGACAAATTCGCCATTAGGAAGCTTTTTAAAGTAGATATAAGGATCAGACTCGCTACGAGTAAACTTGTGATCAATCATGAATTTGTCAAATTTAAGATACCATTGGTGGGGGGCTTTCTTAAGCCCATACAAACTGCATTTCAATCTGCATAGAGGTGTTCTTGCCCCTTTTTAATGAACCCTTCTAGCTGATGCATAAATAGTTCCTCATCAAGATCGCCGTGGAGAAATGCTATCTTCACATCCAGTTGTTCAAGTTCAAGAGCCCAGGCTGCAACCAAGCCCAATACTGCTCGGATGGTAGTCATTTTGACTACTGGCAAAAAAATTTCTTTGAAATCAAGGTCTTGCTGCTAAGCATATTCCTTTACAACTAGTCTTGCTCAAAATATTTTGCAACCACTAGTTTCATCTTTGAGTTTATACACCCATTTATTTCTTAATGCAGTTGTGTTAGGTGGAAGAAGCACCAAATCCCATGTCTAATTTCGCAATAGTGCATCCATTTCTTCACACATTGCAGTGTGCCAATTATCACAATCTATAATTTTACAAGCTTCTTTGTATGTTGTAGGCTCTGTTTGATTATAAATTAGCAAAGTAGGCTCAGCTTCTTCACAAAAAAATAAATCATAGTCGAACAAATTTGTCAGAGGTCACCTTTGTCTAGTAGATTTCCTTAATTGATTCTCTATTTGAGTAGTAGAATCATTCAATTTATGCAAATCGACATCACTCCCATTGTTAATTTACCTAGTAATGTCTCTATTTTTGTGTCTGGTAATGTCTCTGTTTGTTTTCCTATCTGCAGGTTATTCAAAGTCCTGTGGATTTTTATCCACGTGAGTTGCAGACTAACCGTGGGAGGGAGAACCGACAAAAGATTTATCCATAACATGCTTTGGCCGAGTGTGTTAGGAGCTCGATGTCGTGGCAACATCCTCCACAGCCTGCATGGGAGGGTGACTCTGCGATTGGTCCATGGAGGTCAAGCCTGCAAGGAACCTGTGGGGAAGATTGCAATGAGCTAGCGGTGGTGAGTCACGCGAGGAGTGAGGTGAGGCAGGCTATTGTGGAGATGGAGGTGGGTGTGTTGCATGGTGTGAAGACTTCACAAAATGTCATGGGTAGTATGGAGGTAACATGCAAGATGTGGTGGAGTTGCTGACCACCGTGGAGAATGCCCAACAAATTAGTGATGATGTGAGCCAAGGTGCTCGCTATATGGGTGTTCCTCCATATTTTCTGTAACATGAATGCTAGTTTGGGGAGGATGTGCTCTATTCTACAGACCCCCAATTTCAAAATTAAATGGAGAGCAACCATTGTAAGCACTCTCTTCATCATTCTTAGTCTGATAATTGTATTCAACTGAGGTAGATGTCATAGGGGATCCCACTGAATGAGAGACTGGAGGCAGAGCGCTAGTAGTCAAATTTTGAAACAAAGACATAGGGACATAGTCTTTCTCTGATTTATTTGCATCTTGTAGCGCGGGAAGGGAAGTCTCATGAAAAATGAAATCCCTACTACGAACAATGTTCTTGTGAACTAGATCCTATAATTTGAAACCAAATTGCTCTTCGCCATACCCCACAAAAATACATTTCAATGACTTTGGATCCAACTTGGTTCACTTCTCCTTGGGTATATGCGAGAAGGCTTCACATCCAAACACATGAAGATGTGAGTATGAAATCCTCTTCCCTTGTCATTCCTCTTGCGGAATACCAAAATCCAATTTAGATGAGGGACTTTGGTTGATTAAATACATTGTCGTGTTACATGCTTGTGCCCAAAATTCCTTGCCTAAACCTTCATTTGACAACATACATCGTGCCTTTTCAAGAATTGTTCTATTCATCCTCTCAGCTGCACTATTTTCTTGAGGAGTGAAAGGAACAACCTTGATTCTTCTAATCCCATTATCAGCACAAAAATCATCAAATTCACATGAACAAATTTCTCCACCATTATTGGTTTGTAAACATTTAATCTTATGCCCAATCTAATTTTCAACTAAAGCTTTGAAAATTTTAAATTTTGAAAAGCATTCAGATTTCATAGAAAGCATATAAATCCATACTTTTCTTGTACAATCATCAAGAAAGGTGACAAAATAGTTAGCTCCTCCAATGGAGGTTACTTCGGTAGACCCAAAAACATCCAAGTATACAAGCTCCAACGGTGTTGTCTTTGTGTCATGCCCACCTTTAAAAAAACTGACTCTCTTTTGTTTGCCATAAAGGCAATGTTCACAAAAGGCTAAGTCAACAAGTTTGAGGCTCAGAAGCTGATTTCTTGTATGAATAACATGGTGTCCTTTCTTGCTAATGTGCCCAAGTATTCGATGCCAAAGATCCGCTTTGCTATCCTCAATCACCATTGCAGCTTCCACTTCACCATGAGTCTTAAATATGTATAGACTACCCAATTTATTACCATTTGCAATCAGCATGGTACCATGAGTTACCTTCCATGTATCTAGGAGAAAATTTACATTAAGACCTTGATGAAAGAGTTATCCAACGGATATCAAATTTTGCTTAAATTTTGGGACATGGCAAACATCTTTGAGCAGCCATGTTTTACCACCTTCTAATGGCAGCAATACATCCCCTTTGCCTGTAATTTCACAAGATTTGTTATCTCCTAAGAAAACATTTCCAAAATGACCTTCATGGTAGTTAATGAATGCTTCAAGACATGAGGTAGCATGATGGGAGGCACCAAAATCAAGCACCCATGAATCCAGAGTAGTGTCGGTTGTTGAAAGGATTAGTACACTATCATCTTTATCATAGATTGTATTTGTTTCTCTGTCCCGCACCCTCTCTTGCACCCTTTTGAAGTTTCTACAATACTTCTTCACACTGGTACATTTGGGCCTAATTTTTGATGGCTAATTGTCAGATTTGCGTCGACACAACATCGGACTTCCAACCAACTTTACCATCAAAAACTCATCGTCAGGCTTCCTGACGATGCCATTTGCATAGGTAGTCTGACGATGTTATGAACTCCTCCAACGGCAGCTATATTTGCACCCTTGGCCACAAACTTTGGCAGATTTCCATCAGATTTTCGATGGATGTTTGTTCATCGACAACTATCCGACATGGAAGTGACATCGGATATACAACATCCTTGTCGGATGTTTCACTAGTTGTTGTCAGAATTCTGATGGCGAGAGATGATGTGGATCAAACGGCTTTTCCATTGGTGAATGAAAGAATTGAGTAAGTTCTACTTTTAAAAATTGCATAAAACATTTATGATTTATTTGATTCAGGTCGATGCAAAGCAACCTCTTCTCCACCAATACCCGATAGAAGAGAAAGAACTTTAATTTAATGCAATCAGGATAAAAGTCTTTAATCAAGACAAATAAATGGTAGGCAACTATATCTATTTGGAATGCATTACCCAAACACCACAATCGATTAGTCGCACATGAAGTTCCACAAGTGTGATCTTTCTCAAATCTTAATATGATTTCTATCTCGTCAACCTCTAGAGGAGCCACCTGACTTGGCCCCACCCAAACCAAGATCCATTCTTCCCACTTTTCAAGATTGTATTTCTCTTCACTATCTTGCAGTTTCCCTTGTGAATTTTCAATTATAGTGCAGAGTTCTTCATGAGGGACACCACCACATCATCTGGAGTCTATGCTTCAATTTTTTCTTTGATCCCATTGAGGCTAATAGTCCTTTGTCTAAGGAAGTGCTTTCTGAATAGTCATGGGGGGGAGAGGTAATGATAGAAATTGCCCTTCTATTGGGAGATTCTATACATAACCTCTTGGTCTTCTGAAAGCTGAAAATTACTTCGAGTCCGCCAACTCTAGTTCCACACCATAGAAATTTTTGGATATCGACTTTCAAATATCCTTCGGTGCAAAAGAATCATTCTCATAATAGAAAAGAGGTGCTCCTTGCATGAGCACATTGATCTCCTCCAAGCGTGGCCCAATAGGTTTCGCAGGAACTCCAAAACTAGTTAGTCCCTCCACACATAAATTAGAGACATCACATCACACACTCTAGAAATTGTTTGTTTGTATTGCATACTCTCTATCTATTTATCACCTTTTAACACTTTCCTCTACTTTTCTCCAATTGCTCTCTTCTAGGCAGCTAATGAGCTTGTTTCCATGTCATTCAAGATAATGCTTACTTGCTTTCTTTTACAAAATTTGCTTGCACATCTCTTCGGCTTATATGTTCTGCTTTCGTACAGATATAAATTTTAATTCACGCTCAGATAATAATTAAATAAAATAAGCATTTGTAATGAAAATATTTAGTCATTCGATGTTACATATTATCTGACGGAAAGATCCTAGACAATTCTTGGAGAAAGGAAACATCATTGATAATCATTTTTTGCAAATAACACTGAATCAAATAAATTAAAAATGTTTCATGTAATTTTTAAAACTAGAACTCGTTCAATGCTTTCATGCACTGATGGCAAAGATGTCTGACCCACAACATTATCCATAATAGAACAAATCAATCTTATAGGCTATTATAAACAATATATACAAAAATATGAAAGAACATTAAATTACCATTACAAACCCATAAACCATTAAATAGTGAAAATAGATATAAATTTGTAAATGTCTCCCTACAAACACCACAACCATAACCAAAACAAAAAAAATTCTTACTCGCAAAAACTAAGTAGTTGGTGAGCTGCAAGTCTACAACATCTCTCAGATGATCAAACCGTTTCTTAATTTTGTTCTTCTGATTAGTCAATGGATTTAGTTGCATGTACAAGTTTTGTATTTGAAGCCTTCTATTACCCTATATTTGAGACTTAATAAAACTCTTGTGTGTAGGAAATTGATTCAAGAGTTACATGTGAATACTTTGGCAAAGTAAATGATGACAATCAAACTCAAATTTTATCTATCTTGAAAGTGTTTTATCCCGATGGCATTAAATTAAAGTTCTTTCTCTATTTTCTAGTGATCTCTGGAGTAGAGGTTGCTTTGCATCGACTTGGGATACATTTAACTTGTGTTGTATCTGTGGAAATATGTATCATGGGTCGATGCAATGCAACCTCTGCTCCAACAATACCAGATAGAAGAAAAAGTACTTTAATTTAATGCCATCAGGATAAAATGCTTTCAAGACATATATTACGTATAAAAGGAAGCCTACCCTGTCATTTGAAGGTTTCTACCTACAATTCAAGTGATCTCTTAATTATAAAATCAATTCAATTCCAAGTGAACAATCAATCAAGCATTGAAGGAGAATTCAAGTTTGTGCAGGTGCATTTGGAAGACCAAAGGACTCAATGAAGCCATTAAAGACTTTTGAAGGTCTTAGGAGTGAAGAGCCAATCAATTATGATGTCTTAAGGTCCATTATGGCGAATGTAAGAGTGGAGAAATTTCTTGCTAAGGAGCAGCAGTAGCAAATCCGCCTTAAGGAGGGGCACATTTTATGATTGACAGTGTTTAGACATTTCAAATGAAAGGTGAATCCATCATCATTTGGATGGTATAGTGTTTGGAAGAGGGGTATATGAGAAACCCTACCTTTAAGGGTTTGTGAGAGGCTAAATAAGGTATTTTGCATCTAAGAAGGCTAAAACTTATAAATAGTTGCATTTCCTTAGTTTTGAATCATATACTTTCCAAAGAAACCTTTTTATAGTAGATTTTGTGTACCATCCTAATCCAAAAAGCATTCATTTTGTCTACATCCGATAGTCATTGCTAAAATCAGTTTAAAGTGTATTCATTTAGGGACCTTTCATAAAATATTCTCAACTTACACATCATAAAAGGATCTTAAAATATTCATTGTTTATAATGATAAGAATTTGGTTGTTCCATACACTTTCCTTTACTATTTTAAAAATATCATTGACCAAAATATTGTGCAACAGTAGTATGGAGTGCATTTCATCTATTTTATGCCTAAATATTTCATCATACCACTTTCTTTTCAAAGGTGACTAATTGATTGCCATGTTTGGGTAATGCATTCCAAATAGATACAGTTGCATACCATTTATCTATCTTGATTAAAGACTTTTATCCTGATGGCATTAAATTAAAGTTCTTTCTCTATTTTCTGGTGATCTCTAGAGCAGAGGTTGCTTTGCATTGACCTGAGATACATTTAACTTGTATTGTATCTGTGGAAATATGTATCCTAGGATGATGCAATGCAACCTCTGCTCCACCAATATGAGATAGAAGAGAAAGTACTTTAATTTAAAGCCATCAGGATAAAATGCTTTCAAGACATATATTAGGTATAAAAGGAAGCCAACCCTATCATTTGAAGGGGTTTACCTACAATTCAAGTGATCTCTTAATTATAAAATCAATTCAATTCCAAGTGAACAGGCAATCAAGCATTCATCAAGAATTGAAGGAGAAATCAAGTTAATAAAGATATTTAATAAAGTAGTTATTTAATAAAGATATCATCTTTTAAATTAAGAAATGGGTAGGAGATTAAGAATACAAACCTTCCATATTGCACACTTCAAGGTATATTCAAATTACAAGTTACATTTATAGGGTCTATCCTATTCGAGCTAGCTACTATTTCAACACATGTATCTATTTCTATGCAATAATTAATAGTAGCTACATAGACTAGCATGGTACATAAGTTCTTTTCTCATAGTGCCCTTCATATGCAATTCTTTCAAGATTATTTAGTTGTATCTACCTTCTTAGGTTATGCAAATGGAGATTACATTAGGTTATGTATCTACTTTCTTGCTCTGTAATTCTTGTTGTGTTTAATAAATGTTTATCCCTTTGGTGAAAAAAAAGGAGGTTGATGATAAATATCTATGTTGTCTATTAGTTGATTCCCATGACAATAAGTGGTTAATGCTAATACAAAGTAACACTAATAGGAAACTTTGATGACAATCTAATACACATCACTATTGAACTTACCCCTCTCTCATATAACCCTATGTTGGCTAGGCCCCACAATAATTAGAAGATCCTAATTGCTACTGTCCTAAACCTTGCAATGACCATCACAATTTCATAGTGAGTTGAGTTAATTAGTCCATTAGCGAGATTCGGAAAGAGTTTGGTATTGAGTTAGGTGTTGGTGGAAGGTTTAAGGAGGTACACTATCATCATAATTAATGTTAGAGAGTGTTGTGTGAAGAAGAATGGCCACAAAAGGAGTGACTGTCCTAAGTGCTTGAGATTGTCACAAAAAGTGAGTGTTGCAGTAGTGAATCTTCCTTTGACCTTTGTGTGTTTGGGAGGTTAAAGACCCATGGTGGTATATGTTGAGTGGTTGGGAGGGTAAAGACCCACATATCAACTATCTACTTTGACATCCTAGGATGGTTTCCACCTACTCTTAAACCTTGTGGGCACTCTTTGTCTGATACTAACATATACATAACATGTGCCTCTCATATAACCCTATGTTGGCTAGGCCCCACCATAATTAGAAGATTCTACTTACTAAAAACACTAGATTCTCCCCTAAAAGGTTGTTGAGTCATAGAAGGCCTAGCTTGATAGCCCTATAGTCTCTCATACCTAAAATATCCTTGTATTGATGATGGTCAAATGTGACTACCCTATGGCCCCTACTATGCTCTAGACCTTTGTCCCTAATATTGATACTATTGGGGTTTTCTTTGTAAATCATATAGTAAGTCTAAATTATCCTTTGAAGGATGGGGAGGCCTATGGACACTTTAGTCCCTTCATCAAGGTTACAAACTTATCTCATGCCTCTTGTGTCATCCCATGTACCTCCTTTTCCATGAGAGACTTTTCCATAGCAACCCTAAAGTCATTTGGATTGGCCATGTGTAGGAAAACTGAAATTTTGGGCTTTCCACCCCTAATGAAATAATTGAAAAGTAACTTGTCTTGAATGTAATCTACAAACTACGAGAACTCCAAAAACTAAGTCTTAGGTTTAGCCACTATGAAACCTTATTATGTAAATTGTGAACTCATCTATGCATCTCTATCAAAAATATTTTGAAAGAGAACACACTTTGAAGCACTCCAAAATAGTATCTGGAGAGGGTTTCCAATGTGAGTTGGTGCATTTTATCCTCCTAGTACCACAAGGTAGAATCAAGTCCTCTCAAAAATTGCATTGAAAATTATGGCTTTAGGTTGCCCACATATAGATGCAACCCAAAGCATAAGTCCAAGCTAAGTAACCAAGACTTATCCTCAACCCCATTTGTGGATCTTAAAAATGTAGAGGATTGGAGATGAAGCAACTCATGAATATGATCCTTTGGCTCATGATATGTGCTTTCTATAGTCTATACCTCTTGTATTTATGCATGATGAGGCTAGGTAATGTGTATCGATCAATATTCTATCTCCTCTATGTGTATTTCCCAAATTCAAGGCGAACTCCTAATAAGCTCCCAAGATGCAAGTATATGCTCCTCTACTAAAAGTGGATCCTCATGGCTTGTAAGATTTGAGGTACATACTTTGGCTACTCATCTTGGTGAAAAATCTCAAAGTGATATGACCCTTCCTTCCATTTCCTACACCCTATTTTGTAACCCACGCCTCGTAACCTTTACCTCACTTCCTATCATTATTACCTTCCATCTACCTTTCATATCCCCTATCTTAACCTCCTCCACTTTCCTACATCCTATCCTAAACCTTAACCTCATACACACTTACTTTTACTTCACCTACCTAACCCCATTCCATCCTTCACATCCTTTTATCTCCCCCCATTCACTTTCCTACCTTCCAAACCATTAATTCCATGATTTGTAGGATTGTTCAACGATTTAGGTCTTGTAAGACATTATTCTTTTAAATTGATCATATCATATTACAGAAACCTCTCACCATCTCCTCTATTGGCAATTAATCTAATAAACCTATAATAAACTTTGAATCTAAATATTTGAATATCTATAACAATGAATTTGCTGATTATACCCTACCATTTTTCTGCAGCAATTAAACCATTCCTACATCCTATAGTGATTAAACCCACAAGGAATCTATGTCCATCTCCCTCCTTCGTGTTCATTGGGGGATGGCCCCTACCTACATGTTCCCTGTTGTGATCCCCTAATATGCCCCGAGATAGCAAACTAAGATACCTTGGGAGGGCCTTTAGGTAGGCACTCATTCACTCAAACGGGAAGGGATGCTTATGTGAATAGTTGTGGTTGAAGCCAACGAAAATGGATGGAGATTCGATACTGAGTGTCCAAGAATTTGGGTTGTTTCTAGTGTGGCTCTGCTTGCTTCTTTAGGTCAATAATTCCCATTCATTGGGAAAGCACATAACCGAATCGTACTCCCTCCACTTCCAGCTTGAGCTGCAGAACTAGTTGGTTTCACACCAATGATCTTCCCCACCATGGTTAAACCCATAGGTTCGCTATAGAGGTGGGATTTTGTAATGGTAGAGATAAGACGAAGAGGCGGGAATTTGTAATGGCAGAGGTTGACAGGACGAAGAGGCGGGATTTATGAAATGACCTGGTCTTTTCTTCTTTTTTTTAAGTAATGCATGTGGTCATCGAAATTTTGATGAATGCGGGCACTTTTTCTAAAAAAACCCAAATGTCATTTCCAATTATTTCTCCATCGAAACCAAATGTTGCATTATCATCAGAATTCTGACAAAATCGGGCATTTTTCCCAAAAAAAAATCAAATTTGATCACAATATACCTTCTCCATCGGAAACCTCCATCAGAATTTTGGGCCAAATGTATTAGTGTCATATGACCAACTTTTCCACAAAACCAACATTCACCATTTTTGTTTCTAGACTTCGATCTCCTTGCTGATTTCGAACATCTATGGTAATTATTTCTACCTCTATTATGACTTCTACCTCTATTTTTGGTGCTGACCACCATTAAGGCTTCACCGAATGAAGGTTCATCATTCCTTCTTCTCAAATCCTTGTTGAGAAGAGTAGCTGCTACATCATTAAAAACCAACTTATTTTTACCGGATATAGATGTGCTAACTATTGTTACAATGCCATCCCAGCTGCTTGGCAAAGAACATAATAAAACAACAGTCTTTCTCTCATCATCTTATGTCATCCCCACTGAAGTCACTTGACTAATCAATGTATTAAATTCATTGATGTGGTTTTCTATAGCACAGCGTTCTTTCATTTTTAGTTTGTACAAGCGCTTCATGATAAACACTTTATTTGCAGTCGATGCCATTTCATACATGGTTGTGAGTTTATACCATACATCTTTTGTTGTTGCATCACCCGTGACATTGAAGAGAACATTATTGAATAGCGAGAGAAAAATTGTCGCTCTTGGCTTCTTGTCTAATTTTTCTTATTCTTCATCGGCCATCCCAGCTAGCTTCTTTGCTTTCCCTTCAAGTGTAAGTGAAAGGTCTTGATTTATCAACAAGGACTCTATCTGCACCTTCCATAGCCCGAAGCTCTAACTAGAGAATTTCTCTATCTTCGCTTCTTCCATGATTCAACCACCAAAATCTTAACAATGATCTAACCTCGCTCAGATACCAATTGTTAGGATGAAGAAATGAATTTAAAACAATAGAGAAAATAAAATTATAAACACACAACACAGACAAATGAGACACACAGATTTATCATGGTTCGGAAAATGCCTACGTCTACACTTGAAATAGGGGAATCAATATATTAATAACCAATCTGGTTTACACACATACACAGCTGCAAGCAGCTCCAGAATGCATCTCTACAAATCATATGTAATCAGCTCTTAAAGAGCTTACAAGGAGAATTTGAAGAGCCGAGAGTTTTGGCAGAAAGACAAAGGAGTCCGTTGGACTTCACTTCCAACAATACACACCCATCGTTTTCAAAGGCTTGATAAGATGCAACGAAGGGAGCTCTGCTTTAATCTATTTTTATTTTTCTTCCGTCTTCACCATTTTTAAAAATGGAGATGATTTTCATGGGTTGATATTTAAAAAATGGAACACCCATTTCCCCATCTCTCTTGAAAACCCTAATAAGGATTTGATCCTTACATAGTTCTTATGGTCTAGTTAAAAAATTATCATGTGTCAGAGTAGATTTATATTCATGTTCAAGCTCCTAAACAAGTATTCATTTATGAGCAAAATCCAAACCTGAAACATGAAACAACCACTGAAAGCCATCAAATGTTGCTAATATGATACATTAGTCTCTTAAAGTCATTAGGTAACTTGGTAATTGAAGTGATCCAATATTAAACCTGTAAACGGTGAAAATGGATAACAACAATGTTGAAAGACAAAATGAATTCAACCACAAAACCCTAGCCTAACAACAACAAAGATTTACCATAACATATGAAGATTACCTAAGACAATGCAAATCAAATGAAATCACAAAGATTATACCATCACATGTCCAATAGGGTTTGGATCTCCATTCTTCCTATCTCCATTGATCTTGCTTGATATATTTGCTCTCAGATTTTATGTGCACAAGAGCTCAACAAAGAACGGAAATGTGGTTGCAAGTAGGATTGCATATGAAAGTTCAAAGCGTAGTGTAGTCGAGTGCATAATTGAGTTAGTCAGGGTTTGATAATGAAGGAAGCATCTTCTTATATAGAAGACACTATAAGAAATGGAGGGATAAGATTGAGAGGTGTAAAAGATAAATGGTCGGCTATGATTAAAGGGTAGGTGAAGGAAATAATAAAATAATGAGAGGGTAGGTAGTGTAGGAATTAAGAGATGAATGACATGTGTCATGGATGGAAAAGGTTAATGAATTAATTAAATAAATAAATAATTATTTAATTAACAGAGGAAGTGGGATAATTAAATAAATAAGAATATTTATTTAATTTAGAAAAAGGATAATTTAAATAAATAAATGTATTTATTTAAATGAGAAATAAGGCTAGAAGAGGATTAATGAATTAATTAAATAAATAAAGATTTATTCAATTAATAGAAGAATTAGGCTAAAATAATTAAATAAATAAAATAGACATGACAATTTTAGGTGTCTACATTTTGCCCCTCTTTGAGACAATGCAGCTTGTCACATTGTTTCAAAGAAGATAATATGAACTGATACAAAGTTGCCCCAAGATGGGAATGATATGCCCCCTCGAGAGATTAGATGAAAATTTCTGAAAAGATTGCAGACAATCTCTCGATAAGAAAGAAAGGCTAGAATGGACTGGCCGGATAGGATAGAGTGACAGAGTCATGAGATAATGAAGACTGACTCGGGAAACAAGGGCTAGGGCTAGGGCTAGGGTAGTCTATAAAATAGACCACGAGGGGAATACATCCTCATTGTCATCCATACATCCAAGAGATTAGAGTGCTGAGCGAGAATAGAGTAGCAACAGTCACCAGCGATGGCATTGGCTCACAGATTTGATCGCATTCGCCAATTTCAGAGGCTAGCAAACGCAGGAGAGCCGGTAAGTACCTCAAAACCTCCTTGCACTTTGTTGCAATAAATATTGTCATTATTGCATGTTAGGTAGTGCATTTAATGCACTTTAGGATAATGTCAAAAAAATGTCAAAGATGTGTAGGCACATCTGCATTGGTGCCAAGCACATTTGTATTTGTGCCAGTGCATCTATGAATTCAGCAACATCTATGTCAAATGCGAGTGCGTCTGCGTTGTGCAGACACATTTGTGCAATGTGGGCACATCTATGTAGGACAGGTGCGTCTGTACAGAGCATAGGCATGTCTATGTATGTCAGGCGCATCTATGTAGAGCAGGTGCATTTGTGTAGTCTATAAGCGCATTTGTGTCTTCAAGGTCAAATCGGTAGTTCTATGATGAACATACGCTGTTGATTAGATAAGCTGCTAAGAGGATACACTCAAGAAGGTCCTCTAGGGAAGACTAGGATAGCAGATAGGGCTAGGATTGACAATTTTGTGATAGAACATACGTTGCCAATTAGGAAACTACTCAAGAGGATACACTCAATAAGAGGCCCTAGGATAGGATAGATCGAGGAACTTTGTGATGAACAATGAGTACCAAGACATAGTACTTTGTGATGAACAATGAGTACCAAAATATGAGCAGCACTTTGTGATGAACAGGGAGTGCAAAATGTAGTACTTTGTGATGAATAGGGAGTACCACTAGGATAAATAGCAACACTTTGTGATGAACAGTGAGTGTTACTAGGATAGAAGAAACAATTTGTGATGAATAGTGAGTGTCACTAAGATAGAGTATCATAAGCACTTAGGATAAAGAGCAGCATTTTATGATGAATAGGGAATGCCACTATGACTGACATGATTGATTTTCTTGGCTGTAGGAGTATTTGCCTATGCTGGAGTCACGAGAGAGATTCCCATTGACGCAAAGGTTACAGCCAGAGATGACATTTGAGGACCGAGCTGCTATTGAGGTTATGGGTTTGAGATACATTATATATGTGCCTGAGTTTTGGGTGAACATGGGTTTGCTGACTACACTTGTTGAGAGATGGGTTTGGTAGAGATGGTGCCTATGCCATGGGATATATGGCCGAAGATTGAGGATGAAGGCCTGGATGCAGAGTACATGGCATATTGGGCTGAGCATCCCTTTTAAACCCTTACAGACCCAGGGGAGCCTCTAGATGGAGATGGTGGTGGGGATGGGGATGATGATGGAGATGGTGGGGGGAGAGGCCGACAGAGGAGGCAGGGTGCAGTTGGAGAGAGGAGGGTGGCTCCATGGAGAGAGGGTGGGGAGGAGAGATAGGTTCAAGTGGTGACGGGTCATGGTGGATTACCACTATAGGTGCCAGCAGCATAGGGTCCTAGACAAGTGCAGGGATAGGGGCAGAGGCAGGTATAGGCAGAGGTATAGGTACCAATACAGGGGTAGCCATAGGCAGAGGCACAGGGGGCCAAGGAGGAGGAGGATGAGTTGCTTGAGCTAAGGGAGATCTGCAAGGGAGAGGTAGATGAGATCCAGGACCTAGAGAGGGAGATAGCTAGGCTCAGAAGATGACTGAGGGACACACAGCATGAGCGGGATCAGGCTATCCAACGTTATATTGAGGCTGAGACAACACTGAGGGCTGAGAGGCAAGCGGTAGAGGACACAGGGGCTAGATATGCAAATGTTCTATGGGTAGGGGAGGAGACAGGTTACTGGTGAGACCTATACTATAGGGCAGTGCCACCAGAGCAACGGACGAGGAGCTTCCGCAGACCATCGCGGATAGTGACAACTACAAGAGGGAGCCAGAGGAGACAGGCATCCAGCGGTGGGGTTATGGGTCCTCCACCACCACCAAAAAGAGGAGGCAGGAGAGATGATCTTGGGGTGGGTCCTTCTAGGGCTCAGACTCCATTGAGGCCAGGCGGCTCCGAGGGAGTGAGTTCATCATAGCCATAAAGGGCTCCCTATGTATCAGTTTTGTACCATTTTGTATGATGATGTAGACACCTTCGAGTGATTTTGTAGCCATATGTATTTTGACATCATTGTATCATGACACTTATGATTATATATATGAGATTATTCATCTTTGCGGCAGCTATATGCATGTGTACCTATGTGATGAGATGTTTCATGATGTATGTTTCTATGTGATGGTTATGATATGGATGCAAATATGTACATGATGAAATGCAATATTTTTTTGTTCTTTTATGTTTTTAATATGTTATGCCAATGCAAATGTTAATGTATGAAATGCAAATGAATATGATAATGCAAATGATTATTTACATGATGAAAATGTAAAATTGCTAACATGTGTTGTGTACAGGATGTGATGCAATTGTGATATCTATATGTATGTATGAAATGCTAACATGTGACAATGCAAGTGCAACTACATGAAATGTAAATGTTTTTGGCATGTCATTATACTTAGTCATGTGATAGCAGGCTACATAGACTCAAGATAGAAGATATGGAAGTGAAAGAGCTTCTTGTGCATTATCATCATTGAGCTTTATTATGGAAAAATAGGTTATGGCAATCGAGGCATATGTTTGACCTAGAAAGTCATTGTACCTGTTTGCATGGAGATAAGACAATCGCAAACAAGGAATGTCCCAGTTCATACTAGACTCATAGTGTCTTCATATCCTTGGACAAGTCATAGCATTACTAAGAGACAATCCACATATAGCAAATAAAATAGGTGATGATACCCCATCCTCACCTTTCTAGTCAAAGACATCTTGGAGATAGAATCTCTAGTCAGAGACATCCTAGAAAAGCTAAAAGACATGTCACTAGAAAGATAAAATCAAAAGAAAACCAAGACTCGACACCAACATCCACTGTAGTCCTCAAGTTTAGTGTCTCTTGTCACTTGTATAAGTCGTAGTTGATTGTGGTCACAATGTTTACTTTCACAAAAAGGATAGATAGCACTAAACCATAATGTTGTCTGAATCTGTTGAAAAATTTGATTTGTTGAAGCCTATTGTTGCTGCTGTGTCTCATCTGAAACTGATACTTTATTGCGGAGAAGATGGAACTTTCTTGCGGATTGGCAATGCAAATGTTGTTTTATTGTGGATTGTGC
Source organism: Cryptomeria japonica (assembly GCF_030272615.1). Lineage (NCBI taxonomy): Eukaryota > Viridiplantae > Streptophyta > Pinopsida > Cupressales > Cupressaceae > Cryptomeria > Cryptomeria japonica. The sequence continues at coordinate 289,658,464 of NC_081406.1, read as the reverse complement.
ACAGATAGACTAAAGAAAAGTAGAAGAAACTGTACTTCTCAAAACATGTGATGCTCTCAATTCCACACCCATCACTAGACGTAGGATTTGCCTTAGCCACAGATAGGAGCTGATTTATTATGAATGGAAAGGAGTGAAAAGGAAGGTTTATTATGAATGGTGAACCAATCTTGGGTAGATCAATAACAAGCCATGATGGGAATGTGTAAGTTTTATTATGGATGGATAGGTCGTGAGTGTGTGCAAAAAGTGAAGGATGCAAGGGAATGGAATCCTAAAGGAGGGAGGAGCAATGTCTCTACACATGGCGCCGGTGACTTAGTTTTCAGCATGGTACTTGCCCAGGGTGCCACCGAAGTGGTTTTCACTGTTGGATGAAATGTTTTTTCTTTACTTTTTTTATGTTTCAAATTTTAATTTTTTTTGTGTCACAAGGTGCCTATTTGCCAGGTTTTCACCAAGTAACAATTTTTTATTTTTATGATTTTTTTGTCTTTTTTGAATTAGGGTACTCTAGAGAGCTATGTGTAAAACCTGCAAAGGTGCATGCTATTGATAGGATCCTCCAAGGATTCACCCTCTGTGGTTGAGAGTTGATATGCACTAGATCCATATGCTACTGTGATGATGTAAGGACCAAGCCAGTTTGGTTCAAATTTGCCTTTCTTCTCTCCGTCTTGCTGATTTTTAGGATTTTCTCTGAGAACCAAGTCACCTACCTCAAATGTGCTAGGCTTGACTTTATGATTGTAGCTACGAATCATTCATTTTTGATAAGCCTTGAGATGATTAAAAGTAATTTGTCTTCGTTCATCCAATAGTTCAAGTTCTTGTAAGCGAGAGACCCTATAGTCTTCATCATTGATAATGTTTTGCAAAGAGACTTGTAAAGAGGGTAACTCAACCTCAATAGGCGAGATAGCTTCAGTGCCATAGACAAGTGAATAGGGTGGAGCTCCTATAGGTGTGCGGTAAGCCCAAAGTGCAAGATTAAGTTGGATATGCCAATTACAGCCAGCATTGTCGACTGTCTTTTTCAAGATTTTAAGGATTGTTTTATTAGTCACCTCAACTTGACCATTACCTTGGGGGTAATATGGTGTGGAGAAACAATGGGTAATAGGAAAGTGGTCATACAATTCATGAACATCCTAATTTTTGAAGGGACGCCCGTTATCAGTGATGATGGAAACAGGAATACCGTATCGACAAATGATATAGTTGAGAATGAATGTAGCAATTTGTTTTCAAGTGTCTTGCGTGAGAGGCATGGTTTCGATCCATTTTGTGAAATACTCTTTGGTAGTGATGATGAATTTATGATTGTTGGAAGATGGAGGGTGAATCTCACCTATGAGATCAAATCCCCACTAACAAAAGGGCCAAGGAGTCACAATTGGTTGAAGTTCTTGTGCTAGCGCATGGATGAGGTCTCCATGAAGTTGACACTGTTTACATTTCTTGACAAATTGATATGAATCTTTTTCCATATTGGGCTAGTAATATCCAGTCCTGACGAGTTTCTAGGCTAAGGTAGGACCACTAGAATGTGGACCACATATCCCTTCATGTACTTCACGTAATGCAATCTGAGCTTCGTCGTTTTCTAAACAACTAAGAAGAGTGCCATCTAGACCTCGACGATACATGATATTGGCTAAAATGATTTATTGAGAAGATTGGTGAATGAAAGTGTGATGTTGGTTATTAGATAGATCAGGAGGTAGGGTATTGTCACGAAGGTATGCGAAAATGGAACCATATAACTGGGACTTAGGACCAACAACACTTATCATCTCAGTAGGAGTGATTTCATATGAGAGAACCAAAAGGTTATCTACCAAGAACTCATAGCAGGTCTCATTCAGTGGTAGATCAATTAGTGAAGCAATTGTAGCCATGACATCCACGACTCGATTCTACTCTCTGGGTATCTGCTCAAAGTCTATCTTCATGAAATGTTGTTTCAAGTCATCCACCATTCTTTTGTAAGGCATTAATTTATCATCCTTTGTTTGGTAGTCATTAGTGGCTTGATGAATTACAAGTTGAGAATCCCCAAAAACATGAAGTTCCTGGATCTTCCACTGAACTGCAATCCGTAACCGAGTTGTTAATGCCTCATATTGCACTGTGTTATTAGTGTAGGGAAATGATGATCGATATGATTTTCGTATAGAATCCCCTTGAGGATTTATGAAGAGGATGCCAGCTCCTGCCCCATGCTGTGTGTATGAGCCGTCAAAGTATAGTTGCGAAGGCTTTGCATGTGACACAATTAAAATGGATTCATCTCAAAATTCTAAAATTAGAGGAACATCATCAAACATGGGAGCATCTGCTAACTGATCTATGATAGCTTGTCTTTTTATTTCTTTTCTATCCACATACTCAATGTCGAATTCACTCAGGAGCATCACCCATTTGGCTAGTCACCTAGTAAGTGTTTCTTTATTGAGAAGGTATTTCAATGGATTGATCCTTGCAACCAACTTAGTCTTATGAATTAGCATGTAATGCCATAATTTTTGTGAAGCAAAGACCATAGTGAGACATCCATGCTCAATTGGTGTGTAGTTTAGCTCATATCCCACCAATTTGCGACTGATATAGTATACTGCCTTTTCTTTTCCCTCAGCAACTTGTTGTGCTAAGAGTGCCCCCCGTGTTGTTGAAGTAGCTAATATGTATAGTAATAGAGGTTGGTTCGGAACTGGTGGCATCAAAACTAGCAGATTCAGAAGATAATCTTTGAGTATATGGAAAGCCTATTGACAGTTATCATCCCATTTGAATTTGATGTTTTTATGTAGCAAGTACTGAAAGGGATTACACTTATCTACAAGTTGTGCTATGAACCTTCATATGGACTGGAGTCTCCCTTGCAAAGATCGAAGTTGACTAATATTTCTTGCTGGTTGCATCTCTAGGATGGCCTTGACTTTTGTTGGATCAGCTTCAATTCCTCTTTTTGATACAATGAATCCCAGGAGCTTCCCGAAGGTTACTCCAAAGATACATTTCTTGGGGTTTAATCTTACTTTATACTTTTCCAACCGATCAAAGATGACTAAAAGTATGTCCAAATGTGTATCTCTGTCTATTGATTTACCCAAGAGGTCATCAACATAATATTCCACAATTACGTGCATGAGATCATGAAAGATAGTAGTCATGGCTCTTTGATATGTAGCGCCTGCATTTTTTAGTCCAAAGGGCATAACATTCTAACAAAAAGTTCCCCAAGGACAAGTGAATGATGTTTTGTGCTGGTCCTCGAATGCAATTTTTATTTGATTGTAACTAGAGAATCCATCCATCAAAGATAACATTGCATGACCTGCTGTGAGATCGATAGTCAAGTTAATATTTGGTAATGGAAAATCATCCTTAGGACAAGCTTTGTTGATGTCTCTAAAATATATACATATTTTGATACTACGATCTAGTTTACTAACAGACACTAAGTTGGAGATCCATTCAGGATAATCAATTGGGCATATGAATCTGACATCCAATAATTTCTCAAGCTCTGCTTTGACTAATAATGCGACTTGTGGATGCATCTTTCTTAATTTTTGTTTCACTAGTTTTGCCCCCGGTTTAACTGTCAAATGGTGCATTACCAAATCTGGAACTAATCCAGGCATATCAGCGTAGGACCACGCAAAACTGATTTGTCGTTCTGTGAAGAAACTTATGAATTTTGACCTTTCTGACTCTATCAAAGATTGAGCCAAGGATATGTTCTGTGGAACCTCTTCTGTACCAATGTTTGTTTTGATAGTCTCCTCTACCAACATGGATGACTTTTCTTCATATGATGCTGGGAGAATGTTGAGCCTTCCATCTTCGGGTGCCTCAGAGAGGTTTTTGCCCTCAGATACATCCTTTCTTTTTACTTTTTTGGGGTCAGACAATGCCACAGTGTGGTTTTCTCCATAAGACCCTTGATTTGTTTTTATTTTTATATTTTTGCGATCAGAAGGCCCAACACCCTTACCAAAATATGGCACACTATTGAGTTCTATAGTGTATCCCACTTTATGGTCCCTAAGGGGAAGATCATCTCATATGCCAAGATAGTCAATAAAAGCTTCATCATTTTGGAATGTGTCAAACTGTGTAGGTCCTTCATGGTCTCAGTCAATGAGTTGGTGGTGAACAAGTGGAAGGCCTTTGATGTCTTTGAAGTTGGCGAGACTAAGAGTGAAGATTTGGTTATATTCAGGTATGTCGAGGTAGTTATCAAGGTCATCATTGGCACTCTCCTCATCAGTCTTGATCATGAATGAATCCAAATTATCATCACTAGTAGCGCATTCTGGGACACGTGTTCTCATTCTATGTGATTTCAACCTAGGACCTAGAGGCAAGGACTATATAGGATCCTCTGAGGTTGTTGCTTGACCAACTTTGAAATTTTCATAAAATTCCTCTTCTTCTGTGGGTTCATCTGGCTCTCTAAACATCTCAATGAGTTCTTAGTCACTAGGGGATTGTCTGAACCCAATTCCCATTCATTGGAGTTTGTGGAATAGCGATTCTCTTGTTGCATTTTGGTAGCTTTGATTTGTAATGCTTCTTTTGTTCTTTGAGTGTGGGCCTTGGAAGTCATGAAACCAAGTCCCTTCGAGCGTTCCTTTTTAAATTTCAATGCAGATTGTAAAGGTTCAATGATGCCTTCCTTTCTTAACCCAAGAGGGCTTTTGCCATCATACCCAAATTTTTGTAGAATCTTGAGCCCTTTGCCATATTTCTCACATGGTATACTGATGTGATCTTATGTATCATTTTCAAGGTCTTTGTAAAACATTGTGTATAAGTTTTCCTCTTCCAGTTCACCCCATCTTTGAAAGATAGTAGGGTCTCGTTTGAGTATAATGATACATACCTGCTTATTAGGATGTGGTCATCCATATTCTTTTGGTGAACTCATGACTTGTTGTAAGTACATGGTCTGATTCAAAGTGTATTCACCCATGCCCTTGTCCTGGAATTTGCCTTTAAGCTCACCTTGTTTTGATGTCAAAGATTTTAATGACTCAAGATCAATGTATGCAGAAGAAGGAACAACTTCACGATTATTGGGAATGATGGTCTTAGTTTTTGGTATTAAGTTATTGCAGTATACGAATGGATTAGGATCACCATTAACTATTATTTCAACTCCATTGTGAGGAAACTTAGTTCATTGGTGGTATGTAGATGGGACTACCCTCATTTCATGAATCCAAGGACATCCTAATAATATATTGTATGTGAGATCTAGGTCTAGGACTTGACAAACCACATCCTTTGTAACTGGCCCAACTCTGAGAGGCAAGGTGACTGTGCCTTTGGATGAACACTCTTCATCATCATATGACTTGATGGTAATTTTGTTTGTAGAATTCACTGCTTTATTAGATTAACCCAATTGTTTAATAGTGCTCAATGTACAAATGTTCAGACCTGCTCCTCCATCTATCAGGACTCGTTTTATTCAATGTTTGCGTATGAAGGCTTCAATGTGTAAAGGTGCATTACATGGTTGACTTATGGAGGCGTAATCGACTTCTATGAATTTAAGGGAGTGTGGAATGGAAAGGTGTCCAACCATGGCTTGAAACTGGTCCATGTTCAGATCAGTAGGGACAAAAGTGTCTCTCAAGATTTTGTCAAGAATGGCTTTATGTGTGGGGGATATACATAAGAGCTCAAGAATGGAAATGAGGGTGGGTGCCTTCCCTAACTGTTCTATAAGGTCATACTCAGGCTTGGTTGATGTGGAAGCTATGTTTTTAGCTGGAGCACCTTGCAAAGTGAATTTACCTTGACGGGTTGTAACATGACATTCAGAGGTAGGTTCGGAAGAAGATCCAATGCCATTCAAGACAATCTTGGGTCTTTGGGTAGAATTCTCTGGCATTTTGTCCTTGATGATAATGGTAGAGACATAATTGTCCATTGAGATGTGATTGATAGTTGAATCATAGTTATAGGATGCTCTTGTATAGTTGGTTTGGTCATCTATGGCTGCAACTTTCCCCTTGTCAAGCTTTGGGAATGGCTCCTTAAATATCTCATGTTCTTGATTGGATGAGTATCCTTCAATCTCAATGTCACCTCTATCAATGAGATCTTGTATGATGTTCTTCAGTTGATGACAATTTCCTATCTTATGACCTTTGCTCTTATGAAATTCACAATACTCATCATCATTCCACCAATTTGGTTTGACCTTTGGTTCATATGGAGGAAAATCTGGAATTGTGATTACTTTGTTTGCCACTATCTTCTTGAAAACTGACTCAAGTGGTTCTCCCAATGGGGTGTAATTCCTTTGTGATCTGGAAGTTGTTTGAGTATTCACTTGATTGTTTGTAGAGCTTGATCCCAAAAAAAAGGATTTTGGGTTGTACTGTATTGGCATCCACAACACCATCATTGACTGTGTTCTTGTTTTTGTTCCAAAATCTTGGCTTATCTTTTCGTTTAAAGTCATCTTTGTTTTCTTTGAATATCTTAATGACTCCTTGTTCAATTAGGACCTTTTCTGTTGCTAAGCCTTTTTCAATGATGCCCTTGAAGATGGACAAACAAGCTTTCCTCAGATCATAGCCAATGTCTTTGTTAACATTTTGGGTAAACATTTCTACCATTTATTTTTGTGGAATTTCACAAGAGCATCTGCTAGCTAGATTCCTCCATCTTTGTAAAAATGATGAAAAAGACTCTCCATCTTTTTGCTTGGTGTTGCACAAAGTAGTGACTTATATGTCTGTATTTATGTTGTAAGAGAAATGTTGGATAAATGCCTCTGCTAAGTCACCCCATGACTTAATTCCAAGTGGGAGTTGGGAGAACCATTCCATAGCTTGATCACCTAAGCTTTGTGGGAATAATCTCATCAAATATGTCTCTTCTGCAGCTACCTCAATGCAAGCTATGAAAAAATTGTCTTATATGTGCCTTAGGATCTCCTTTTCCTCTGTACTTATCAAACTTAGGTGTCACAAAGTGTGTAGGAAATGGAGGCATTGGAATAATTTTGTCAAATGGATAGGGACATATGTCTCTCATTGTGTAAGTTGGCTTTAGTGTATTTATGTCCTCCATTTTCTTTTGTAAGTCCTTGATTTGCTGTTCCAAATTGCTCTTAGGTGGAGACCGACTTCTTGGACCATACCCCATGCTTAAGGCACCAATTGGAGGAGGAGAATGTTTTATATATGGATAATATTGATCATACACATGTTCATATGGAGGAGGTCTATAGTGATGTTGCGTATATGGACCACTTGGTATAGAGTCATGGTGAGGAATGGAATATCTGCTTTGTCCATGTATACCATACTCTATAGGCATGTCATGAGTTTGTTCTAGTGTGTTGCCCCTAAATTTGACGCGGGGTTTCCTTGTGTCCAAATTTTGAGCATGCCTTTGAATATCCAATTTCTTTGGTGGTTGATCCTTAGCATTGGTATGTGAATGAGCATATTTTTCTACATAAGACCTCCATAATGGTCTGCGAAGGTGAGTATCATATGCTTGACCATGTGTATGTGGGACCTATGGCTTTTGAAACAAAGATGATGGTGATTCAGGCACCATATATGGTCCTCTATTTCCTCGACTATTAGGCCTCCTTTGATCCATGTTGGAGTGAGTTTGTTGCAAAGGTCGATTTTCCCTTATTTGAGACATGTCAAAATCATGAGGGATCTTGGTTCCACTTTGTGCCATCACTTGTAGAAAGTATTGTCTATCTCTCCTCATTATTTCCTTAACCAATCAATTGAAATGGGGATTCATAATGGTGTCTTCCACTTTTGCTGAATGTACGGAGAAGTTGTCCATATTGTCATTGTTTGTATCATTGTTGTTTGTAATGTCCATGTTCTCAACATTTGGAATGTTTCTATAGGCATCCATGTCAGATAATGTAGTATGATCATAATTGAAAAAGATATCATTGTCATACTCATAAGAACTCATGTTTGCAGACTCTTGAGCCTCTTTAGCTTCTCTCCTAGATTTTTGGATATGGGTTTCAACCATGAACTAGGTATTGACCAAGATGTGTGAGACTAGATGAAAATGGAAAGAGTATGGAAGACCAAGAGTTGGATGAAATGTAAATGAATCTGAGGTGTACTTGCAATGTCCAAAGTGTAAGACCAAGTATGTATGTAGTAGAGTAGGTGTGGCTTCCAAAGAGATGATAGTTTCTCTTGATGAGGTAAGTTGACCTTGATTCTAAGTAAGACCAAATGAGACCCAAAGGTGATAGACCTTGATGAGGGACCACTGAGCAAAATGTTGTTGTATGTAATGTGTTGACAAAGTATGATGAAGACAAGCAAGTGACCTTTTGACTCAGGTTTAGACAAATGTGTATGTAATGTAAGGTGTAAAGAAATGATGGACTTTGTGAGACCCAAAGACAAGTTAAATGCTAGATGAAAACCTGAAGAGATAGCTTAGGAAGCTCAAGAATTCTGAAACTGACTGCTCTTGTTTGTTGAATTATGAAAGTCTTCAATCCTGAAAATAGACGTGCTTGTGTACTTCACAGACATGCTTCAATGACATATATGCTATTCTGTCAGACATACACGCACTAAAATGACACAGACATGGTTCTATCAGACACATGCATTTCTGAGATGTTGTAAATGCAACTGTTGCTCAAAAGACATAGATGCATTTCCTCCCTTCATAGACATGTTTAGATGACACAGACGCTATTATGTCAGACATAGACACGTTTCTGCAAACTTTGTGCACTTTTTCCAATCTATGAAGTTGTTTTGTTGTGACCAAATCTGACTGTTTGACTATTTTTCATGACAAGAGGACACAATGTTGATGAGGACTCAATGTTTGCAAGTGTTTAGACTCAAAATGACTCCAAGAAAAGTGTGTTTGATGTAAAATTGTTTTGCATACACTTGAAGACACAAAAGACACAATGTTTTGATGTTTGGTCTTGAATGTTTGAATGTTCAAAATAAGTCAAGCATAATTCTTATGGCTGACCAAGACAATAGTTGTTGATCCCACATGGAGTTTCCCCTGAGGCTACGCTATTCAGAGTGGATACTTAGATGCTTGACCCCACTAGCTCCACCCTTAGCACTCACTTCTTGGGGCAACCAAGCATCAGTCCCCATGAAAACTCCTCATGGTGAACTTTGTATCTCTACTAAGAACTGTATGTGTGTGGGCCACTACCAGAGGTCTGACCTCCTGCCCCAACAACTAGAAGGATTTTGGCTTCTAAGACAAAAAGGTGCTAGTAAGGGCATCCACTCGTGTGGCCATACATGCAACACTTTCATCTCTTTAAATACAGAAGGCTCCCAGCCGGTAGGGGTTACACCGTACAACTGATCAAATAAATTTGATCAAATGGGTTTATGGGGAGACATAGTGTCGATATGAACTAATCAACACACATTATCCATAGTTTTCACCATGGATATAGTTATTTATAATGGTTTGGAAGAAGATGGCATTTCTTTTGCTACCACTTGGGTCATTCTCTCCTCACTATTAGTCCTAATGACCACATGGGGAGACAAACCCTCTAAAGATTAAACAAAAAGAGCCTATTACTCAAGACACAAAAGACAATGGTTCAATTTTAGTGCACTAATTGAAGTGTTTGCTAGTCTATGAAAACAAGGCACACAATAAAAGATAAAAAACCCTTGCCAAGATCCTGCAACAAAGATCTATTAGTAGTTTGGATTGTTTCAAATAATCACCCCTTCCTGCAAGCACACAAGTTAGGTAAATTTTAGATCCAAAAGACTTTGTGAAATAGGGGCCTTCAACAAAATGATTTTGCTTCCAAGACAAGTTGCACCACTTTTGTTAGCTAGATCTGAAAAGGTTAGCTCAAAATAAACCAGATCTGAAATTTGAATGACGAAAAACCAAATCAATGAAATAAAAAAAATGAAACAACCAAACACAAATGTAGTTGTCACAGACACAGACACTGCCAAAACACACAGATGCACCTAGATCTGACACAGACACGGCTCCCGAACATAGATGTGCCTAAAGACCTCACAGACGTGACTATGGAATACAAATGCATTTCCGGAAATCTAAAAAAAAATGAAATATTGTCGAATACATAGATGTGGTTCCAGATGTCACAGATGCGACAGAAAATCAAAAACATGATCCGAAAGTGTGCAGACGTGAAATATTAAAATGTTGTCTGAAATGTCAGATCTGCAACTTCAAAACACAAAATCTACAACAAAAGATGTTAAATGCAAAAAGGAATAAAGGTCCCACCAGGCATGCCAAAATGTATACGGTGAAAATGGATAACAACAATGTTGAAAGACTAAATGAATTCAACCACAAAACCCTAGCCTAACAACAACAAAGATCTACCATAACATATGAAGATTACCTAAGACAATGCAAATCAAATGAAATCACAAAGATTATACCATCACATGTCCAATAGGGTTTGGATCTCCATTCTTCCTATCTCCATTGATCTTGCTTGATATATTTGCTCTTAGATTTTATGTGCACAAGAGCTCAACAAAGAACAGAAATGTGGTTGCAAGTAGGATTGCATATGAAAGTGCAAAGCGTAGTGTAGTCAAGTGCGTAATTGAGTTAGTCAGGGTTTGATAATGAAGGAAGCATCTTCTTATATAGAAGACACTATAAGAAATGGAGGGATAAGATTGGGAGGTGTAAAAGATAAATGGTTGGTTATGATTAAAGGGTAGGTGAAGGAAATAATAAAATAATGAGAGGGTAGGTAGTGTAGGAATTAAGAGATGAATGACATGTGTCATGGGTGAAAAAGGTTAATGAATTAATTAAATAAATAAAAATTTATTTAATTAATAGAGGAAGTGGGATAATTAAATAAATAAGAATATTTATTTAATTTAGAAAAAGGATAATTTAAATAAATAAATGTATTTATTTAAATGAGAAATAAGGCTAGAAGAGGATAAATGAATTAATTAAATAAATAAAGATTTATTCAATTAATAGAAGAATTAGGCTAAAATAATTAAATAAATAAAATATTTATTTAATTAGACATGACAATTTTATGTGTCTACAAACCAAATTTAGTTGAATGTGATGTCATGGAAATGGGGACAAGGCAACAACAAAGTTCAAAGTTAATAAGTTAGTTTCAACCATAAAACCAAAACAAAGAACTAAAAACCATTCCAAACATATCAAAAGATATTTCAAAAAGCATGAAAGAAGTTTAACAAAACAAAAGAAAGGAGAAGAGCCTCCCTGAGATGCTTCCATGATGCCTTTTTTATGCTTCTCCCTTGTTTCTCCCCTCTCCAGGTCTCAAATGAGTGTAGCTCTTAGCTTTTAGTACTAAACATGGATACCATATGGAGATTCAAGATGGTTGGATGCGATAAACAAATTCTATGCAAGTGTAGATAGTGATGCTATAAAAAATCTCTATGCTTATACCAGTATAGAAACAATACTCTAATGCTTCCTCCTTTTCTTTAGGATAAGGGTTCTATTTATAGAAGAAATGGGGAAATGAAGGGTTAAGATTGAGCAATCTTAATAAGGGTTAGGATTTAAAGATATTCAATCCATGTGAGACTTTCAATCCAATCACATGTTGACAAGTGTCACCATGAGGAGGCTTGAGAGGAGAGATAAAGAGCATTAAATGGTTGAGGGGACATGATGGTTACCCTAGGGGGTTGGGTTAGGGTTAGGTTAATGGATATTCTATTTATCCAAGGGATAAATGAATGTGCAAGGGTTAAATGGTTACCTTAGTCAAAGAAATAAATGCTTTGAAGAGACCCATGAGTCAAAAGGATGGTTAAGTTAGAGGAAAGTCTCTAACCAAAGGTAAAAGGTGAGTTAACCATAAATGGTTATGTAAAAGCCTTTAATGGTTTGGAAGACTTTAGAGGTTAACCATTTGAAGACATAAAGCCTTTAATGGTTATTGAAGACTTTGGACATTTTTGAGAAGTGACTTCCTTTTATTTAGGAATGTGACAATGATTAGGATAGGATTAGGCTAATTATAAGGAGTTAGAAGAATCTAGAAGGGATTTAGGCATACAAGTGGATTTTGTAGGAGAATGCAAGTGGGAGGAATTTTGGGATTTTCAATTGAAGTAAAATCATTTATTTCAATTATATGGTGTAATTTGCATTTGGATAGATATTTAAATAAATATTAATTTATTTAAATGTGAATGTGAATTTTGGATTTTATTTAAATAAATCTTAATTTATTTACATGAGAAAAAGGAAGATAAAGCATTAAATGCTTGAAGACTTTGAGGGAAACCATTAAAGGCTTAAGAAGACTCTAGAAAGAAGCCATTGAGTTTGAAGACTTTAAGGGAAACCATTAAAGGCTTAAGAAGACTCTAGAAAGAAGCCATTAAGTTTGAAGACTTTAAAGGAAACCATTAAAGGTTTCAAGTGGGTGAGGATAAGTAGGATTTTGAATAAATAATTTATTTATTTAAAATAGTTGTGCAACTTGCATTTGTAGGAAAATGCAAGTGGGTGGAGGATAAAGGTGATTTAAATAAATGTTAGATGGTGTTTTGGGGGATTTAAATAAATATTAATTATTTAAATTTGAGAGAAGATTTAATTAAGCAAATATGTTTTATTTATTTAATTAATGGATTGAATTTGGTTAAGTGAATTAAATCAAATAAATTGAATAATTTATTTAATTAATAGGAGAAGAGGGTTAAGGTAGATTAATTAAATATTAATTTAATTAATTATTTATTGATGGTTAAATAATCAAATAAATACTAAATATTCATTTAATTAAGTGGATAGATTTATGTGTCTACATTTGCGCCTCTTTGAGCCGGTGCATTTTTATCGAGTCATTTCAAAGAAAGAAAGATATGTATGAGAAATATGCCCCATAAATGTTAATTTAGTGGGTGGTATGCCCCCTCGAGAGATGGGCCAAGAAAATTCAAAAAATCAGGCGATCTCTTGAAAAAAGAGAAAGAAGTTGGGGAGAGGTAAAATAGAAGAATTTAGAAGTTAGAGTGAAAGAATGGGAGAAGACAAAGTGACTATGGGGAAATGGCAAGCCTCGAAAGTACACAGGGTCATGATGCAAATGTAGTGCTTGTGATTTTGATTGATACTGTACAATTGATCAAAATTGGTTGGAAAATCTAGTGCAATCGGTTTAATTGCCCCATTTGAGTCAAAGCATGATAGTTGATGTCAGTTGTTCGCTTGGACAAGATAAAGTCTAAGTAAGTGAATCAAAGTGACCTATTATGACTTAGACAATTGATGTAATTGCCCAATGAAGTCAATGTATCTTAAGAAAAATACTCATGGAGACTTGAGACAATTGATGTAATTGTCTATGTTTTGATTGTGTTTGCATTGTAGGTTGGTTGTGGTGAATCATAGCAGCCCCATTGAGACTAGGTCATTATTTGAAATGCCTTTATAGTCTAGGTTTTCTATGATCGATTACTTGTTGAGACCCAAAAATACTGGCTCAGAGTATCTGTTGATAGTCTAGGTGTGTGTGAGCCAATGTGCCTATGTAGACAGAGTAACTTGCTTTTCTTATAGGATGACTTATGATGGGAAACACAACCCCTCCTGATAGAGATGGATGGTGATGAACATGGCTTGATTGGGTTGATGGGAAAGGATGAAGGGATTATGATGATGACATGGATGGGGAGGGTGAGGGGGTAATTCAATGTTAGAAAGAAGATATGGTGGACCTATGACTCATTCCTATGGAAGAATATAAAAAATAGAGTATGCATCCATTGTCATTACTATGTATGAATGATATGAAGCGATATGGATGGGTGATATGCAATGAAATACAATATAAAAAGATGAGATGAAATGGCAATCCATGGCTTATTCACAGTGCGTAATTTTCATCATCGATCAATTGTAGTATCAATCTTGGACGAGGCAGTATGAACCAAGTTTGGGGCATTGTACTTGTAAGCAAGCAGCATAGATAAAGAATGTGGACCCTCCATAATGGTTCATGCTCATATGGTCGAGGTATATGCTGTAGTTAGTAAACCATAGTGATCCATGACTGTATTTTGCATAAGATCATGTACCTTAGTGAACTTCCCATGTAGACACCATTAGTACATGCCCCAAAACTACATTGGAATAAATCACAGAAAATAAACAAGACAATACTTAGGAACCATCTCGGCTACTCTAGTCACTTGTGGATATCCCGGAGTAGCACAGGAACCTGATATAAATGAATAAATAATTCATCAAACTAACCAAGTACTTGATAGCTTAAACAAAATTTTCTTGTCAAAGAAAATGTTATTTTTGTCTTTGTTTTGGTAAGGAAGGATGCATCCTTGTTAAGATAGTTGTTCGTACCTATGTTGATTGTTTTGTTGATTTGATAAGTGATCATCATTTTGAGTAACTTAAAATGTTTGTTTGATTTCTATTTTGATGCGTATGTACACTGGATTTTTTATGAGTCTCCATGTTTTTGATTAATTTTTTATGTTTTATAATGTGTTTGGATTTTGGGAGCATTTTTTAATGTTTTTGGATTTTTGATGTGTTTTTTAATGTTTTTGGATTTTGATGTGTTTTTTAATGTTTTTGGATGAAGAACTCAATGAATCACAAGTAATGTAGAATCCACTTCCAACAATAGGTTTAAGAGCATAGCCCCTAGTTTAGACATGACTATGGAAAAGTGGGATGCAAGACGCATGAAGTACTATCCTTGATTGCAGATCAATAACAAGCCATGGTTTGAATGATGAATGAGTGGATGCAATGAATGTGATTGCAACAATTCTGAAAGACAATGGAGCCATAACATTTACGAGTGGCATCTGTTTTCCAGGTTTTCACCATCGCACTTACCCAAGTTGCCACCAGAGTGGTTGTTCACCATTTGGATGCATGATTTTTCTTTACTATTTTGATTTTTTTGTATTTTCTTCAGTACAATTATCTGACTATTTTTGGTCATTTTCCAATATCTATTGGAGCCTGATGCTCTATACAGCTTATGCATGAAACTGTTTGATGTGCATGTTGTTGATCAAATCTGCTAGCGGCTCCCCTTCTAAAGTAGACAACTGATATGCCCTGGACCCAAAGACCACAATGATAACATATGGACCCAACCAGTTAGATTTAAACTTTACCTAATTTTCTTTGTTTGGTTGGTTATAAGGATTCTCTCTAAGAACAAGATCACCTACCTCAAATGCACGAGGTCTAATTGAATGATTATAGCTTCTGCTCATGCATTGCTAATAGGCCTTGAGGTGGTTGTATGCAACTTGTCTCCTTTCATCAAGTACTTCTAAGTCTTGGAGATGGCTTCATCATCTATCAGATTATGCAAGGAAACCCGTAGAGATGGTATCTCGACCTCAATAGGAAGGATGGCTTCTGCTCCATAGAATAGTGAGTAGGGAGTTGCGCCTGTAGGGGTTCGAATGCTAGTTCGATATGCCCATAGTGCTAGATTTAATTGAACGTGCAAATCATGACCGACATCATTGACTATCTTCTTGAGGATTCTCAATATGTTCTTGTTTGATGCTTCGACCCGACCATTGCCTTGTGGCTAATAGGGAGTGGAAAAGCGGTGTTGGATGTGAAAGTTCTCACAAAACTCATGAACATCTAGATTTTTGAAAGGAACCCTATTATCTGTGATGATGGAAATGGGTACACCATATCGGCAGATGATGTAATCAAGGATGAATGAGGCAATCTGCTTGGCGGTGACATGCATAAGTGGAATAGCTTCAATCCACTTTGTGAAATATTCAGTAGCGATAATGATGAACTTATGGTCATTGGATGAAGATGGATGAATTTTGCCCACAAGGTCAAGTCCCCATTGACAAAAGGGCCATATTGTTGTGATTGGTTGCAATTCCTCTGACGGTGCATGTAATAGGTCTCCATGAACTTGACATTTCTTGCATTTTCTGACAAAATAGTAGGAGTCTTTTTCCATGGATGGCCAAGAGTATCCAACATGCATGATCTTCTTTACTAGTGAAGCACCACTTGAGTGAGTCCCACAAATTCCTTCATGTACCTCTTCCAAGGTCTTTGTATCTCATCCTATTCTAGACATTGAAGGAGAGTACCATCTAGACTGTATCGGTATAGAGTTTCAACAATGATAGTATATTGAGCGGTTTGGTGAATGAAGGTTTTGCGTTGGTTATTCGATTGGTTTGGAGGAAGTATGTGATCATAGAGATAGGTGTAGAACTCACCATACCATGGGTATTTAGAACCAACAAGGTGACATATCATCTTAGATTCGAGGATATCATAAGAGGGAATCCAAAGCTATTCTACCAAAAACTCATAGCGTGTTAAATTTTGTGGAAGATCTAGGAGAGATGCAATTGTAGCCATGGCGTCAGTAGCTCAATTCTGATCTTTGGGTATTTTCTCAAAAGGGATAGTCATAAATGATGTTTTTAAATTGTCCACCATTTTCTTGTACGACATGAGCTTATCATCCATGGTCTGATATTCATCGGTGACTTGTTGGATGACCAGTTGGGAGTCACCATATATCTGTATCTCTTTCAGTTTCCATTGTATGGCTAGTCTGAGTCCTGTGATCAAGGCCTCATATTCTGCTATGTTGTTTTTACATGGAAAAGTTAGCTTGTAAGACTTTGGGATGCTATCACCTTGAGGTGTGATAAACAGAATGCCTGCCCCCAAGCCATGTCTAGTATAGGAGCCGTCAAAGTATAGTTTCCATGGTTGTGTTGGTGTGATCATGAAGATATCTTCATCTAAAAAATTGGAAACAAGAGGATGATCACCTATGAAGGGTACACCGACCAACTGATTTGCAATAAATTGGCCCTTGATAGCCTTGCAGTCCACATACTTGATGTCAAATTCATTCAGAATCATCACCCATTTGGCCAAGCGGCCTGCCAATGCTACTTTGTTGAGTAAGTACTTTAGTAAATCGATCTTTGCAATGAGTTGTACTTTATGTGTTAACAGGTAGTGCCTCAGTTTAGCGGCTGGCAAGATTACTGCTAGGCAAGCTCACTCAATAGGGGTGTAATTGAGTTCATAGCCGATCAGTGTGCGAGAGATGTACTAAACAACACACTCTTTCCCTATTGAATTGTGTTGTGCCAACAATACTCCTAATGCCATATTTTTTGCTAAAATATAGAGCAATCAAGGTCTACTTGGATCAAGTGGGATCAACAATGGTGTATTCATGAGAAATTTCTTAAGCATCTGGAATGCTTGCTGGCATCTAGCATCCCATTGAAAGCGAATATTTTTGTGTAGTAGATGTGGAAAGGGATGACACTTATCTGCTATTTCTGCAATGAATCTTCAGATGGATTGAAGCTTCCCTTGTAATGTCCTTAGCTGACTAATGTTCCTTGGAGGTGGTATGTCCATGATTGCTTTGACCTTTGCAGGATCGACCTCAATGCCTTTGCTTGAGACAATGTATCCTAGAAGCTTCCTTGAGGTTACTCCAAAGGCACATTTCTTTGATTTGAGTCGAACATGATATTGTTCTAGTCTGTCAAAGATTTTATCTAATATTGCAAGATGGCCTTCTCTTGTTAATGATTTTTCCAATAAGTCATCGACATAATCCTCCATTATGGTATGCATCATATCATTAAAGATGATGGTCATTTCTCTTTGATAGGTTGCCCCTGCATTCTTTAGACCAAAAGGCATTACATTCCAATAGTATGTTCCCCATGGACATGTGAAGGCAGTTTTATGTTGATCCTCCACAGCGATCTTTATCTGGTTGTACCCTGAAAAGCCATCCATGAGAGAAAGCATGGTATGTCCTATCGTTAGGTCCATGATCATGTCAATGTTTGGTAGGGGAAAATCATCTTTAGGACATTCCTTGTTTAGATATCTAAAATCAGTACAGATATGGATGCCCCCATTTGGTTTGTCGATAGGTACAATGTTGGAGATCCAATCTACATAATAATTTGGTCTAATAAAACCAACATCTAGGAGTTTCTTAAAATTTGCTTTGACTAGTACCACAATTTGGGGGTGCATCTTATGAAGCTTCTATTTGACAAGGTTAGCTCCTTCTACTACGGTGAGGTGATGCATGACCAAATCAGGATCGAGACTAGGCATGTCAACATATGACCATGCAAAGTTGATCTGGCACTTCTGGAAGAATTCTACAAACTTAGGTTGTTCCTCTAAAGTTAAAAGAGATGCCAAATGTATGTGGTGAGGATTCTCAGGGGTCCCCACGTTGAATTCTTTTGTTTCCTCAATAATGATTGTTGATTGTTCCTGATTTGTACTAGAGGGCAGGATGACAAACCTTTCATCCCTAGGTGCCTCAAAGAGGTTTTCACCATTGGATACACTCTTTCTTTTTACTTTTTTGGGATCAAACAGTGCCATAGTGTGGTTTTCACTGGAAGATCCATGTTTTATTGTTATATTTTTGCAACTGAAAGGTTTGGCATCCGTCCCAAAGTATGCTCCTCTATTAAGTTCAATGGCGAATCCAACTTTATGATCCCCGTTTGGTATGTTATCTCGTAGCTCCAAAAATTCAATGATCACCTCATCATTTTCGAATTGGTCAAGGCATGGGGGATTAGGTTGGTTACATTCGATGAGTTCAGGATGGATAATGGGAATTACCTGATCAATCAGGTTAAGTTCATAAGATGTGTCAATGAGGGTTAAGATGTTGCAGTGAAGCTTGTTGATGGTACTCTCCCTATCAGAATCAAGTGTAGGATGTGATGTAGGGCCTATGGAAGATGTTTCTAGTTCAGGAACCCAAGAGGTTTTAATCTGTACTTCTCCATAAATAGGGATTTCTTTACGAGGTTGAGGTAGTGATGCATCTTCCTCATCTGAAGTATTTAGTTGTATCGAATCAAATTCCCACTCATGTGAGTCAGTCTCTGAGTCATTTTCCAACATTTGATTACTATACCAAACTGGGATATCCTTTGAGTTAAACACTATAGGTGTGATTGGTTGATGTACCTTCAGAGATGGAATGGTTGGTGTTCTGGGAAGGATTATTGCTATCAGTGAATCCAATACTATGAGTATCAGCATTATTGAATTTGTTGCTTCTGATGGAATTTTCAGTGTTGTCGATACTGTCGGGGGTTCAGATACTGCTAATGGTGTTGTTGATGCGGTTGCTGCTATTGATGGAGTGGTTGGTTTGATTGGTGAGATGATTGGTGTTGTGGATGGTATTGCTAGGATTTTTAGTCTCATTAGGGTAGTTGGTGCGGTTCTTGGTGTTGCTAATATAATCAAGGGTGGCCTCTTTAGAGTATTAGGCTGATATAGAGGTTTTATAGGTTTCCCTTTTAATCTGAGCTTAGGAAGAGTCTCCTTTTGAAAGCCTAATCTAGTGTTATCTTTAGGCTTTAATTAAGGCTACAACGACTCGTGTTGACCTTGCTTGCAAGGTCCTAAGGCACTCTGACCATCATAGCCCATTCTTTGCATAATGAGAATTTCTTTGCCATATTGGTCCATGGGAAGCTTAGCTTGTGGGATTTCCATTGTGATAGGGTCTTTATAGATCCATTCTACTAAGTCTTCTTCTTGGGTCTCCTCTTCTTGACTCTTTCCAAGGATAAAAGGTGCCAAAGTGCATGCTGGCTTGACCAGTGGTTCTTGAAGTAACCTTTGAGGTTTACCATAAGTTCTAGGGGAAGTGAGTACTTTCCCAACATAAAATAGTTGGCTTAGATTATACTCCCTAGGACCTACCTCTGCCATTTTCATCTTTAGCTTCTCTTGTTTTGGCATAGTGGAGTTTGAACTAGAAAGAAAGGCTGGACTTACATATGATGTGGATGGGATAGCTTCTCTGTTATTGTGAATGGTAATCACTCATTGATGGTTGATATTGTTACAATATGCAAATGGACTTGCATCACCTAGGATTGTAATTTCTACACCGTTATGAGGGAATTTGATACACTAGTGATAAGTGGATGGAACGGATTGCATGGCGTGTATCCAAGGTCTTCCTAACAACAAATTATACAACATAGAAAGGTCCAAAACTTGACATATGATGTGCTTCACCACTGGGCCCACTCGGATTGGTAACACAACTGCTCCTTTAGAAGAATGCTCTGCATCATCATAGGTTTTTATTGTTATCATTTTGTAGGGATCCATTGATTCAATTGCATATCCCAATGTTGTGACCAATTGTAATGTACAAATATTTAGGCCTACTCCATTGTCGATCAAGATTCACTTGATCCTGTGTTGGTTGATAAATCCTTCAATATGGAGTGAGGCATTATGAGGTTGTTGGAAGGATGTATTTTCACTTTCAGAGAAAGTGAGACATGGTGATGACCTCAGATTACCCACCATAGCTTGAAATTGGTCTGTATTTAGATTGGCAGGGACTGACGCTTCTTGGAGAACTTGATCCAAGATTGTTTTACGAGACAGGGATAGGCGCAAAATCTCTAAGATGGATATAAGTGCGGGCATTTTATCTAATTTTTCCACAAGGTTATACTGCTTTGGGATGGAGGTGGTGCCTTGTGGAGCTTCTTTAATGGTAATCTTGCTACGAGGCATGACAACATTGTAGGTAGGGCTTGGATCTTTGATGGTAATGGTTGCAATTTGTTCATCGGCATCATATAGGTGATTCACAGTGTAATTATAGGCGGCTCGCGTATAATCATCGGTATCTGTGTTTCATCCTGAAGTGGAAGGACCCCTTTGATCTTGTGATGGAAGCGGATTCTTAAACATGAGATGATCACTATTTGAGGTTTTTGGGTCGTGTACTTCAATTTCAATCTCTCCTCGGTCAATAAGATCTCGAACAAGATCTTTCAATCTATGACAGTTACTTGTTCTATGCCCTTTCCCTTGATGGAATTCACAATGTTCACTATCCCTCCACCATGGAGGTTTGATCTGAGGTTCGTAATTAGATGTCTTTGGTAAGGTCACCAGATTTGAATAGACCAATTCATTTAACATTATTTCAATAGGTTCCCCTAAGGGAGTGTATGTACATTTTGGTTTATAATTTTGCCATCGTTATCTCAGTTCCTCTTGCGGTGCATTGTGCCCTTGATTTTGTAGGGGAGCAACCATGTTGTTCTTAGGAGGGGGGTTTTGCCCCGCAAATCAGACCACAAGTTGTGCACTCTTGATAGTTCTTGCATCTACAACCCCATCATTGATGATGTTTTTGTTTTTATTCCAAAAGTTGGGTTTATTACTGTTAAAGCATGGGCAATGGCCATCTTTTGGTTCATTCTATATCTTGATAAGCCCCTTTTTGATGAGGGCCCGTTCACATTTTAATCCCTGGGTGATCATGTCATTAAAGGACTTTGTGCCTTTCATTTCTAGATGGAAATCCATTTCTTCGTTCAAGTTGGAAATAAATATTTCTACTAACTCTCATTCCGATAGCTAAAGAGAATGTCTGCTAGACATTTGTCTCCATCTTTGCAGGAAAGATGAAAATAGTTCCCCTAGTTTTTGCTTGGTGTTACACAGATCTGCCATGGTGACATCACATTCTATGTTGTGTGAATAATGTGCGATGAACTTTTGGACCAGTTCTTCGAATGTCTTAATGTCGCCTGTTAATCGGAAAAACCATTGTGTGGTTGTCTCTCCCAAACTCTAAGGAAAGAGGCGCATTAGATA
Source organism: Cryptomeria japonica (assembly GCF_030272615.1). Lineage (NCBI taxonomy): Eukaryota > Viridiplantae > Streptophyta > Pinopsida > Cupressales > Cupressaceae > Cryptomeria > Cryptomeria japonica. The sequence continues at coordinate 289,636,723 of NC_081406.1, read as the reverse complement.
TGTGTCTTCATATGCCACTTATAGGCAAGCTGAGTGAAATTCCCTAACATGATCTCGAGGGTCTCCTTTTCCCCGATACATTTTAAACTTAGGTGTTTGAAATCCTCGTGGAAAAGGTAGCATATGTAGATTCCTATCAAAGGGATAGGGACATGTATCATTAAGTGAAAACTAGGTCATTTTCACACCACTATGGAGTTGTTGGGCTAGATTATCGACTTGTTGCTTCAACATGTCAATGTCATTAGGAGGCGGAGGAGGAGGGGGATTTCCTTGATGAAGGTCATATCTAAATTTATCTTGACCTCTTCCACCCTCTTTACGACTATGGTGTTCTGATGCTTTCCGTAATTGTGTGGTATCAAAATCAGAGAGTAGTTTGGCTCCTTCTTGAGCAAGTCTCAAAAAATGAGCATCAGCATTGCTTTTGAGGATTTCATCAAAAAGTCAATTGAAGAGGGAGTTGTGTTGTGCCCTTTCTATTGCTTCAGGAGTGGGAGTACTAGGATTTTCATCATTTTCATTTCTTCCAAGAGCTTCTTGGAATTCATTGAGATTTTCCTCCTCTTCCTCTTCGATCTCTAGTTGTCTAGTCCTTGATCTGGTTTGAGCCATCGTGTTTGAAATCTGTTTTTGAAGTTTGGTGAAAATGATTATGAGCTGGTGATGGAATAAGAGATAAATGTTTGGTGAATTTTTTAGCATATGGATCTCTCAACACTAAAGGTTTGATGTTACCAAAGTCCTTCTAAGAATTGCTCGTTGTGTTTGTTGACAATCTTTGATATGATAAGGTATAGAGAGGCCTAAGATGTGTTGCAGACCAAGCTATCTAGTAATGAGAGGATGCACTCATAGACTAGTTTTAACATGTGTAGAAATGCCTCTTAGGATGAGTTTATCCTAGATGTAGAGACACTCGAAAAAGTGATGTGTTATTTTGATTCAAGTAATTTCTAAAAAGAACTTTAGGACAAAGACCTGTTTATGTTTCGAGAGTTGGAATGGATTGATGATGTATGAATGTGAGAATGGATGAAATGTTAACTTCAATAAAAACATGGTGTTACAAATGGGACAAATTCTTCCTCTTCTCTTTCGGGAGTTGGTGGTTCTTCCTAAGCTATGTTATATGTGATGCAAATGTCTGGAAAGAAGGCAGGATTGATTTTGCCTCCCTTGTTTTTTATGATAACTGAAAGCTCTATATTGAGTAAAATCTCTTCAATTTAAAGACTCTTGATCAAACTTGTTGGATTTTCCTTGAAGATATAGATGCATATGATGCAAGAAGGCTTTGTGTGAGACAAAAATTTGTCTATTGAGATAGAAAAATTTCCATCTTTTGATGAAAGCCTTTGAGCTCAATGGTCTTTTCTTCAAATCAATATTTTGATGAAGATTCCTCTTTCTCAAAGTGTGAAGGATGGTCATATAATTTGATGTTTGTTTTTGCACTTTGTTTTTTATTTTTGCCAAATGTTGGTGTTGAAAATTTTGTGTTGGATGAATACTAGTTTTTGAATTGGTTTTGATTTTCTTTGACAAGAAAACAAAGCAAGCACACAAACACAATAATGTTGCCTAAAAAAGGTACAAATAAGTGTGGGTCTAAATCAACGCAATCTTTGAACTTTTTGACCCCTTTTTTTTTTCCAAATGTTTTTGTGTATATTTTTCCAAAAATCCTGAAGTTGGCTCAGTTTATCACTAGTCTTAACACAAAACAAAGACACTTCAAACACACTTTATCCCTAAGGTCAAATGGCTAGTTGCGATAATTTTAGCCCACATCTTGATATTTCTTCAACTTTGGTACTACATACCTTATGAATCCTGTCGTGGCAGGTAAGGATGTGATATACTAAGTCTTGCACAAGCATAACAAATAGATGATCCCTATGATGGGGGAGTCACAAATTTTATCAAGCTACAAGTAGATTTTCAAAAAGCTATGTTTCTACTCAAGGAAATATGTATGGTGAGTATCTTGGGAGAAAAACCATCTATTCTCTTGCACTGAATTTATCACAAATATTCTCAATCAATAGAGTGGGTGGGTTTCTACATAAAAAGGTTTCTAGTAATTTTTTATGTTTTTGGACATAAGTTCATTATGCAGTGACTCACTTAAGAGCCTTGTAACTTGTGGTGGGACCAATTTGTCCTTTCAGTAAGTTACACTATAGGAACAGCTATACCCAAGGTTACAACTTTTGCTCACACTTGATTTCTCTAGTGGCTCGAAGGATTTACTATGCGAGGTCATTCCCAAGAGTGATGTGTCTCTTGGCAGGCCTCTCTTAAAAATATAAAACTTTGAGTGTTACTAACACTTTTCTCTTGCACCTAGGACCATGAAAGCCAAGGGAAAGGATAGTGTGTGTTAGAAGTATGACCACTCGACAAACTTTGCACAAGTGTGCCAATCACTAAAATCACTTGTTCTTTTTAACAGTTTTATCACAATGTTATGTAACTATTTGGAGATGTTGCTCCAACAAATATGGTGTTCTTTTTAACCAAGATATCAAAATGTTTGACACTAGAATAACTTTCAGAAAGAAACCTTGGTCAACAAAAATAAAGTCATGTAGCCTTTGTAGCAAAAAAGGTAAATGTGAGGTTCTTTTTATGCACTAAATGATAATTTGAGTTTGTTTCAGTTGCACCAAATAGAAAATGTGAAGTTATTTTTATCCATTTATGAAAAAAAAGAAAGATAAAGTTCTTTGTTTATGCACCAAATGAAAAAGTTGAGTTTGTTTTCAATGCACCAAATAGAGAATGTGAATTTCTTTTTATCCCTTTGTGAAAAACAAGAAAGGTGAAGTTCTTTATTTTATGCACCAAATGAAAAAGTTGAGTTTGTTTTAGTTTCACCAAATAGAAAATGTGAAGTTATTTTTATCCCTTTGTGAAAAACAAGAAAGATGAAGTTTTAAACCAAAGAAATTAAAATGTTTAAACAAACTCCTTCCAAAACCTGCACAAAAAAATTAGAAAATCTACAACTAAAACATTCAAAAAAAAGTTAGTGCACATGGTGGGCTCACAAGCCTAAAAAATATGTCCTCAAAGTTACAAAAAATGTCCTTGAAGTTACAAAAGTGTTTGATTCATGTCGGGTTCACCAAATGATGTCATGTAAATGGGGACAAGGCAACAACAAAGTTCAATGTTAATAAGTTAGTTTCAACCATAAAACCAAAACAAAGAACTAAAAACCATTCCAAACATATCAAAAGATATTTTTTTTTTGTATTAAGCATCATATAAACATGAGTTACGAAAATTGAGAGTTTGGGTTGAGAACCTTTCAATCGACTAAAGAGTTAACACCTAAGATCAGGAGCTATATCAGATAACAACTCAATCCATGATATATAGAGATTTACATAGGAGCTGAAATTACAAATTTACATACAAAATGATAATCATGATAAAGCATCTTGGGGAATACAGCTAATTGAACACAAAAGAGGAACCAGGGTCGTTGTTGTCACCCACAGGGGGGAGCCAAGCAGTCTAACCTAGTTCTCCATCGCTCCAAACTAGCACATTTCCATTAGTGAACTGATCTTTGTAGGGGTGGGAGGGCATTCCTTCCAGCTCCAACTCAATGAAATCTTCTCTCTACTGTCATGCCTCCATCTCTTGCATGAACCTCACCAGCCCTTGCTCAAAGTGAGTCTTATTGATTCCCATGCGATCCCAAGTGAATCCATGAGAGAGTTCTCTTATGAAAATTGGAGTGGATCCATTCTTTAACCACCTGTCAAATTTGTCCTCCTCGAGGCTTAGAATGACTGTGACCTGCATAGCAACAAGGTATCAGATGAGTCTCCTAAGAGACTCAGTGAGGTTCCTACTCTTACCATTAAACACATCATCATTCCTAAATTTCTAGATGGTCCACATAATTTCTAAAGAGAGAGCAGACCAAAATAGATTAGCATGTTTCTTGCCACCTTTAATATAACCAAATACCATCTCTTCAATAGTAAAACAATTGCTATTAAGTGAGATGCCAAACAGATTCCATACTTCCTTAGCAAAATGACAACCAAAAAAAATGTGATAAACATATTCTGGGACACAACAAATTTTACATAGAAGGGCGTCTATGTTGATGTCTCTTAGTGGTAGTTTATGAAGAATGAGTCTCCAGGCAAAAAATTCCTTTTTAGGCTCGGTTGGGTAAGACCAGAATCTTGATAGGGTAAAATGCCATCGTTTAGGGTCCCATGATAGGTTCCAGGTGTAGTTAGGGTGATCAAGGATGTCCCTAGAGTTAGTAAGCACTGAGTATATCATTTTACCTTTGGTTAGCAGGAGGGGGGATCCATCTATCTGGCAAAGGGAGGCTAAGGGAGGTGGGGAGGAGCAGGGGGAAGCAGGGAGGATGGGGGCAAGTGCAGAGTTGAGGATGGAATAGGTTTTGGCCTGGGATAGGGGGAGGTTGAATCTAGAGCTGAGAGATTCCCAGGAGGACAGAGTACCATTTTCTAGAATGTGCTCAAATGTGACCAGTCCCTGGTTATGCTATTTCAGGGCAGAGCATCCTTGAAGAATTGCTAACTGTTTCCTGTTGTGCAGAGTATTCTACCATATACACCTTTTTACATTGAGAGAACCTTTCTTATCAATTATGTCATTATTGCTAATGTATTGTCTAACAAGATTCCAGGCTTTCCATATAGACTTGAAGACTTCTGATCCTAAGGGGGAGACCTCAAAACTCCTCACAATCAGATCACACATGGGTAGGTTCTTCCATTTTTTTGTTGATTTTGGAGTTGAGCATTGTATATTGTTCCTAATAAGGACTTTCCAGGGTTCATTACCTTCAATGGATTTACAAAACCATTTGGTAGCTAGAGAAATTCCTTGAAGTTTAAGGTCTTTGAGTCCCATGCCTCCTTGCAACTTAGATCTAGTACACCAATCCCATTTAACATCATGTTGCTTCTTTTTTCTTTTTCCATCTGACCAAAGGAAATTCCTGATTTGTTTTTAAATGTAATTGAACTGATAGTTGGTGAATAACTAGTTGAGGAGCAGTATATATTATATGAAGAGAGTAGCTTCTGGCAAACTTGGAACCTACCTGCTAAGGAAAGGAAGTTTTGGTTCCATTTAGAGAGTTTCTTATCTACCTTGTTTCTAAACCATTCCCACATTTCTTTGAAATTTGGAGAGACTGAGAAGGGGATTCCCAGATACCTAATCATGGTATTTGGGCCTCCCCACCTTAGGTCAAAATTAGATAACCAATTAGGAGGATCATCAGTCCATCCCAACAGGGTAGATTTGTGGAGGGAAATTCTACTACCTAATGCTTTGCAAAATATCTTCATATTGTGAAGAAGAGGTGTAAAATTCTCCTCTTCTAGGGAGAATAGGATAGCTATATCATCTGCAAACTATATATTCTTGATTTCTTCTTTATTAGGGAGTGCAATTCCTTTTACCTTAGGTGATAAGCTATAGTCCTTTAATATGTAGTGCATAGCATCTATAGCCAGGACAAACAGGGTTGGGGCAAGAGGACACCCCTGTCTAATTGATCTGGAGAGCAAGATGTTGTCAAATTTTAGTCTGTTCACTTCCATTACTACATTAGCATCACAAAATAGGGTCTAGACAATCCTGCAGAAGGAATTTGGAAAGCCCAGACTAGCTAGCATCTGTAAAATGAATCCCCATTCTATCCTATCATATGCCTTCTCAAAATCTATTAATAACATAGCTCCATTCTACCCTGAGAGCTTGGCCCAATCTAGGGACTCGCAGGAAGTCACCAAATTCGCTAAGATGAACCTGCCTTTAACAAATCCTATTTGAGTAGGACTAATAATCTTCGACAGTATACTAATTAACCTGTTTGCTACTACTTTAGCCAAGATTTTATAAGATACATTTAGTAGTGTGATGGACCTCTAGTTCTTGACTAAGGTCTTGTCTCCTTCCTTGGGGATGAGTTTGATAAGCCCTTGATTGATCTCTTTGCCAAGTGTTCCTTTAGAAATGGCCTCCAGATATAGGGCATGGAGGTCGTTAACAATCCACTTAGAATTTTTCTTATAGAATTCCACTGGGAATCCATCAGGTCTAGGGAACCTGTCATTACCCATAGAGGAGATGGCCATAGCTATTTCCTCCCTTGAGATGGGGCATTCTAGCACTTCATAATCCTTCTCATCAAGCTTGGGAGGGGTTAATTATTTTACAAGCTCTCTAGCATGTATGTGCTCAACATCTAGCTCTTTTGAGGAAAAAATATTCTTATAAAAGAGGGAGAAGAATTGTAGGATCCCCTGGGAGTCTGTGATGTGAGTTTTGTTGTCCCAAATATCAGTAATGCTCTCCTTAGCTTCCTTAACTTTGAGCATGTGGAAAAAGAATTTGGAGCCCTTGTCCCCTAAGTCCAGCCAGTTAAGTTTGGATCTAGTTTTACGACCTTTAATTTTCTAGTTTTGAATAGCTCTGAGGTGATCTTTTATTGTCATCAGAGAGCAAGTGAGGTTTCCATCATTTGGAGAATTCTGGAGATTCATTTCTACTTTACATAGTTCCTCCTGCAGGATTCTTTCATCCCTCCTGGCATCCTTGGCCCTCTTTTTACCCACTGTTTGACAAAGGGTGGTCCAAGTTTTGATGTTTGCATTCCAAGCATCTATGTTAGAGAGCTGGCTCCTATCCCTCTTGTTAAATAGTCTGATGAAGGCTAGGGCAGAGCATAGGTCCTCATCATCTAGGAGTCTAGTGTTTAGGATGAATGAAGAGGCTCTTGAAGAGGGGGGAGGGGCCAATGGGGAGAGGCCTATTCCCATTATTATCGGGTGATGATATGAGAGGGTATAAGGGGATATAGAATAGTAGTCACCATTAGGGTCCTTGTGTATTATAAAGTGGGATTTATTGAGGTAGAGCCTGTCTAATCTGCAATATATCCTTTTACTCAGTTGTTGATAATTGCACCAGGTGTACCAAATAGTGTTCAGATTGTCTTTCCTCCCAGCAATAGGGTCAAACAGGTGTATTTTATTGATCATTCTATCCCATTGTAACCTTTCCATTCCCTTCCATTCAAATTTATTACCCCCCTTTTTATCACTGGGAGATTGTATCATGTGGAAGTCTCCCCCAATAATATAGGGGATATCCTCTAGAATTGTTAGCTAGTTCCATAGTTCACCTCTTTCTCTGTAGTCATTCAGGGAGTAAATAGAGCAGATTCCAAACTTTAGGTTCTTTATTTGAATTGAGACCCAAATAGCTTTGGCACAGAGGGATTGACCCTAGTTAACTACTTTATTGTCCCATTTAGGACTAAGGAGTATGGCTGAGCCACATTTTCCTTTGGTATGGTTAGTGTAGAAGGGAGTGGCTTCCTTCCAAATACATTTGAGTCCAATTTGTAGTGTGAAGCCCACTACTTTTAGTTCCTGCAAGAGGAGGTAGTCCATGTTCTTACGAGCACTAAGAAATCTCTTTATGATGTATTTTCGATCAGGGGCCTTCAAGCCTCTGATATTCCAAGAAATGGTTTTCAACATGAGTCACTTGGTTGGGAGGGGTCAGTTAGGGCTTTGAAACCCTCAAAACACTTGGGCCAGTCTTCTTTGTTTGCTATATTGCTAGCATCAAATGCAATAGAATAGGAGGGTCTACCTCTCTTTTTCCTTGCATCGAAGATTTGTTCAGGGCCTAGAGATTCCTTCCTATTAGCACTATCTTTTCTTTGCTTAGGAGACCTCTTCCTTCTCGCTTTCCTATGTTTAACAATGGTAAATTCATCTTGAGGTATTGTCAGTCATTGTTCAAAATTGGTTTCCACCAGGGTGAATGGATCTACACTAGGATGCATTATGTGAGTGGTATCAAATTCTATCTTCAGGGCACTGATAGGGGTGCTATCAATGAGGGGGACACCACTAGCAAGGTCTCCCTTAGAGTCCTCTAAATTACCAAATTCTTCTAGAGGGGTTGATGGTATCTTCTCCAGAGAAGTTCCTTGCCTATCCCCTTTCAGGGTATGGGGTTCCTTAGTATTGAAACCATTCGGTTCTTTGCAGGTGAGTTGCTCAAGGCCTTGGGTCAAGACCCTACTAATGGTGCCTGCCAAATATGGAGTACCCCTATCAATGTCCTCAAGATCAGGTAGATGACACCGAGAGGCTTCAATTTCCAATTTCTACTTGAGGAGGTTTAGTTCAAGTACTTTTCTTACTTCCATTGCTTTTCTCAATTTTTCCATCACTAGTTGTTGTGCATTAAGAGTCCTCGGATTTGAGGGATGCGCAGGTGTATTAGGTGAATCTTGGGGGCTGAAGAGGGGAGGCTGAGTAGCAGCTAGGGCTTCTTTAATGGCATTGTTGTAGTCTAAGATGGAGTTTGACATCAAGGGGGAGGAAGAGGCAGGGTGAGGGGTGTGGGGAAAATGTGAGGGGGAGGAAGGAGATGAAGGAGGAGGGGGGGGGGGGGCAAGGAAGGGATGGGAGGGGAAGACGAGGGGTCAGGTTCAGAGGGAATGGTTTCATTAAACTGGGGGGGGGCGGATGCCCTAGATTTAAATTTTGAAGATTTACCTGATAATAAGGGACATTTATTCCTAAAATGGCCACTAACTTTACAATAGTGACATGCATCTATTCCACCCATATATTCAATTGAACAGCAGTAGGTTTTATTGTTTAGCTGAATAACAATTTCTGCAGGGTAACTCAAACTTGGCTTTAATGCAATGAGAAGTCTAGCATCGAGATGTGGGAGGACCGAGGGAGAAGAATTGATTTTAACAATTTTCCCTAGGGGTTCCACCATTTTATCTACACAGGACCACATGAAAGGTGGGATATTCTTAACAGTTATCCATTTTGGGCAAGAAAGGGCAATAATCTCATCATTACAAGCTTCAGGGTCCCAGCGAACCACCCTAAAATATGAGTTTCCTATTGACCAAAACTGTTTATTTAAAATTTTGCTTTGGGTTTCCTTATTGTCAAAGAAAATAAAAAACAACCCCTTCTGAATCATTCTACAAAATGAAAAAATGAAACCCTAATTTATTAACCCACACATCTTGTAGCCATTTGTTCATATATTGATGAGATGGTAAGTTATTTACATCAAAGGCAACGAAAAAATTGTTGAATCCCTAAGTCTAGAAATCTCTGAAGAAATCACAGAAAGCATGGAGTCATTAGGTTTAATGGTGATGCATTTGGAGGAGTGGACCTCACCTTGTGTTGGCACAAGATTGGTCTCATCTTCATGGTGGAGAGTGGCTTTGAACCTTGCATCTTCTAGAAATGAAACCCTCTTGCCCTCCATCGCTTGGCTGAAGGTCTTCTTCGGCTCCCGAGCATTCGCAATAGGACGAATGGGTTGTTTAGGGTTGGTGAAACCATCTTTATTTGGCTCCATTTAATGTAGGAGTGGCAATAAATAACTCGCGGGCTTCCTAGCAAGGCCAGGGAGCCCCCGCACGCGACAACATACTACAACCAGTGGCACCCTGGTTTTCATGCCCTAGTTGCAAAGCACTCCTATATCATATATAATATCATTAAAAAAAAAAAAACTATCAAAGAGATTTCAAAAAGCATGAAAGAATTTTAACAAAACAAGAAAAAGGAGAAGAGCTATCCCCACATTAGACAACAACTATCCAAATCTAAAAGACTTTAGCAAATAATAGTGGCAAAAATCACAAGATATTTATTTTGTATTAAACTTTGTTGATTCAACTTATGTCATTCTGTTTCAGAAACCCCACATTAAATTATTGAATTTTTTAAACATTAGAGACCACGATGAAAGTCTTAACTGAGTTACTTCCATAAATATTAGAGACTGTTGTTGAATACTTCTAATCCCTAGCTTTTATTTCTATCTATTATTTTGACAAGCTAGCCACCACTTTTTTACAACACTTATGTGTCAATATAAACTTAGAAACAACTTATTATTTTAATTAAATATTCTCCAAGACATAATGAGTCTATCATTGGCTATGGAGTTAGCTTATGTGGTAGAATTCATGTGTATGTAGAAACTCTTTAACTTTAAAAATTTGAAACTAATGGTTGGAATTATAGGGCCTCCTCGCTTCCTCCAACCATTCATGATGTCAAGAGAACAATACATTTCTAGAAATAAATAATAAGAAATAATCTAAATCTAGTTGCAATCAAATGTCTATTACATCTATTTTTATATCATTTAAATATTAAGGGCCTAGAAAATTTACAAAAACTTTCCAAACCATTAGATAGTTTTACTTATTTATGTACCTTCAATTATTTCATCTTATTGTCCAATTTATGGTCATGGTCTTCTTCATGGTCAATAATTTGAAGGTATACACATTGATCTAGGCAATTAGTATAACATATGCATAGAAGGATTTGATATAATTGAAAATTTAGCATCAAACAATCATACACATTTATGTGTTGCTCTAAGCATAACCAATGACATTCTTGTAGACAGTTTGGGGAGTATAACTTTTTCCCTTGATATGGAAATTAAGGAGGTGGATGAATTTTTCAACATCATTACTTAATCAACTAGATTTTATATTTTACTTAAATGGAGATTTTACTTACAATAATTAAATGGCATACCCTCTATTTTACATCAATGTCCAAAATATGTTTGTGAAGAGAAAATTGTGAAAGTGATGAGAGATACATATGTACCTATTTTCAAGTCAACAATGTCAATATTCAAAATTATGTTGTCACTATAAAATATATTTGTTATGATATCAAAGATAAAGAACATCAAATCGAATCTCCATGTGAAACGTTGAAGATAGAAATTATTAATTATATCAAAATGCTTGGGCACCCAAAGAAAAAAGAAAAAAGAAAAAGTTAAAAGGGAAAATTAGGAGAAAATGAATCCCTCTTCATTGTCTCGTAATACTCCTCTAGCACAAAAAATAACTTATAACTATTATCATCCACCAACAAAGAAAGACTAATATGATCATTCCTTCATATATACCAAAGCAAGGATGTTTTCATCCTTATTCTTCAATAAAGAATAAGAAAACAACATTAATTGATATCATTTCTACCTTTGTTAAAGGTGCTACTTTTATATGGATTCCAAAGAAAAATAAGATTATTAAAGAAGAATAAGAGAATCTAAATCCACAAGTACAATAACAATAATATAAATTTTACATCTTTTATTATACATATATCAATCACATTAAATAACATCATATCATGTTGAAATTCAAAATATTGATAGTGGTTGATGAAAACAATTTATTAGATGATAATTAGTCTAATATTATTGGCTAAGATTTGGAGCTTTTATACTTTGCATGTACCTATCTATATATTCTTTTCGTATTTTGATGGTTCCCCCACTTGAGAAGCATATATTTTGCATTTTCCACTACCCTACAATATTGATTAAAAAACTTTAATACTTTTTTCTATATATGGTTGTGATTATAATTCAATTACACTTAGAGTTTCTAATCACATGTTACTAATGTAAAACATTTCTCATAATGATGTAATATGTCTAAGATATTCCACATGATTCAAATGATAAGTATTACAATTTAGAGTCAACCTACTTCACACATGAAAATGGTGTTGGACACTCTCAAGGAAATTAGTTAACACTATAAGAACCAATAAAAAGTTAATAAAGGAAAAAATAAGGAGAAAATGAAGCCATCTTCATTGTCTCCTAATTATTCTAAGCATAAAAACAAACTAATCTATCCTCCACATCTATCCTATGAGAAAAAAACTTATCTATTGTAACCCTTGATCCTCCATCTACAACTCATCTATGAATAAAACCATAATCAATACATTTGAATAAAACCACTCCATTCTAAAGTCATGTTGTCAAATAGAAGAGCACCCATATACCATCATCTTATCTATTTGAGCACACCATAAAGATCCTTGGGATATCAATGAATATTTATCAAGGTTTTGGGTGCATCATCCACTTTATCAAACTGAAATGAAGATTTAAGTAGAGGAAAGGTATTAAAGTTCTTTCTTTTTTCATTTTAATCTTGTTTGGAGATAGAGTATTTATGAGAATGCAACCTAAAGGGAATATTAAAATCATAGAGATATAGTCCCCCTTGAAATTATTGAGAATATAAGTGTAGTGGCCTACAAAATTATTTTATGTTCACACCTATGTAGATTACCTAATGTCATCTATGTGTATAGGTTGAAAATGCATCTTCCTAAACTAAATCATGTGTACTTGATTAGTCTTTCTTGCATATGTATGTAGATATCAAGGTTTAGGTTGAAAAAGCATCTTCCTAAACTAAACTGTGGACTTGATTAGTCCTTTTTGCATATGTATGTAGATATCAAGATTTAGGTAGAACTAACCCAAACATTGCATTAGCACATATTTTCACTTTTAAAATATATCATTACTCAAGTTAGGGCGCTACGGGACTAAAATAGGACTAGGTGGAAACATGTGAAGAAACCTAAGAAATGCAATTTAAATATACCCAATATTATTTTTTAAATTTCACTTTTGAGGGGAACTCCCTAAGAGGGGCATGAATGTAATTCCCTAATATTTTCCATTTTTTTTGTCTAATCTAGTATTAGGATATAAATCTTAGAGCCTTGTGAATTATGATCCTAAATGGAATAATCTAAATTAATTTGAGTTTTAGGTCCAAATGATTATGATCAACTCACATTAATTCTATCATATTTTATAACAATATCTTATATCATAAGTAGTTTAGAGTAGGAATGATTTTAAATAGTGTTTTTATTCTAAACTTACTTAGTATTCATTTGAACGATTATTTTTAGACTAACACAATTGAAAAATAAGACATGATTATGATAATAGTACTAAAAAGATGATTAGAAAGAACTATTATTTAATTTGAGAGCCCAAACCAAACAATTCAGATTAAATTTTAAGTTAATGTTTAGATTATCTAGAGATTTGAAATTTGATTAGAATTGTGTCGTCCCTTGGGGTGATTAATTTTTTTTAAAATGTTTTATTAATATTATATAATGCTAGTCATGTGCATCATGTGTAATGCCACATGGTCAAAGAATGGCATAAATCCTTCATATTGTTTAGTAACTAATTTATGACTAAGTTAAGATATCAATTATTAATCTATAAATTAAAATTTTAGGTATCTATCACAACCTCATTGTTAAGAGACAAAGCCTATGTCATGTTTAGGCTTAATGATCTTATTCATGAGATTATTTTTTAGGATATATTAGACCCTTTGAATATTTATCAAAATTTCAAAAAAATGTTGGTTGGGCCATTAATACTACTCTAAGATCAATTAATAGTTTTTTGTTTTCTTGTTTGATCTCATTCTAGAAGATGTTATACCCCTATGATGATATTTTATCTTTTATAATTTCTTTTTTGTACTTTTATATGATTGTACAGTGTAAAATTGTCAAAGATAATAGTGGCCATTGATCTTGTTATGATCCAATGGCCTACATAAGTTTAGTCATTATTAACACACATTGTTACCTCTAGATAGAATTGGCACTCTAATATTCACTTGATCAAATAGTTTAGGCCCTCATATACCATTGGATGGCCCCCAATTTCATTCTCTCAAGCATGTAGATGTTAGAAATAATAACATTAGATTAGAAAATTGCACATTATTGCAACCCACAAGGATTGTTTGGGATTTTTCCTCCAAGTGATGCACAAATAATTCTCTAAAAACATGATCTATTACTGTGTTTACTCATACGAGGCTTCATATACATTATAAAAATAGAATTGTTCTATTTGTTGATAGTAATAAATATCAACTACCCTATGCCTTATTGACTTAGCATGCCTAATAGATGATGATACTGAAAAGAAATGTTATAAACTCTTGTATTCTATAGGTGTTGTTAAATATTTTAAGCTCTTATAGATGGACTATTAGCTAGTTCATTTATATGGCCTCTTTTTGTGGGGAAACTTTCATATAGGATTGTAGGCATTTAGTGACATTACTAATTATTATTATTATTTTTAGTATCATAATGGTATTAAGAATACATAGCATAATAATAATATCTAAAAATGGTGGAGCCTTTTCATGTATGGTTGAATTGGAATATTGTGTTACATCTCTAACTATTGAGGTGTTAGAGCTCTCATATATTTCGGGATAACATTGATCGAGTAATTAGAAGACATATCAAAACATCCTATAACTTGTTTAATCCCATATGATCATTATAAAATAGTTAATCTAGATACTATTTCACTACAAAGTTAAATTGATTATAATTGTATTTGTCCTACATAACTCTATTCTTGTTGGTCAAAATCATTTAATCATGGGACATATGAGATTCTTTTTTTGAATAAAAAGTGTTTTCCTTAAAATTATGACTAAAAATATCTTGTATTGAGATCCTATAGTTTGATGATTGTCACATGCTTAAGGGGAAATCTCTATTTGTGTAAAATCAAGATTACATGAACCATTCATTTCACCTTCCATAAACCCCCCTTGATTTTACAATTAAATTAATTTCCACCTTTGCCAATTAAAAATGTACTATTAAGGTTCAATGAAAACTTTATTCTATCATTACAACATTGAATTGGCTCCTTGCAATATTTATGTAAGGCAAAATAGGATTTGTAACATATAATCATGAATGTATCTTGACAAACTCTCATGTTTTAAAAAAGGTATGCTTGCTAGACATTTCATCATTTTCTTGAGAATTTTTATTCTAGGAACTTAGTTCCTTCCTCATTTATTGACAAAAAATTCTTTGTTTGTCATTCTCTCATTCCTTAACAATCTTCATACACAATGACATTCAAATTAGAGGACATATACATTAGCTTTAACCCATCATCAAATTTTATAGAGGATATAAATCTCTTGATTGCAAACTTTAGTCAATATGATAAGATTTTTTTATCTCTCCATGAGACAAACCTTAGGGTATGAGACCAAATTTGACACAACTTTAATATCTGTTCCCAATGGAAGGTATGCCTAGTCATATAGCAAAGAGACTCATAATAGAGAACAAACTCACAACAAAGAAGATAACACAAGAAGATGGTATGATCTAACAGTGCTTTTCAATATTTAGCATTTATTAAATATTAATAGATAAAATACATAATTATTCAAAATTGACTATATAGTTAGGTTTAAATCCTATTGTAAGGCCAAGAAGAAGACTTCAATAATTACACAAAACTACTATTTACTAAATTTTATAACAAGATTTTAGTGGCCAAAACCTACCAATTTTAAATAATTTAGTATGCTCCAACATTCAAAATTTAAAAAAATTTCTAATGAATTAAAGGCATAAAATCTATTGCTAATCTAATTTTTTTTAGTAGTTATTATTGACTAGATTATCCAATGATATTCAATAATTAATTGTTGGTTCTATATAATTGTCATCTATCAAATGAAACTGCCATGTGGACATTGCATTATCATTACTTATGCCAAATCTTCTTACTAATATGCACAAACAACGAGGATTTATCAATCATGGAGCACTCATGACACAATGATCTTCCTTCTTCCATGCACATGCTAACTTTTACTCACAAAATTTGATGACTTGTAAGATTTCACTTACCAAACATATTCCCTTACATCAATAGGAAAATAAATTTAATTATATCAAATGCTAATCTAGCTAATGTAAGTCAATTAATGATTTATACTAGAGTATACCTTGAATTGCTAACTTGATAATGGATATCATTCGATAGAAGAAAGGTGAATTTTCATTGGTTTATTAATCTGATTGAATTATACATATATGCAAATTAAGAAATATTTTTCTGAATATTTTTTAATACAAAATTATTTTTATAACGACACTCTTCATAATATGCAAATGTCGAAGATAACATTTTTATGAAATTAGATTTTTTTATACTTCTATAAGTGAATAATGGTTAGAAAAAATATTAGCCTCCTCCAATGGAAATTATGTTGTATCTTAATGTGTTTTGTCTCCTTGTGCAGCACCGTGTTAATATGCTACATAGGAACTATAAAAGTTAATACCTTTTCTTTCCATGATGGGCTTTTGAGTGGGATAGTTTTGGATTTCAAATTAACACCGAGTATAGGTTGAATGGGAATGAAATAGGGGATGGCGAGAGAAACGGGCCCACACCTACCACACAAGGAGTGGAAGTGGCTTAGTGTGTGATGTTTAAGGCTGGCCAAGTGGCACCACCAATCTATAGAGAATAACAAGCCATCTAACTACAATGAAGATTGATTGAAAAACAAACAAGCCCAATCAATGATTCAATATAGACCTTAACCATACAACTTTAGCTCCAAAGAATGCAATGCAAGTTGTTACCAGCAATCCCACTGCTATGATACTTGTAAAGTGGAAAATTGAACCCTAGTGATTCCCCACCTAGGAGAGAGAAAGGAAATCAGTAGGATTATTTTCACTTGGGAGACACTTTACATTCAAAAGAGGGGTTGAATCCATAGATCCAAAATGGGTGAAATAAGGAGCTACTGATTGAAGATCATGATGTAACTTCAGATCTGAGATATTTAGACTGATACAAATCTACCTTGCAAATTTGGAGAAATATTGTCGGGACTGGGTTGAAAGTGTACTTGGTCTTGCGAAAAATCCATAAATCGAAAAGAGTTTTTTCCATCTCTGGAAATGAAGCCCAAACCTACAATTAAAATTGTGCATCTGCAACCCACAAACATAAAAGAAGGGAAGAAGGTTTATGGATAGGGGTTTGCCTCAGTCAAACCCCAATTGGGGAATCAACCTTGAAAGAAAGTAATTGCAAATGCTTATATGTAAATGATGAAAATATATACCTTGTAGATATGCAATTATTGATGATGGTTGCTTTGCTTCTTGAATGTAACCACAAGTGTTGCATGAAATGGCATGTAACATGACAAAACCCAAACACACACACACATGTTTGTAAAATGAATGGTGCAATGATTCTCCAATGGATGAATGAAGAAGACACATGAAGAAGGAGATTTGATGAATGCCTAAAGACTTGAATTCTTGATGACGATATGAAGACCATCTACTTGAATTTCCTTTATCCTTGCTTGTCGCCCTTATTTTTTCTTATGCAAATGAGAGGACTAAATCACTTTTTATACTTGCCTTGGAGGATTAATTTTCTTCTCACCAAAGGCCGACATAAGAGAATTAAGACCCTGAGAAGAAAATTAGGTCCAGGGGTCAGATGGACCCATCTTAGGGCCACCCTAAGAGGGAGGATAGGGGTGCCACATCATTGTCTAAGGGGGACAAGGGTGCCACATCCATTTCCTGCCTTATTTTGGGGCCTAGACAAGGTCTCAAAGTGATGCAGGGGTCGGAACAGGAGAAGATTTGCAATGTTGATGCAGAGAGGGGTTCCAATTAAGTAGGGAAATGCAATCGCTAGGGTGAGGACCTACGGTCAAAATTGCTAGGGTCACAATTTTATGATGCTACAATTCTGATCTTTTTAAAATGTATTTAGGTTGGCAAATACGAGCTACAATCCATGATTTCAACATCTGATCTCTAAAGTGGTCCCATTCCTCCACATTATTACTATTTTGATCATGGATTTCTTTGATCCTACTACTTGGATTATCATGCTAGAACTTGCCAACAAAAAATGCCCAAACTAGAAGCAAAAAGAAACAAAAAAGTAATACTAAAAGAGCCCCCCCTTGAGACAATTAACCACACCCAACTTTCTTTCCTAACTTGCATGACATCGCCCGTTATATAAAATTGTATCGCAATGAAACTCTCCATAGAAACATGAGTGATTAAACTTACAAGCAACACAACAATAGTAGTCCAAACACCTCTGTAAACTTTTGTGGCCATGTCAAGCAGCAAGTAACCCATGAACACACACAACGTGAGTCTTGTAGAATCTAATGATAACTGCTTGACCATCAATTTTTCCACTTGCTCTTTTTGATGTGTGCCAGAATGCTTACATTTTTCACTTCTACCACTACAACCAGCTATACAATTAAACCATATCGTACCAAATACATACTAGGAAGCCACAATGCTCCTCCCTTGAATGCTGCAATTATATCATACACTATGAATCCAACAAAGACGGCTATGCCCCCATACATTAGTAAGTCCTCTCACAGCCCAATTGCATAGCTTTTCAAACACTCTTAATAATTACAAATATATTTCAGAACTCTAACACAAGAACAAGAACTCTGACACAAGAACAATAGTTGGTTGAAGACAAGAGAAAGGCATTATCAAATCTGAAGATCATTGACATGGTTTATAGTTATCATGTAAGGAAAGGATTTGAAAGTTTGAAGACTTGGTTATCAACAATAGAAATTAGATAAAAGAAGACAGTAGTCAAGGAATTGTAAATGCAGTAGCATTTACAATTGAAATTAAAGGGAAGTGTTGTAATTTAATTTCTCTCGCCTATTGATTAATTTAAGAACTTTTTAGAGGATTACAAATGTTATAATATTCTAGAGGATTGTCGCAATTTCTACTACCATCTAACTTCCAATCTGCAACTGTTTAACTCTTATTTATTTGTTATTTTGATCATGCAAAACTGATTGTTTTTTATTATGGAAAAATAGGTTTTGATGGGTCCCTAAAATCGAGTACATAAGGAAGATCAAAAGATAAGAATTAATGCACAACTAAACAAAAGACAACAGCTAAAGAAAAGACAGTTGGCGTACAAAACATCAGCAAGAAAAAGATCAGAACAAACTAAAAACCAAAAATGACTGACAGAAGCCCAGGCTTATGTCAAATTTTGAAGCATCTCCACCACTTCTAGCTCCAATAGATCCATAATTTCCACAGCCCGCTTGATGTCCAATATTTCTTTGCTCAAGTTCTCCATCCTTTTAGTACTAGCTCTTGTTCTTCTTTCGAGCCCAATTTCCTTATCCTCAAGGGTGTCATCTTTGACCTCAATAATACCCTCTATAGCCTTTTCCCCTTGGTATCTCTCCAGCTTGCAGATAAGGGTTTTAATGCTTGCCGAGGCAACCTTCAAGATCCTATGGCTCTACTCCCCAATTTTTTTAGGTGTGTTCTCAATACCATCTAGTCTGTGATCAGTAGCATTTGCTATGTTTTCCAGGTTGCGGTTTGCATTTATAATCTCCTTTGCATTGCTAATCACCTTGGTTAGCTCACTAAGACATTCTAGGAGGGAGTTGAATTTTCTAGAACCTAGGGCCTGTAAGGTTTCGATTTTCCCAGCTTCATGGGCTTGCTTTACTTTTATGCCCTCGATTTCCTTTTGAATCTAGTTGAGTGCTTGTTTGAAGTTCTTTGTCTTGTTATTTATGCAAAGTCCTATGTCCACTTGATGCTCTTCTTGGTTCTTGACATCCATGGTATTAAGATTGACCTCAAGACTAACCTCTCTGTCCTTAGTGTTTTGATCATCTTTCATTCTCATGCCCTCCTTCATGAGGCTCTTCTGCTTCAAATCAGACCTGAGAGGCGACCTTTCTTCCACCTTCCATCCTTTTGAATTCTTCTTTTTCTATTTCAAGCTCACCTAGGTTTGAGCCTCCTCGCTTCTAGTGTCTGTGTCATTGCCAGTCCCTTCCTCCTCCTCATTCAAACTATCATCCTCCCCTCTGTTTATTTTTAGTAGACCCTCTATTTTGTCTCCCATGTTCTGATTTTTTCTTTCATCTGCTTGCTCTAGCCATTTGGGGGTCATCTCTAGTCTTTGCTTTCATATCATAGCCATCACCTTCTTCCTCTTCCAATTCGTCAAAATATTCATCCAAGTAAGAAATCTCAACAATATTCATCTGGAATGTCGTGTTCTTGACATGATTATATAGAATCACCATTAAGCCTTCATGCATTGTTGGGTTATGTGGGGATTGGAAATGGCATCCTTAATCCCCATGTTAAGGGAGCAAAAAAGATAGTAGGGAAGAGAAATCTTATCCTTGTGCCTAAAAAGATTTAGTAGAACAAAGTGGTAGCTATAAACCCTAGTATATCTACCATCAAGTGTGATAAACTCCATAATAGCAAGTAAAACCTTTCGCCAAATTAGTTTGATTACCTTAGGTAAAAATTAGGTGTGGCTGCCCTTCACCAGCTTAGCTCTTTCCTCCTTAGTCTTCGAGAACTTCTTCATAGCAACATCGGAGATTTTTTTGTCCCTATAAAACTTGATGCCCTCCATTGGAATGCCAGTGGCCTTTGTTATCATTTTCTTGGGCACTTTAATCTTCCTATTTCCAATGGTGATAGTCCCTTCATTCCAGCTCTTCTTCAAAATCTTGTTAATTTCAGGTCATTTCTCCTGCATTTGTTTCATAAAATTCATCATCTTGGCAGCATGGAGGATGCTCCAGACCTGCAGATGACTCTTCCATTTCTCAATGGTATTCGCCTCCGTTCTCTTCCTTTTACATCCCATGGTTCTGTTAATTTCAATCCGGAGCTACAAACTGATAACTTTCTTCTTGCCAGAGTCTCTGTGAGAGCCACTTCGATTACTACAAAATTTTCTAATGTAGTTGTTGAGGAGGGTTAAAATTTCCCATAAAGCATGCAATATTACACTACAATGATGACTGTACTTCCTCCTCGGTAACTGCAAAGCCAATGCCTATTGCCACGACATAGTTTTTTGCTTCGGGAAATGATACTAAATCTATCCCTTCTTACCATGTAATCTGTCATTAATAACTATATCATGTGCCACACACGGTAAATCCCTTTTGCCATTCCAGGTAATTATAGTTTCGCTCCATATTGCTACATTGGCCACCCAGTCTACACTTCGATTCACCTCTCTGAAGACATGTGTGATGTGGAATTTCTTAAACCCCTTTAGCAGATCTCTGGCAAAGTCTATGATGTTCTTGATGGTCCACGAGGGTTGATGATTGCCAGTAAGGTAGTTAATTATGTTTTTAGAGTCACCTTCCAACCAAAGAAAATTAACCCCTAACTTGGAGGCTGATTTAATAGCTTGAAGTGCCCCCATAGCTTCCACTAAATGATTGGTTTGAATGCCAAAAGGATAGGCGACAGCGCCTATACAAAAGCCAGCCCCATTACGAATGATGCCACCACAACTAGCCGAGCCTAGGTTTCCTTTATCTGCCCCACCAAAGTTGGCGTTGAACCACTCATTGGGGGGGAAAGACCAGCAACATAGGCTTCTTTTGATTTGGTTAATGTCAGTGCTCAAAGAGGCAGGGATATTCCATCTTTTGAGAACATCAAAATCCTCCTTGTTGCTAAAACACTGCAATCCCCTGATCATCACATTCTCAACACAAATGTTTTTAATTTGGAGCCAAACCACTTCCAAGGTGTCAATTTCGTTCCTGAAAATTATATTGTTTCTCTCTTTCCATATCCCCCAGAGGATATGTGCAAAGGAGAAATTCCAAATATCTCTTATGGTAATGTTATTGGTGGAGAAATGCCAGCTTCCAAAGCAATCCTGCATCTCCTCCTGGAGCACCCAATTTAGTTTCTACATCTGAAAAGGCATCCCCCAAATAGAAGTAGATTAAGGACAGTGTAAAGAGATATGGTTTAGTGATTCCTCATTATTCTGACAAAGGTAACAGATATTTGGAAGACAGAAGACCCTCTTTCTCAGGTTGTCAGTAGTTAGAATTTTTGTTTTGCAAGAGTATCCACAGAATGATATTAATTTTGGGAGTCAATCCATGATGCCAAGCCTTGGCCTAGCACGGAGTAGGAAATTGAGATTGAGCCAGTAAAAGGACAATAGAAGAGACCGAGTAGGTCCCAAATGAAGTCCCATGCCACACCATCTAGTCTTGCCTTCCCGAATTTAGGACCGCATGGTCAATCATTAAGTTAATCTGCTCGAGTTTGGGATCAATGTGAGTGAGATCCACCAAGGAATGGTCTCTCCAATAGTCTTCGAATTTGGTTCCTATCTTATCTTTGCAATTTAGATGAGTGTATGAGTGGTTATCTTATTAAGAGGGGCCCCTCAAATCCAAGCATCATCCCAAAAGTTCACCTTCCTTCCATCACCAATGGTCCAGATGCTGCCGAGAAGAGTAATATCTTAAGCCTGGGCAACGCTATTCCAAATGAATGAAACCCTTGGAATCTATTCTGAAGCTAGGAACTCCTCTATGGTGGGAGCATTCCTTAGGTATTTAGCCTTCCAAATTTCATTCCATTCCCCTCTTCCTTGATAAGTCTTGCAGAGAGTTTTGTTCAAAGTTCTGATATTCTTGAGTCCCAATCCTCCCATCTTTTTTAGGTTTACAAACATTTTCCTAGGCAATGAGGGCCATTTTCTTCTTCTCCTCCACTCCTGTCCACAGGAAAGTTTTATGTATTTTCTCAATGGAATCAACGAATTTACCAGGGATTTTAAAAAGGCTTAAGGCATAAATTGGAAGGCTCTGGATGGAAGATTTTAAAAGTTGGATTTTCCCTGCTTGACTAAGAAAGGTTCCTTTCCATCTTGCTAGCTTTCTGCTAAATCTATCAACAAGAGAATTCCAAACCAACTCCAAAGGTTTCAAACCCAAGGGCAGGCCAAGGTAAATAGCAGGAGTCTTACCCAATTGACAACCAAGGATCTGAGGCAATCTATTCATTCTATCTTCAGGGTTATTAAAGAAGAAAACATAACTTTTCTCCCAGTTAATAGTTTGACCTGTAGCCATACTATACGTGTTAAGAAGATGTTTAAAATTGGAGGCTTATTTGATGGTGGAGGTACCCATTAGAATGGTATCATTCACAAACCGTTGGTGGGTACAAGCTCTAAAGCCTTAGGAAGGTGAAATGCCACAGAGGAGCCCTTCAGAAACAGAGTTGCTGATAAATCTGCCCAAACATTCTACCAGAATAATGAAGAGTATGGGGTATATAGGATCTCCCCGCCGAATGCCTCTAGAGGATTTAAAGAAGGTGGGAGGCACTCCATTGACAATGACCGAAAAAGAAGGGGTAGAGATGAGTTGGTCGATATGCAAAACTGATTGTTATTTTGGTCTATCATACAGTATTTTCTAGACTTCTTGTAAATTGATTCATTTTGAAATTTTCTAAAACTCCTCTATAAAAGAGGTAGATGTAAATAAGTTATATACAAGCAATAAAATTGTGTTTTGTGCGACAAAACACATTATAATTTTTTTGTATAATTCAACTAGCTAATTTTTTAGTGTCTTTCTCCCTCCACCCCCATAATATTTCTGCACAATATATTAGACGATGGCCTGAGATTATGTAAACAAAAACTCAAATTTCATCTTATGTACGTATTGGGGGTTTCTTACTTGCCTTTCCTCATCTCGACGGGGATGAGTTTGTGAGGGAGTTTCTTCTCAAGGATATGATATAGCAACTTCGATTTATCCAGATCAAGCTTTGAAACCCCAATTTGTAGATTTTTTTTTTTTTTATTGTGAATAGGTTGCATCTTTTAAAAAAATCTGTTATGGTCAGTTTTGATATTATTTTTCCTCCAAACTCTGCCCATTTTTCTCACCAGGATCGTTGACAACTCTAACATAATTGTTTCAGTATCTTTTGGTAGGTCATTTTCCATTGAGGTTTTTTGTTATAGGTATCTATTCCTGACATGTGATATTTGTATTTACAGATCATTTCACACCGACTTTAATATTCTGTTGATACTTCACAGAGATTATTTTTGTTTCTCTTCTTATTCCTGCAGTTGTTTATTTGGTAAATTTCAAAGTGTTGAGATTCTGATGTTAACGTTAGTTGTTACTATAATGTTGTATGAATTCATCGTGCCAAGTTAAGAGGCATACCCATGTGTCCCCTCGGAAAATAAGATCTATCAACCCAAAAAAGATTTCTTCTTCTGATGTACGGAATAATCTCAAACAAATCCCTGATGCAGCTTGTGTGAAATAATTAAATTAAAATTAAAAACTATTTAGTAACTGTTCTTTTTTGTTTTCATCTGCTGTTAATTATCTGAGAATGGGGAGGCATTTGTAGGACTGCAGCGTTGAAAGAGGAAAGTGCAGGCTTTTGTGGTCTTGTGGGTGATCTAGGTAGTGGTATGTTAGGCAATATTACCTATATGACATGTGCTTTGCAAGAATCTATTGTAATTCATGCTTGTACTATCACATGACATAGTCCATACAACGTCAAACATTTTCTATTATAAGGTTTGTGTGGAGACTACAAAAATGCGATCAGTGGTGGTTGAGATAGGAACACTACACTGACAATTTTGATACTCGATAATTCTATTTTTTTCTTTTAATGTATATTGATTAAATAAATTTGTATATATAATAAAAATATCTATAAATAGTGGAGAAGTATAAACTATTGTCTAACATAATATAATAGAACAATCTTCATGTGAGTGGTGTTTGGGTTCAAGCCCAAGCAAGTGGTGGTACAAATCATGGCACTGCGCCTATTATCAATACATGTTGTCAATACTCACTATATACTAATAATGGGTGATCATAAAATATTAAGGTGGAATCATAAGTGGATGGACTAAATTATACAAACCCTAACTAGTAATAAGCTTGGCAATATTGACAAATCAACCTCAATTTTATTTAAGACACTATTTCATCTTTGTTGGGCCAAGATGATCTCTATTAGGACTCTTTTTGAAGAAATTTTGCTTGATGAAGACCCTGATATTTCTCTAGACACTAAATTGACCAACAAGAAGAGAAAGACTAAGAAATATATATCTACCATGAAAGTCAATGTAAGAGATCAGATTCTTGAAAAAAATGAGGGTCTACAGTTCTTAACCATGGTTAAGAGGGTTCCAATTTTCAATTTTTCAATAGGAGATAGGAGGTGATCCAAAATATACTATGTGCAAGGAATCAAGTAGTGGTGAAATAAAGAATTTGTCCATCAAGGTGTTAGGTTAGAACTTGTTATGGTTACATTGATAAAGGACAATTACAATTTTATTCTTGATTTTCCTTGAAGTGATTCTCACAAAAAGATAATGAACCCCTTGTTTTTCTTATGTTGAGGTATTGTTTCTTAACTGATTTTGTTTTAAGCACATTATATTGAAATCATGATATTCGTTGTTGGCTATGTATTGTCTTTAGCAAAAGCTATAGAAATCATTAAGAGTGAAAGGAATTTTCTCAACCTATCAAATGAACATATAAAAACTATTCGGTATAAGATCTTATATAGCTAAACATGAATATTTATCAAACATTCATATAGTAGTATGGGCTAAAATTCTAGTAGTGATAATTTGCAGAATACAAAATAAATACATGACCAAAATTATATATATTAGAGAAGAGAGACTTTCATGTCTATATTTATTTTTTTGATCGACAAAGGCAAGGCCAAGGATTTATAGCAATAAAACATTTGAACTTTACAAAAAAAAACAACTTGGAAGAGTTTTGGCAGGTTCAGAAAGATAAACCATGCAAAAAAATATCATTTTCAACGGATTCTGATAAGAGACTACTAACCATTGCTTGAAGATATGACGAAAATACTAAACTGACATAAACAAGCATATCACTAGGATATTGAAAGGAACCAACAAAACCATGCTCGACGTCTGCCCTTGGGATGGCCACGGCCTAGGCAACCACACCCAATGCCACTACAATCACCACCATCACCAATAGGGGGAGGGACAAGTTCAGAATCTCTTCTCAAAGGAGAGGGAGCAGATTTGGCTACAATCGGGAGGAAGCCATTGAGGATGGTATATTCTTCAAAATCCTTCTCCTTTTTCTGTTTACCCGGTTGGTCCAAAAAAACACAGGACTTCAAAAAATCAACCGCTACAAAGACATTTCTTCAAATTCCTTATCCTTTTTCTTCTCTATTTTTCATAACCTTACAAAAACATATTTGTACTATTTTTCCTAAAATGTTTAATTTTTTTTAATTAGAACCTTGTTCTTTTGTTGTTGTTCTATCTTCCAAACTTTTGGGGGGCCTATTGGCCTACTTTGGTCATACATGGACTTTACAATTTTTTATTTGTTTAATTTTTGTTGTCATATTTAACAAGCTTCTCTAGGTCTATTCTCTTCAATTTTCAACAAATGCAAGTGACTCTCTTTATTTCTCATGATTATCTCCTCTCTATTTTCTATTGTATTATTTTTCTTACAACTTTCTCTTGATTTGTTGCTTAATGGATAAAAGTAGCCACAAGTTGATTGAG
The DNA here is from genome assembly GCF_030272615.1 of Cryptomeria japonica. Lineage (NCBI taxonomy): Eukaryota > Viridiplantae > Streptophyta > Pinopsida > Cupressales > Cupressaceae > Cryptomeria > Cryptomeria japonica. The sequence goes on along the minus strand of NC_081406.1, from coordinate 289,610,476 downwards.
CTCTATTCTATCTTCAAATCATTTGAGACATATTTGTATATGTCCATTAGTGACATTGATGTAAGTTGAAGCCCACACTTTATGGATATTTTCCTCACTTAAAAAGAGTTAAATATTTATAATTGGTTGACTAGAATTTCATAAAATTAAAAAAAGGTTATTCTTCTAAAGTAGCTATTAAATTATTTTCTCTTGGTATTTGAATATCAATGGTTTCTAAATTTTTGATGATGACTTTGCTTTTTCTTCAATGATTATTTAGGATTGGGTCACAAGCTGATTAGGCTCTATGCTATCTTTGGATCATTTCAGACATGGTTAAATATGTCCATTAATGACACTATTTAAGATCTTTAAAAGAATCTTATTGTTTAAAAAAAATTAACATAACTAATTATATGATACAATGATTATTTGTACAAATCAAATTCATATTTATAATCAAAACGTGTACATAAATTTATTTTATTATATAATTAATTATGTAATATTAAAACTTGAAATCTCCTATCAACAAATCCCCTTAATCATCTATAAATGCAAGTACTAGCATTATCATAAAATATAATGAAATTACATTACCCAAAAAAGAATTTAGATAAACTAAGTCTATTCAAGAGATACAACAAACCACTTTTAAGAGGAAATCAAGTGTTAGGACGCTCTCTGCTCCACCTGTTCCTCGTCTTTTTGCTTTCCTCTGCTCATACTTTTTATTTTACACTTTTGATGCTACACTAACTACGGTTGTGTCAATGTTTCACCAATTCCATGAGACGATATGCTTTCTTGCAAGTATTCACAGCATACTATGGTCCACATCAAAAGGAGGAGGGACTTCAATGATTATGCTGACTAAAGACACAACAGTTATTGACCAAAGAGGTTCCTTTAGACTAGGAAAATACTTTTTAAAATTTGGCAATGGTTCAACTAGTTGATCTACAAAGAATCCAACATTATTTTCGTTAACACAGCTTCCAATTGCTTCAATCAACTCTTTCCACGTGAGACCACCTTCATAAGACCTTTCGATACTACAGTTCCCAAAGTTGCGAACATTCTAAAGTGAAGTGTACTCTGACTTGCTTTTCATAAATAACCGACACGGCTTTCGTCGATTCCATATTTGCATTTATTTGTAATAACTTGCAAGAATGATTGTCTCTTAATTTTTGAGGATATTAAAACAACTATTTTATATATTCTCTTTCATCCAACCCAAACTAAATCTAAAGAGTATTACTTTAGGGATTTAGTAAATTTGTCATTTTTCTCTTATACTACAATTATAGAGATTAGCAAATAAATGAAATGTACAATATTCAATGAATGCTCTTCTATTTTTTTAAGATTTTAAGATGAAATTTTTCTCAAATAAAGTAATTTGAAGGCTTTTATAAATTTTAGAAATAGATGCTTTTAAATTTTATCTTATTTAGTAAAATTCATAATCTAATATAAAGATGATGGATCTCAAAACACTTCCCTTCCTCTTCTTAATCTTCTTACACTTATTTTATTTTCTTGCTTACATCTTATATCTATCTTTATTTACATATATAAGAGATTTGTGATATGTCTATTACAACATATACCTATAACTAAAAGGCCTAGTCAGCTTATATTTCATACTCCACTTGCAACCACTTGTGATGGGTCTATTGCTTCTCTAACTCTATTTTGATTTCTACTGTAACCTTTCACAACAACATACATTGTTAATTAAAAGTTATAAATGATCATAATATTCTTTCAACTTAAGAAACAAACTCACCACTATTAAGACATACACTTTTTTTTCCCTTTGCAATGACTATTACAATAAAACATATATAACCCATAATTAACTTAGAAATGATTATCTAAGGAGAATAAATCCGATACATTCAAGCTCAACTGCCATTGATCATGGAGTTCCATCTCTGAGATTTGTGGCTGCTTCTATTACTCCCCGTGCCTTCACTACAATTTCAGCTGCTTTATATATTTTTTCCTCTTCAAATTGTTCAGCCCATTTTCTACTTCTATTGAGCAGCAAGTCAGGGAATTGTTTCACACAAGAAGAAATCACATCCTTTAAGAAGGCGAGCAACTTCTCCCTTAACTCATTCACAGTGCTATAAGAATCTGAATCTGCCAGGATCAATTTGCATACCTTGTAGTTTGCATAGCTTGGTGCCATTTTGAGCCAGTATGTGCCTTGGGCAAATGCACTAGGGACTTCTTCCAGCATATGTTTTCGTTGAAGATTTTTCTGCTTTGTCGAGCTTCGCTTGGATAATGCAGAGAGCTGCTTCAAGTGTTAGTGCGGTATCTGCTCTACCTCTTGCTCGTCGCTTTCCTTTCCTTTTCTCATACATTTTCTTTACATTTTCTATGTCATTTTTAGATGCTACGCTAACTAGAAAGCCTTCTAAATTGGCAGCGCCAAAAAAATCCACGGTAATGTTAATGTTGTCTGGACAACCAACCAAATCCATGAGAGGAGATGCTTGGTTATAAGCTTTAACAGCATTATCCACAGCAGTATGATCCATATCAGGAGTGACTTTAATGATTACTTTTAGTAAACACACAGCAGTTAATGACCAGAGAGGTTCCACTAGACCAGGGAAATACTTTTTAACACTTGGCAATGGTTCAACTAGCTGATCTGCAAAGAATCCAACACTATTTAGGTCAACACAGCTTCGAATTACTTCAATCAACTCCTTGCAGCCGCGACATTCTTTATAAGCTGTTTCCATACAAAGCTTTAAAGCTTTGTAACAGCTTTCATTAGCTATCCACAAACTGGCGACGTCCTCTCCAGGCATTCGCAAGCTCTCCAGGACTTCCTTGTATCTGCAAAACTCTCCAGACGACAAGCTTGCCAACATTGTGTCAACGTTGGAAAGTTTCCTTATAACACTGTTATCAATGGCCCACCGAGACAATAACCAACAATGTTTTATCAAACGCATCTCTTGCTTTATAATCACGATCCCGATGAACAATGGAGAAAGGATCACTGCTCAAATATATTTTGGCATTGTGTCAACTCCAATAATTGAAAACAAACTAGTTATTAGATGGTTTAGTGGCGTTTTAAAGATCCCCCAAAAGGCTTTTACCTCTAGGGGTTTTAAGGTTGCAAGGGATTTTGTGAATAGCACTAAATAATAAAGTGGCGCCAGCCATCTATAGAGAATAACAATCCATACAACTAGGATGAAAATGTACTGAACAACAAACAAGCCGAATCTCTGATTTAATACAGATCTAAACCATACTGCTTTAGCGCCAAAGAATGCAACACAAATTGTTACCAACACTCCAACTCCTGCACTGAATGGTGATCTGGTTAGCATGTATTCAGGTTGGGAAACCCGTGCTACAATCCATGATTTCAACATCTCCTCTCTCATGTTTTCCCATTCCATTCCCTCACTATTATCATTATTGCCAAGGATTGCGGCTATCCTGCGACTCAGATTATCACGGTAGTACTTGCCAACAGAAATTGTAAAAACCATGCAAATAAAAAAGGGAAGGATTGTCTCCACCACAAGCCCCTTCTCAACCTATCTTCAGAAATCCCCTTCCCCTCCCTTTCATCCCCGCCCTTTGAATCAATCGGCCTGGATTTGCCTTTGGACCGGGATGCTCAGAACCTTCTCCAGAACACCATGCTAGGAGAGGAGGACCAGGAGGCAATTTTAGACACCCCCTTGGTAGTGCTTTACTCCCAGATTAAGGAGAAAAGGAAGCTAGGGATTCATCAGAATCAAGAGGGCCTGGAAAAGCCGGATTTTGGCTCATCCCCTCCCAAGAAGGGGAGAAAATCTTTCATAGAGGTCAGATCTCTGGATGGAATGGCGGAGAACCAATCCAAACTATTGGATCTTTGGAAAGTAGGGAAGGGAAATCCCCTTCCTGAACAACAATGAAAATCTTATCTTGGAATGTTAGGGGCCTCAACGCCCCTAACAAGCAAAGAGTGATCAAAAGACAGATTCTTTTGGTTAGTGCAGACATAATCCTACTACAAGAAACTAAATTGGAAGAGAGGCTTGCAGTTGCCTTTGGGAATGGGATAAGCTCCTCATTCCAATCTTCTTTGGAGACTACAGTAGCTTCAGAGGGTTCCTCAGAAGGACTAATGATAATTCGGAAGCCCTCTCAAATTAAACCTGAAGGAATAGCATCTAATAAGGACTGGATGCTTGTTAAAATTGCTCACCTGCAATCAAGCACTTCTTTCTTCATAATCAATGTATACGACCCAGTGGCCCCCTCCAAAAAGAGACAGGCATGGTCTTCTTTAGATGGAGTATTGAGGAACAAGTTGTCATTGGGGGTGATTTTAATGCTATAAGGAATGCATCAGATAAGAAGGGGGGCATCACTCGCCTAGGGAGTGCTCAGCAGGATTTTAATAGTTGGATTGAGAGGAATGGCCTCTTGGAAATAGATTCAAGAGACTCTTACACTTGGACCAATAGGAGGAAAGGCTTTAGTAATATAGCAGAAAAAATAGATAGATTCTTCTGGCAAGGGGATTTCTCTATCTTTCCCTTCACCCCATTCTGCAACGTTCTCTCATGCTCAGGCTCAGACCACTATCCCATTCTGCAAACTTTAAAAGGCACCTAGGGATCAACCAGGACCCCTTTTAGATTCGAAAATATGTGGATGAAAGAGACAAATTTTTTGATATTGATTGATAAAGGGTGGAAGGAAGAGTCCTTTGAGGGCTCAAAACTCTTCTGTTTCATAGAAAAACTAAAATTAATCAAACAGAAACTGCTTCAATGGAATTCCCAGCACTTTAGAAACATCTTCTCAACAAAAAAACACATAGAAGAGAAATTAGAAGCCCTAAATGACAGGATTATCAAAGTGGGCATGGATCAAGAATCTTTTTAGAAGGAAAGATCCCTCCTACTAGATTACGAGGATATCCTCTCCAAGGAAGAAATCTTTTGGAAACAAAAATCAAGGGAGAATTGGCTCAGAATGGGGGATAAAAATACTAAGTTTTTTCACAATGTAACTAAAATCAGAAGAAACAAGAATTGGATATCAAAACTACAAATCAGAAACAACCAATCTTCTGAGGACCCAGAGGTTATAAAAGAGGAGATTATCTACTACTATTCCAATCTCTTAAATAATAGTGAAGGATCCCATCTTCAGGATCAAAAGAAGCTGCTATCTGGGATCCCCAAGATTATATCTGAGGAGCAAAATCAGAGTTTAAATGGGAAAATTAAAATGGAAGAAGTTCTTCAAGCTCTAAACCAACTCCCTTCAGATAAGGCACCAAGGTCGGATGGTTTTCCTTCATATTTCTTTAAGAAATACTGGCACATCTTAGGGCAAGAACTCTCAGATGCCTTAGAGTGCTCAAGAAGGTCAAGGAAAATCCTCAAAGAGATTAACAATACTTTTATAGAACTTGTCCCAAAGAAGGAGAAGGCGAAAAATCTGGGAGACTATAGGCCTATTTCCCTATGCAATACAGTCTATAAAATCCTCTCAAAAATTATGACCAACAGATTGAAGCCTCTTATGAAAAACATCATTTCAAAAGAATAGATAGGGTTTGTCCCGGGCCGATCAATTCTCGATGGAGTGATTATAGCACAAGAAGCAATCCATACCCTTCAAAGCACAAATAGGCTAGGTATGATAATAAAGTTAGACATCACAAAAGCTTATGATAGTGTAGATTGGTGTTTCCTTTGTAAAACATTGCAAGCCTTTGGCTTTGATAAGCAATGGATAAATTGGGTATTTGAGTGCATCTCAATGCCCAAATTTTCAATACTAGTCAATGGAAAGCTAGTTGGTTTCTTCTCTTCCCCAAGGGGCATTAGGCAAGGGGACCCTCTCTATCCCTTCTTGTACATAATAATGGGAGAGGCTCTAGGAAGAGCCATAAAAGCTAGTCATGCCAACCAACGACTAGAAGGAGTCAAAATAACTAAAGACTTTGTAGCAACCCATCAGCAGTTTGCAGATGATAATCTCTTATTGGGATCAACAAAAGTAAAGGAAGCCAAACACCTAAACCAGATTTTAGAGATGTATGGAAGGGCTTCCGGCCAACTAAGAAACAAGGACAATACTAAAGTCTTCTTCTTCTCAACATCAATTCCACTTCAAACCAAAATTCTTAGAATCTTGAATTGCAAAGAAGGAAGCCTTCCATGTACTTATCTGGGCATCCCAATAGATAGAGGCTTGAGGAACTCCAAACTCTGAGATCCCTTAAAAATTAAAGTTGAAAGCAGTGCAAATGCCTGAAAGGGAAAATGGTTGTCTTGGGCGGGCAGATTAGTCATGATTCAAGCAATGATCTCGACTCTACCAACTTATCTTTTATCTATTTTATCCCTAACATCTAGTGCCAACACCTACATCATCAAGAAGATGAGGGATTTCTTTTGGCAAAACACTGAAGAGAAGCATAAGATTGCACTAATAGCTTGGGACAAAATTATGAAGCCTAAACCAATGGGTGGCTTAGGCATCAAGGATTTTAGATTACAAAATATAGCTTTGGGGCCAAACTAGTATAAAAACCTATTAAAAACCCAAATGCATCCTGGGTCAGAATGCTAGCAACAAAGTATCTCTCAAATCAGAATAATCTAAACATCCTCAGATCAGGGTCATTTCCGAAAGGATCAAGAATATGGAACTTCATCATCTCTTGTAGAAACCTGATCTCAAACTCAGTCTCTTGGGATATTAATGATGATTCAACAAGCCTATTCTGGGAAGACTCTTGGGGTGGTTATCCTCCCTTGGCAAATATAATTCATATCCCTGCAACAGAAAACTAGTTCAAACAAAACTAGGGAGTCAGAGTTAAAGACTATATGGAAATAGAAGATACACCAAACACACTATGCTGGAAGTCAAAATCAATGGAGGGCCTGCCAATTCCAAGGGAGGACCTGGAAGAGCTTTTAGGTCACCTACAGGAAAAAAAAATTACCCCTAGAAGAGGGGAAGATTCACTCATCTAGGAGCCTTCCAAAATAGGACAGTATAACTCAAAGGATGGTTACAGAATTCTGGTTAGCCTAGTAGAGCTCAAAAACCACAACATCCCCCTCAAGATGTTTTGGAGCTCCAAATTCATCCCGAAAGTGGGCATCTTTGCATGGTTGGCAATTCAAAAAAAAATCCTAATGGCAGATAGGTTCACAAGAATGGGATATGAAGGACCTTCAAGATGTATACTTTGCAAAGCCCAATCAGAGACAGTGGACCACCTCCTCTTGACTTGTCCCTTTGCCTCCAAATGTTGAAGATGGCTCTGTGCAAAATTGGAACTGATCATAGTCTTGCCAAATGAAATCAAGCCTCTATTCTAGAGCTGGCCTCTACATACAAAGAAGAGCATGCTAAGCCAAATTATGGAAATTGCTCCATCATGCTTAATTTGGGAAATTTGGAAAGAAAGGAACCGTAGGCTATTTGAAGGTAAAGCTAGAAATCATAAATCAATTCTAAATTCAATAGAATCGACAACAGTGGATTCAATCAATAGAAGAACATCCTTTGCTCCGAATCAGTCTAAAGTTTTCTCTTCATGGGATAGGAAAATTAGTCAAAACTAGCAAGGAATCATTATTCCCTCACTCTCTCGCCATAACTCAATTAAAAGGAAAGGGGCAATCTGGTCTCCCTCGAAGCCAGACTAGGTGAAACTAAATTTTGATGGGGTCTCCAAAAGCAATCCAGGCCCCTCCAAAATAGGCTATGTCATTAGAGACCAATCAGGAGCAATCATCAGGAAAATGGCAAAACCAATCCCTCCGGACACTAATAACATAGCAAAGTTCACCTCTCTACTATTAGGCCTGAAAGACTACATCAACCATGGAATCAAAAATATTACAATGGAAGGATATTTGGAGATAGCAATTAATGCTATCAGGAAGAAGATAACCCCCAATTAGAGGCTTCAAGCTCTTTTGGAGAGCATTCTAGAAATCCTAAACAGTTTGGATCTCTTCAAGGAAAAACATATATATAGAGAATCAAACACAGAGGTAGACGCTCTATCAAAAGTTGCAGCTTTAGGAACCTTTATTCACTGGTGGTCATAGGGATCTTAGCCTTCTGCTAATTTAGATAGACCAAGCTAATATGATCGATCGGACAAGGTTCGAGTCTCAGCGTGCTAGTAGACTAGAGGAATGCATAAATAAATTTCAAAAATTCCTTTCTTACCCTCCTTTTGGCGGCTAACACCAACGGTCACTTTCCTTTTCAAACTAACCACTCATCTAATCTTGGGATGCAAGGTGGGTCCGGTAAAGCCGACTAGACTAATCGGAAACATTAATATGGGACCAACTAAAGTCCAACTGGTGAGCGCCGCCTCTCTATCCTTGCATGAGTTGTCCACAGGCTAATCTTTCCCTCCACTTTTCAATGGATTTGGTTTGATCTGAGCATTTATTCTCCACCACCTTCGCATGAGGTTTAATTGCTCTTGTTTTCCCATCATTGCTCGTTGAGTTGTGCGCCAACTTTCCTGAAGAAGACCATTTATCACTTCTCATTTTCTTTTGGCTCTACTGGTTGCTCTCTAGCTCTCCTCTTGCTAGTCCTTGCCCTCAGTCGCCATGTCTTCCGAACCCCCTTTCAGCTTCATCATGAGTGTTTATCCCAAGCCTATTTCTTGTTTTGGTGCAGACACCCCCATCTCTCTTGGTGCTTCGATCGGTCAAGCTTCCTTCAAAAAGATTACAGACCTGAGACTCAAGCGTGGGTCAGTGCAAGAAGATGAGTCCACTTTTTGGCCAAAAAGTGGAAGTGTTTTCCCTATTTTTTCAGATTTTGTCTCATTTGAGCTTAAATTTTGACACACTTAGAGATTGAATCTTAGAAAAAGTCAGTAATTTAAAAGATAGCCCTCTGAGTGTACTTTTCAAATATGTAATTTATTTTAATACCCACATAATAAAAAATAACTTTTTGAATGGAGTTCTAAGAACTATGTTTTAAAAATACCTGTTTCAGGACCATACCATGCATGTGTATGACCCACACTTTATTTTCTCAAACCATTTTGGGAAATGGTTTGTAACACACTGAAGATTGATGAGCATATTTTTCTATATTTTTTTTTCAAATATTTTTTTTTTAATTAATTTTTTAATGGTCGTAATTATCTTTTTAAAAATTTGATGTGTACGACCCACATAATTTGACGTAAACTTGGCTTTTTTTGAATTTTTTTTTTTTAAATAGAAAAGAATTTTATGTAGATTGATGACATATATTTATTTTTTCAAAATTCATTAAAATAAAAAAGTTATTAAATTAAGAAAATTAGTTAATATTTCAAATTTATGGACCTGATTTAGTATAAATTAAATGAAAAATAGTTAAAATAATCAATTTTTAAATTAATTTACATATTTAGAATCTAGACAGTATATTCTGAAATGGGTTTCAATTTTGTATAAAAATTCTCGGATTAGAGGCACGTAAACTATTTCAGAAGTTCATATTTGTGCTTTCATTCATGGAGCTTTGAATTTGTAGGTTCATGTCTCAGGTGTGGCCATCCCAGGCCTATCTTGGGCCTAATCCCGAGGCAAGTGGTGGGTTGTGGATTCAAATTTTACATAATGGGCCCCCGTTTTATAAATGGGGGCCCATTCCATTTTTTTCCTTTTGGATTTAATAACGAGCCCCAATTTTAAAAATGGGGGCCCGTTATTTAAATAACAGGCCCCCGTTTTTAAAACAGGGACCTGTTATTTAAATAACAGGCCCCTATTTCTAAATAACCGTTACTATAAAAAAAAAGATAGATTGCATCGATTTACCACACTATCATTGAAATCTATACTAACAAAGATTTTTTACATCATTTGGCAGTACTTTTTAATATTTTTTACACAATTTTTTGAAGAACTCAGTAAAAAGATATTAATTTTTGAAGATGAGTTTGTAAAAATGGGTTCTAAGCAACATCAAAAGAAAAAAAAGAGGACAATGATAGTAGACGAAATTCAAGCACAAAGAGAGAAGGAGGCAAAATGCCAAAGAGATCGAAGATCACAACAACGACAATTGAATAACACTTCTGAAGCATCTAGTTCAATGCCCGTTGTAGATGAGACCATTGAAGACATCATGATGGATGCAAGAAATGTAGAACCACACATGGGTATGACTGTTGATGCAAATGTTGATGTGGATGCAAATCCTGGTATGCTTTTAAATCTCGACGACTATGATGCCAATCAAATTGCTGATTTAAATGAAGCTGGATATAAATTTCATACACCAATATGAAAAGAAATAAAAATTGAAAATATTACACCACCCTCTCTGAAAGAAAACGAATGTAATTTGTTTACTATTGATAGCAATGTGCTAGATAATCTTAATGGGTTAGTTTCTTGGAGACAAATCAGAACACATGCGAACAGATTATATAAACAACTTTTCTATAATAAAAAGTTAGGATTCCAATGTCAATTAATGCTACAATTAATAAAAATGTTAAAATTGCATAAAGTCATGAAAAAAATAGGTATTTATGCAAAACCAAAAAGAAAATATGAATCATATAAGCAAGTTGTATCTACTGTTGCCATTGCCATCAATTCTATAGGAAAAACAAGTTGATCTAAAGATAAGAATGCAGCACATAGAGTTATAACAACTTCTATAGTTTACAAAATGATTGTTAGTAAAAGAATGTTAAGTGATATAAGTGGCTATTTGAACTTACATCGTAGAACCTTGTCAAGAGCGGCCAAAAGAAGAGACACAATTGAAATTGATCCACTAAACCATTGTTGGAGTGTTAGTGGTAGACTTCAAAGGTTAGACATGAAATTGAATGATGAAACTAAACAATTAATTGCAAAATTTTGGCATGATAACACTAGAGTTTCATCAAATGCTAGAGATGTTTTAAAGTTAAGGGTGGGATCGAAAATTTGTGTTCCTCATCCAAAACATCTTCTTGACATGACTCAAACTGAATTCTTTAAAAAATTTAGTGATGAATCTGTGCTAATGAATTTACGAATTAGTCAAAGATCATTTGAAAATGCAAACCCTGGTATGTTAAAATCAATAAACAAAGAATATCTTGTTGTTCTAAAACTCATGTTCAATTTCGTTACTATTCTGATGTTTTTCAATATATACGTTGTATTTTGCATGGTAATGATCTTGTGTAGGATTGTGGTGTTTATGTTCCACCTGAAACTATAAAAGATTTTATTGGAAGTTTATTTTTTAAACCACCTAATGAACAATTATTTCTTTCCAGTTCATGCATTTATGGCCTTTGCAATTTATGTGGGAACTATTCTTCGATAGGTGAATGTTTGCATGAACATGTTTCATCTGAATTTGGACAAAAACTAGTTGATGTTAGGAGATTTAAAAATATAGAATACCCTCTAAAGGATGGAAAGATGGGGAAACGTTTAGAATTGATTACAAAACAGACTAGTGTGAATGCATTTATTAGTGAGTTTAAAACTCATATTGTTCCAAAATATGTGAAACATTCTCAACATGCCTGATGGCTTGATGGACAGTTTTGCATATGCAAGAACACATTTCCAGTTAAAACAATAGTATCAGTTGTGGATTTTGCAGAAAATTATACTCTAAAACCCTAAGAGGAAACTCAATCACAATACTACAACTTAGTGCAAGTGGCCATATTTGTGCACATTATATAGAGACATGACCATGACAGTACAGAAGATAACAAAATTTTTTTGATGGAGTATCAGTTCTATGTTAGTGATAATCGATTACACTCTTAAAAGTTTGTTCAACATTGCTTCGAGGTATTTTATGATAATCTTAAGGAAAGAGAAATTGACATGAAACTACATATGATATGGTCAGATAACTACACTAGACAATTCAAAAATGCAAGAATGTTTTATTGGCTATGCAAAGTTCACAAGATAACCAATGTCCAACATTTATGGAGTTTTTTTTAAGCGAGACATGGTAAGGGGGGAACACGATGGAGCTGGTGCCTGTATAAAAAGAGCTCTTGCTAGAGAACAATTGAAATTTGAGGATGCTATGAAATTCAGAGATGCTCATGCAGTTGTAGATTGGTGCAATTCAAAGTTGTCAAAAGGATCAAATAAAAACTCTGCAATTCGACGTTTCTTCTGGTTGATAGAGGAAGATAGTATTCCTATTCGGCATGATTGTAATACCATCATTGGATCAACTAAATGGCATTCGTTTAAGAGTTCTAATTCAAACACATGGACTATATTCACAAGGCAACTTGCTTGCTTTTGTCAGTTTTGTGTTTCCGAAGACTGGGAATTTTGTGAGAATAAAGAATGGGTTGAAGAATGGCAACAAAGATCATTGACACCCATAGATGCAAATAATCTGCATGAAAAAACTGATGAAGATATGGATCAAATGTTTGCATCAAATCACTATGATTGCATTTCAGATCTTATACAACAAGGTAAAATTATTTTTGAAATTTGTTTTGATTTATTAAATAGTACATATTTATGAAATCTTACAATGTATATTTTTGTTTTTATTTCTCATTAAATATTAAAATAAAATTATTTTGTGCACAGGACATGTCTATGTTGTTATTGCACCAAAGGACAATGAAGAGGGGATAGAGTATTGGTTGTCTCGATGTGTAGAGCCAAAACATAAGCTAACCACTCCTCGAGTAGATGATGATGGTTATGACTATCCAACAAGATTTGTGGTTGTTGTTGGCACTTGGCTATGCAAATATCTAACAAGAAAGAATGGATTGCCCGCATTTGAAGATTATGAATTAGAGAAGAAGATTATACATTACTCGCATTTGGTAGTGGCAACTAATATAAAATTGGATAGATATCGTGGCAGGCCTGCTAATAAACAATTATGAACTCTCTCTATGGAAGAGCATGAGACAATTATAGATGCTTTGCAAAAGAGAGAGGATGCAGATGGTATAACGGAATGAATATCAAGTAAGTTATAATTTAAACCCTTAATCCACCTCCCTTTTAAAAGTCATGATGCATATTATATATAGCATTTTATATCATGCATCATAATTATAAAATCTAATCTAGTAAAATTTTGTTTTAGGTCTACCACAAGTAGAAGGCATCAATGAAAACAAAGTTATTTGTGCGTACTTTATGTTTCATTTTGAATAATTACAAGTAAGTTAAATTTTGGTACCCTTAAGGCAAATCCCTTTGTATTTTAAATTCAATGCATCTTGATTATAAAAATTAATCATATGTATTTATTTTTTCCAGGTCTCTCAGAATAGACTTGGCCTCAATGACTACTATTGTTTTTGCATACTTTATGTTGTATTTTGAGAGATATAAATACTTATTATTATAATTTAAATAGACTGTTTATTTTATTTTAGATATGTCTTCTTGATTACATTTTGTGTACAATATACATAAATGAGAGACTACTAGTCAAATTTATGAATGAGATGATTATGTTTTAATCAATTTCTATTCATTATATTTGTTTTGATACTTTTTAATTTAGAATATGTTATAATTATAAGATATGTTTTGATACTTAGTTCATGATGTATGCACCTTTAGTTTATCTAATCACAAGAACTATTTAAATGAAATTCCAAAAGTAAAATTGCAAGTCCACATAATGCCTATAAAGTTGTTTAAGCACAACTTCCATAAATAAAATTTCAAGTCCACATAATATATAAAGTATGCACAAAATTTCAAGTCCACATAATTTCAAGTCCATATAATTTCAAGTCAATATATATGATCTAATGTGCACATAATTTCAAGTCCACATAATATCTAATGGGCACAATACACATAAAGTATGCACATAATATATATGATCTAATCCTATTATGCAACTATCCATATATATAAAGTATGTGTGCACGTGTAAACAAAACTGTAAAGCCCATAAAATAGTACATATCAGAGCCAAATAAACAATAAAATTTCAAGTCCACATAATCCATATAATATCTAATCCATGTATATATCTAGATGGTAACATGATGTTCACTCCACATAATATCTAATGTGCACAAAATATATATGATCTAATCCTATTATGCAACTATCCATATATATAAAGTATGTGCATGTGTAAACAAATGTGTAAAGTCCATAAAAAATTACATATCAAATCCAAATAAATAGTAAAATCTAAGTGCTATCATCAATAACATCCCATGGTCTCTTGTCCCTGGGATGTGGTCTAGATCCACCTGTCTCATGCTGTACAAGAAAAAATTAATATTAAAATATTACTTGAAATTAACTATTAAAAGAATCATTTATCAAATATAGTAGAATTTGTAAATTAAGTTACAAACTTACCATATGCTCATCAGATCCTCTAGCAGTATCTCTCTTGTCCCTGAGATGTGGTCCAGATCCACCCATCTCATGTTGTACAATAAAAAAATAATATTAAAATATTACTTGAAATTAACTATTAAAAGAATCATTTATCAAATATAGTAGAATTCATAAATTAAGTTACAAACATACCATATGCTCATCAGATCCTCTAGCAGTATCTCCTCTAGCAGTATCTTGTGCAGTATCAACACCAAATGTAGTGCTAGCTAACTCCTATACAAGGTCAAATTCAAAGTGTCCAATTAAATCTTAAATTAAGAGTCAAAATAAGATCAAATTAAGTATTACATATTAATACCTCAAAGGATGTTGATGTGCATTCAAATTGGCTCTAATCAAAATTATGAGGATAACCTATCCTAATGGTAGTGTCCACCTGCATACATGCATTTAATGAAATCATATTTAGTGAACATATATATGTGTACTAAATAATTTCAAGTTAAGCTACAATGTTGTAAGAGTTCATATTTAATTTAAGAATTGTAAGATACATACCATAGATGGTGTCACAGTAGTCAGACCCTCTTCTTGATGTGATGTAGAGGGTCCCTCATGACCTAAATCCTGGAGAAAGAAGCATTCAATGTATCAACATGAAAATTTATATAGTATACGATGATAACATATTAACTTAAAAAGATAGTACAATGTCTAGATAGAAATTTATACTATACCCCATAAGGTGTGCCAAGTTGTGTTCCAGTAGATGCAATATTGACTCTAATATTAGGTGTAGTCCTTATCTACATAAACAAAATTTATTTAATGAAGTATTAGATTGTATAAAAAAAAGAGATACACTTAGTTTATACCTATATTTAATGAAGTATAAAAAGATTGACATGTACACATGTATATATATCTATACCTGGTCAAGATGAACATTCGAGCAAAGAAAATCCATATAAGATGTCATCATATTATCATCTGCTGCATCATGCTCTGCTGGAACTGAAGTAGATCCTGCAGTAGCAGTAGGACCTGCACATGTCTCATGACAACTCGAAAACATACGTGGCATCCATCAAGGAGTAGATTCCATGTGAGCAACTTGCTCACTCAGGTTACCTGTGAGGGAAGTCAAAGCATCTAATGTCGAAATGAATGATGTATTTTGGACATCTGCAGGAATTGATGGAGCAACAAGTGGAACTATGGGTGGATCTGGTAGGGGATTATTACTCTGTGCCCCTAATCTATGTTGTGGCATTCCACGACCAACACCCTGGAATGACTTCATGTCAAAATAATTTGGTTTTTGGTTTATTACAAACTCACAATATAATTTCATCAAAAAATAAAAAGGGACCTCATAATTACAATGTGGTGGATAATCAAAAACCATCCACCATCTATCCCAAAAGTATCTAGCCATTTCTAGATGCACACACGACCTAATTGAAATTCTTTTCTGGTTAGGTTGCATTGGTTCTCTTGTTTTTGGGTTAGTAAAATATGGACATAAATGAGCTTTGGTTATTTTCAAATCAATGATTTGCCTATAAGTTAAACCATCAGCATAAAAATCATGCAACTCTTGTTGTCGTCTATGAAATTGATCTAATTGAGAATCAATAGATCTAACCGACTCGACAACACTTTGCATTGATTTTGCAAACTCTACAAGATGGGGTGGCATGATTTTGTCATCTTAGATACCAGCAATGTTTTGTTCAATCACTTGTAGGTTTTCATTAATTCATTCTCTTAAATGAATTTCATCCAATCTAGGGGGTGGAGGTGGAGGTGGTGGTGGTGGAGGAGGAGGAGGGGGTTGTGGTGGGGGATTTTCACCTAATAGTTCATCTATGTCAAAGACATCCATGATAACAAAGAGCTCCTGCATATATAAAGATATACATAAACTATATACAACTCTATGTCAAAGAAGAATCTATTTTACTAAATTAAAAAAAAACATTTATAAATATTAACATTTCTATGTTGTTGAATGAGATACACATGAAATATATAATATAATATTGAACTTAAAAAAATATGCATGTACATACTATTGAATCTTTAAATATAAAATTTGTGCACAAAACTTAATAAAAACTTTTAATAAAACATCATAAATCTATTATATATTCAATTTAATAAATTCATTTCTTGTAAAATGCATCAGCTATTAAAATCAATATAAAATATTTCATACATAAGATCAATAAAGAAGTGAGAAATAAGATGATCCTCCTTCTAGTGTAAGAATATATAAGGATTGATGATAAGTGCTTAAAATAAGATATTGAAATGTAAGATCATTCGGCTCTACAAACCAAGATATGATCATAAGATCATCATGTAAGGCACAATCATATGATATTAAGATGCAAAAATGCGTGATCAAATAGTGATAATCTATTATATTGTCTATAATAATAGGCCAATGTATGAACATAAGATAATACTTTAAGAAGATAGATTAACCAATATACAAACATAAGATAATGCTTTAATAAGATAAAAAAAACACTATATGAACATACATGTGAATCAAATAGTCTTGAAGATCATAAGCTAGAACAAAGATTAAAGTATAAGACATCAATCATTATGGGAAATCAGTAGTTACTAATAAAAATTAGATTTAATGTAAAAATAGGAGATAAAACACATGAAGTAATAGAATATGAAGTAAACATAAAATATTAAATCATGTTTACTTTTCTCTCTTTTTTAATTTTTATGCAAAACCAAATCCTTTAGGTGTGGATATGTTAAATGATACACAGGATATTTATAAGTTTTTAAAAATCTAATAATAGGACCAACTATGGACCTATTATGCAATGTCATGGCATAATAGGACCTATTATGCCATCATGGCATAATAGGTCCATAATTGGTCCTATCATACTAAGTAAACATGTCGAATTAGCATAGTTTCAGTGTTGGAGATGAATTAGATGATGAAGTTGGCAATTTTTGAGAAAATCATGTCATGTTGTGGCTTAGTAGGTCCTATTATGGCATAATAGGTGGACTATTATGCCATGTCATGGCATAATAGGTGGACTATTATGCAATGTCATGGCATAATGGGACCTATTATGCCATGATGGCATAATAGGTCCTATTATGCCATGACATGACATAATAGGACCAACTATGGATCCATTATGCAATGTCATGGCATAATAGGACATATTATGCCATCATGGCATAATAGGACATATTATGCCATCATGGCATAATAGGTCCATAATTGGTCCTATCATACTAAGTAAACATGTCGAATTAGTATAGTTTCAGTGTTGGAGATGAATTAGATGATGAAGTTGGAAATTTTTGAGAAAATCATGTCATGTTGTGGCTTAATAGGTCCTATTATGGACCTGTTATGCCATGATGGCATAATAGGTGGACTATTATTCAATGTCATGGTATAATAGGTCCTATTATTCCATGACATGATATAATAGGACCAACTATGAACCCATTATGCAATGTCATGGCATAATAGGACATATTATGCCATCATGTCATAATGTGTCCTATTATGCCATGACATAACATAATGTGTCCATAATTGATCCTTTTATACCATCACATGACATAATAGGACCATAATAGGACCTTTATGCCATGACATGGCATAAACCTAAGCCTAAACTTTGATATCTAAAATTTGAAGAGTAATGTTAATTACTTTTCAGGTTATACTAATTTAGTGGTAACTTTTGTATTGCCTAATGAGGATTAAGAACAATTTAGGTACATATGTTTGGTTTTATTTTGATTTCCTTTTCGAACGTTTTTTTTTTTGTTTCCATTTCATTTTTGGTTTTTTGTTTGTGTTGATTTCATTTTTTTAATTATCTAGGTTTGGTTTTGATTTCTAAATTTGTTGATTAGGGTTTAGGGTTAACTATTCAAAAATATTTAAGATCAAAATCAAGAATTTACAAATATAAAAAATAATTTATTTATAGGCTACTATAAAAAAAAAACTAAAATAATACAAAAAAACGTAAATAATACACAAAAAAAGAAGAGAAATATACAAGAAAATTATGAAATGTGAAAATAGATGACTGAATGTGTACCTAGGATAGTGGTGGAGGCTTGAAATGGAAACCACAGCACAAGGGCCCATTTTTTATCTCCTCTTGTCAATTCACCGTCACGGTGAAAATGAAAAATTTCCCAGAAAAAGGGTAAAAATAGAATTTAAAAATGGGGGCCCATTTTTTCAAAACGGGCCCCCGTTATTTAAAAATGGGCCCCCATTTTTTTAGAATGGGCCCCCATTTTTTGAAAATGGGGGCTTGTTTTGTGGAGCGCATTTTCCAACATGCAGACTTCCACAAATTTGTGACTCATTAGCTTGCACATACCCGCATCTCCTTATCCACTCAGACCCTCTAGTTCTTTTAGCAGTTAAATTGATTCTGGGGAGCACTCATTTGAGTAGAGATGAATACCCAAGAGACAATAGCAGCATTTCATCCAGATTTGTGGCGTCACTACTGGATCAGAAGCTTACCAAGCAATTAATCTAGAACCTTACCAGGGAACTCTTCCCAGCCAAAATTCTCCTAGAGCTCCAAGAAAATCTAAATAGGGCCAATCATGACTCTGGTGCGCCCAGACCTAGCGACAGAATCCTTTTTAATGCTCATGGTGCTCTTATAAAATATTACCCATTCCTTCTGGACCTGAAGGATAAAGAATTGAATAGGCACAAAAATTTTGCAAGTGCAGGGATGAGCTACCTCAAATAGCATTTTTTACATGAAGATTCGGAGGCTGAAGGGCAAGAGGAGATTCTGTTCCTTTTTGCAAGAATGAATGGCTTCCTGCTTATGCTTACTAAAGAAACAAAACCTAAACCAGAACAGAGGTGCAAAGGAAGCTCAAGCAGTGGTCAGAGGGGTAGGGGTTGTGGTCGGGGCTTTCCAGCAAGCAGAGGTTGAGGCCACCCAAGGAACCAACTTCCTCAGCCAGACATTCCTTCCACAAGCTAGGCTCTCTATGGATACCCTCTTTTGTTTATCGAATATGCAGTCATCCTTGTATATTTTTATTAGACTTTAATTTTAAGTTCAAAAACTCTGAATCTAGGTTGATGAATTCGGACATTATTAGTACTTATGTTTTAGTTTTCTAGACTTTTAAGCCTTAAATGGTTCAGGAAAGTGGATAAACCCTAAGCTAAAAGGCTCTAGTTTTGAAGGGACCTCTGTGCTCTTAGAGGTTTTTTGAATATCTTGAAATTCAGTGGTAATCATATGTATTTACACAAATTAATACAAAATTTGACTCTGCCTTTACCGACCAAAAAAAAAAACAAGAGAAGGAGTACTAATAAGAGAAGTACCCCTGAGACAATCAACCACACCCAACTATTGTTCCCAACTTAGATGACATTGCCCGTTACATAAGACTGTACCAAAATGAAACACTGTAAAAATATGAGTGATTAAACTTACGAGCAAAGCTGCAATAGTAGTCCAAAGACTTGCATACTCTGTAGTGGCCATGCTAGGTAGCAGGTAACCCATGAACACACACAGCGTGAGTCTGGCAGAATCTATCGATAATTGCTTCACCCTCAACTTTTCCACTTGCTCTCATGTTTTCCCATCTCCTCTCTCATGTTTTCCCATTCCATTTCATCATCTCCTCTCTCATGTTTTCCCATTCCATTCCGTCACTATTATCATTATTGCCAAGGATTACGGCTATCCTGCGACTCAGATTATCACGGTAGTACTTGCCAACAAAAAATGCAATAACCATGCAAATAAAAAAGGGAAGGAGTACTAATAAGAGAAGTACCCCTGAGACAATCAACCACACCCAGCTATTGTTCCCAACTTTGATGACATTGCCCGTTACATAAGACTATACCACAATGAAACACTCTATAAAAATATGAGTGATTAAACTTACGAGCAAAGCTGCAATAGTAGTCCAAAGACCTGCATACTCTGTAGTGGCCATGCCAGGCAGCAGGTAACCCACGAACACACACAGCATGACTCTGGCAGAATCTATTGATAATTGCTTTACCCTCAACTTCTGCCTCTGCAGCCAACTATAAAATCAAGCCATATATTACCAGATTATTGCTGGGAAGCCACAATATTGCTCCTCTTCTCAGGGATGAAATTACATCATACAGTGTGAGTGCAACAAAGAAGGCTAGGCCACCATACAACAGCAAGTCCTCTCACTGCAACACCATTGTTTTCCAAACACTCTAACAATCACAAATGTATTTCTGAATTTGACACCGGCAGAAGATGGATTGCATTACAAAAATATGGGCTATTTAAACATGGGGCAAAGTTACGAATATTCCTAACTAAACTGCAAGTTGATTTGCTTTAACTTAAGAATATTCTAAAGTGCAATGCAATCTGATCTATTGTTTTTTAAATTATCAGCATGGCTTTTGTCGATTCCACACTGATATTTCAAGACTTGTAAAAAATGAGCACTCAATTGATTTATCAAAAAGCACTCGAATTGAGGTTTGGTGTTCAATGAAATCCTAAATTAAGTCATAATATGTAGCAAACATTTCTTGTTTCACTTCTCTTGTATGGAGAAACCTCTAGAAAGTTCTAAAACATAAATATATCTTCTGTGTTATTAATTTGGATGGTAAAAAGTTTAAACCTTGATTGTAAAAATGTTTAAACCTTGATTGTAAAAACTTTAAACCTTGTTATTCTTATATTTTAAAGAAGATATAGGAATAATTGTTTTAATTGTTCTTATTGAAGAAGAAGAAAGAATAATTATCTCTCATCATTCTCTTTTCATCATTTTCTACAGTAAAAACTTTAATTCTTAATTATTTTAATTGTTGTTAAAGAAGAAGAAAGAATAATTATCTCCCATCATTCTCTTTTCATTATTTTCTGTGGTAAAAACTTTAAATCTTATCATTGTTACGTTTTAAAGAAGATGTAGGAATAATTCTTTTTAATTTCCTCATTGTTATGTTTTGAGGAAGCGTAAAGAATAATTATTTTTAATCTTGTCTTTCTCATGTTTTGAAAATCATACAAGTATAATTATCTTTAATCCTTCTTTTTTGAAAGAATAAAAACTTTTAATCTTATCATTTTAACTCTTTAAAAGTATATATAAATAATTGTTTTTAATACTTATATTTTTTTTTAAAGGTAAAAACATTTAGCCTTGCCATCATTATTTTTTAAAGATGTAAAATTTAATGTTTTCAATATTAAAGCAATTATTTTTTATATTTTATTTGAGTTAGTTTAAACTAAATATAAAATAATTACATTCAGTAATTTAAGTTTTTTAAAAAAATTTAAGTTTTTGATTACGTGAAAAGAATGTTTTGAAGGGGCCCTGAAACTAAGAACCAAAAGTAACATAGGGACAACACAATGACTCTTAATGGATAGCCAAGAGAATAGTTTCAGAGAACTAAGAAAAGTTCTTCAAAAGCTTGACTACTTCTTTCTCCAGTTGGACCATTGAGGCAACAACACTCTTAAGATCCTTCGGATCCTTGGCTTGTTGAGCCATCTTCCTCGTACTCACACGGGTTCTTTTACCAAATCCAATAGTCACACCTTCAAGGTTCAAGACCTTATCCTAGGAAATATGTATCATGTTCTTTTCTAGCTAGAGCTATTCCAGTTTACTAATCATTACTCTCAAATTATCAACTGAGGCTTTCAGAATTTTTTGTCTTTGTTCTTCAATTTTCTTCAGGGTATTCTCATGACTGTGAATCCTCTTTTCTAGCTCATTGAACCTAGCCTCCATGGCCTTAAATTGGGAGCCATAAGCTTCAATAATAGCCTATGCATTGTTGATGGCTTTAGTTAACTCCTACAGATGATAAGGCAAAGAGCTGAAGTTACCTGTCCCGACATTTATAAGAATGTTCACTTTCTTAGAAGAATCCTCCTTTTTTATCTCCAATCTTTCAATCTCCGAGTAGACCCATTCTATAATCTTATAAAACTCCATCATTCCATTCTTTGTAGTATGAAGCATGACAATAGGAGAATCACTTCTATCTTTATTAAATTCTAAAAAAATAGGATTATTCTCTAGGGTCTCCACATCAGCAAGTGTGACTTTGTCTTTAGGAGGTGGAGTCACATCTTCCACCACAATCTTTCCCTCTTTCTCAACATCACAAGTCCATCTATTAGGATCCAAAGGAGTAGAAGGGGTCTTCGAGGTACCATCCTCCTCCAGGCTGATTTCAGTGATAACAGGACTGTGCTTGGTTTCCTTCTTGGGTGGTGGGGTAACATTTTCACTTTCAGTCTCCATATCATCATCATCCTCATCATCTTATTCAAACCAGTTGTCCTCCTCCTGCACCTTATTCATACTTCCTTTAACCCCTTTGTTGGAAGTCTTTCTACCCAACCTAGAAGCCATATCACTATCCTTCCCCTTTTTCGGTTCCTTTGGCAGAGGTATCCCTGTTAAAATCATCTTCCAACTCCATATCAGACCCCTCATCTTCACTAGCATTTGAGTTATCAGACTCCTATTCCGAGTCTAATAGATCAATGATAGAATGTTGAATAGAGCTTTAAATATTATTTGAGTGTTTATTTCATATATTATTGAACAAAAATAGTTTAAATAATCTTTTAAAAATAAAGTTTTGTCAATTTTTTTTATTTTAATTTTTCTTAATAACAAATTTTAAGTTCTATTTTGATAAGCAAAATGAGCTGCATTTATATTGAAAAACTTATTTCATAAAGACAATAACTAAGTATTTAATAATCTCTATAAATGTGGGATCTGTATCACTAATAGATGTTCTTTATGTAAAGAAGAAGTTGAAAATGTTGATCATTTGCTCTTACATTGCCTCTATGCTAGGGACATTTGAGCCTTTTTTTTCAACCTATGGAATATTATTTGGGTCCCCCATGATTCTATTCAAAACTTTTGGTTCTAATGCAAGTGCCCTTATGACAACGATGTGATTGGTATTCTATGGAACTTATCCTTATGTCATGTTTATTGGGGTTTGTGGAAGGAAAGAAATAATAGGTTTTTCTGACATATGGAGTCCATTACCCTTGTGGTGGTTATCAAAATAAGGAATGCTATTAGGGAAAAATTTCTTAATTACTGTCGTAGTAAGAAAAATGATCCTCCTCTTAAGTCTAACCTGGAGGAATGGGAGACTATCAAGTGGTGGAAGATATGTTGGAATATATCTATCCATGTTCATAAAATTAAACATACTAGAGAGAATGTTTCTTGGAATCTGCCCCTTCCGAGGTGGATCAAAATTAATATTGATAGGGCAACCAAAGGAAATCCTAGGCCAACTGGCTGTGGGGGAGTGGTGAGGAACCATTTGGATTTGTTGATCTCTGTGTTGGTACTCCTTTGGGCACCTAGACTAACCATTTTACGGAGGCCAGTGCCCCCTACGTACAACTACACATGGCAAGCAAGGAAGGGTTGAAACGGGTCTGGCTGTAAAGTGACTCGCTTAACATTGTCAAATGCATTAAGGGATGTACGATGCCTAGTTGGACTATTTCAAAATTAGTCAAGGATTGCCTTGAAATGATAGCTGTCCTAGAGGATTTCAAGATGTTGCATGTTTTTCGAGAAGGAAACAAAACGATGGATCGTTCGGCCAACTTGGCGGTTAAATGGTGGAGAGGAAAGGAAACTTTCCTAAAAACTCTGTGTGACTTGGCAAGAAATGATGTCGAGCTCTTCAGCCTTTCCAATGAAATTTATGATGAAATATTATGATGGGATGGGAGCCATTGGGGTCGTATTTCTAATTATTACAACTTTGAGAAGTTTTAGAACTTTCAGTTTTCCCTGTTTCTGGTTTTTTTTCCTCCTGGTTTTTCTAGAGTCTTGTTGTCTAATTTTCTCAAGCTATAGAATGG
This sequence comes from Cryptomeria japonica, assembly GCF_030272615.1. Classification (NCBI taxonomy): domain Eukaryota; kingdom Viridiplantae; phylum Streptophyta; class Pinopsida; order Cupressales; family Cupressaceae; genus Cryptomeria; species Cryptomeria japonica. The sequence goes on along the minus strand of NC_081406.1, from coordinate 289,586,169 downwards.
GAGGTGAAAAGAATAGGTTTGAACCCACAACCTATTATAAATGATAGAAGAATAAGGAGGTTTGGGAGGAAATTTCCGACGATGGGATGGTGCCCTTTTTGGAGAGACTACATGGTCATTCTATCATTGTTACAAAAAGCTTTATTAAGGGTTGGAAAAAGGGTGTGTTGACTATCTTTGGTGTGGAGTTTCAAGTCAATGAAACTTCGGTTGCCACTATTACTGGTCTGGATATGAAAGTCAGGAAATTCTAGAGAGACATGAAGTCAGGTGAGTAGGCTATTGCTGCCTTTTATGATAAGGAAAAGGAACGACAGAGGGTTACAAAAATGGAAGATAGTGGCTATAACGGGAAAGAGTTGATTTCCCTCTGGGATGATATGGTATAATTCATCATGACGTACATCACCCTAGATGGTAGATATGCTAGCATTTTCTTGCATCATTCTACTTTCTTAAATCATTTTAGGCATGGTAGATTTATTTCCATCCCCTTTTATTTGGTTTCATCCTTGCAGAATAGTTTAGTTAAACATTTTGAAAACCAAGATAACCCTATGATTCATGAAGGGCTTATCTTATTGATTATGGAATACACCCAAGCTCATGAAGTGAAACCCTCCTCCAAGGATAAAACTCACATTTCCTCCTCTAACCCTGATGTGCAGTTGGTTTCTGATATGGAGATGGATGAGGATGACAGTGGTACTACCATGGATTGTCGTGATATCAAGGATATAGAGGACCCTAAGTATAGACCAAAAAACCTAAGGCGAGCTTATGGTGACCCCGATAACTAATAGTAGCAGGAAAATCAATCCTCCAAGGTGGGTAGCAAGTAAGTTCAAATCTAGCAACAGGAAAATCCAAGACCTGGAGCCCCCCACCAAAAAGAAAAAAAAACTAACCAAATCTAGTGGGTCCAAAGTCTTGGACCACGAGATTAGGTTGGAAATCCCTATCAATGTGGATGATGAGAAACAAGGGTTTGTGAATAAAGAAAATAAAGGCGAGAAAAAGGAGGAGAGGGTGCTGGGAAATTTTCTTTTGGAGGCTACTAGAAGTTAGGAGAACTATCGGAAGTGGGTGGATAAAGAAATTGGATCCCTGAAAGATGGGATTAAAGGAGTTGTTGAAACTTTCATGGAATCCACTGGGCCCAGTAAAATTGAGATGATCATGAGTATGATCCAAAAAATTTCCTAGGATGTTGAAACTATGAAGGTTGACCATAAGCACAGAATTGAGAAGCTGGAAGAGGATGTGAGTGAGATCAAGGAAAACCTAAACAATCTAGTGGAAATCAATAGGCCGGAGATGAACAATAGTGCTGATGGTTTGGAAAAAATTAATTCCATGATGATTGAATATAGAACCAGGACCATCGCCAGTGACCCTCCCTTGGGGCAAAATCAGAAAAAAAAATGCCTCGGAGGGTGGACAGAGTGTTGCTAGTGGGAAGACTAGCTTGGGTCATTTCACTAGAACCAGCAGCCGGAGCTAGGATCAGGGAACCTCCATATTCATCATGGAGGATTTGGAGAAAATTAATAAGAGGATCATTTAGAAAAATATTGAATTGATGCACTCTCTTAGTTGAGTGCTTTGCCCTATTTTTTGGTTCAATTGTTTTGGTTTTTTGGCTTTCGATCTATGTGGGGTTTGTCCCCTATTTTGCTTAGTTTTACTGTCTAGTTGGTTGTTGGTCTTGGTCTATAATACTCTGGGTTTCAGGTCCCTGTAAAACCTGTTTATCTTTATCAAAAACTAGGTATTTAATAATAATTTTCTTATTAAACATCAAATGTTATTTAACATAAATGTAACTTCTATTATGAAAAGTCTCTTCTAATTCTAAACATTTCACTTTTTCTATATTTATTTTTGAACATAGTTAAAAAAAATAATTGTCAATATTGAATTTTAAAGAACATTCAATAATTCTTGTCTCTTACTTTTCAAAGGTATTAAATGAACTATTCTACATATTTACTTTCACCCAACCCAAATTAATTTTTAACTAAGTTTTTAAGGTTAGGAAGATAAAGTTTTGTATTATTGGAAGTCTTTGCTTGTCAAAGCCATTTTTATCACTAGTCTAGTTGCACCTAAGGTAAATTAATTAATTAAATTTCCATTATGCTAACAAAGAATTTGTGAAACATATGCCCTTTCTTTAAGCTTGATATAATTTTTTAGATCAAATTTTTACTCTTTTGAAAGTAAATTTATTTCAAGACAATTCAGCATTTTTTTAATTTCCTATACATTTTTTGTTTTCTACTCGTAGATTTTATGTTTTTTTTTTATTTGTTAACCTCTTTCTAGACTTTTTTTTTTTTTTTTTAATATGTATATCCTTGCTATTTTTATTGAAACACTAACATCACTTTTGTCCTTATAGATTATTAAATCAAAACTTTCACACTTAAAAATTTAATATTTCAATTCTTTTATAGATTAGTGTTTGCAATTTTTTTGTCAAATTCCTTTTATTTTTCTTTTTATTCTATATAATATCACTTTTTCTTGTTTTGATTCATTTTTATAGATTACTACTTATAATTTATGCAAGATCTCTTCTACATTTTGCATTTTTTTCTCTTTCTTGACATTTGATCTAACTGTCAGCCTCCACCATAGTGTCTCAAATAAATATTGATTAGGCTTGAGAATTTACTCATAATATACTTCTTAAATGGTAGAGGTAGAGCTCACTTTGGGTACAAACGAGTGAATGGATTGTACACAGACTTATTAGGAATATTGCATTGTTTAGTGCCTATTGTTATGCAGTTAGTGGTAGTTATCTATTTATGCAACTCCATTTTCTTCTAACTAAACTTTCTCCTCTTTATGAACCCGTTTGTTATGAATATGATTCAAGGAATAATGAAAATATTTTACCTTGGTCCTTCATATGGTTTAAGAGCAGGGTAAGGAAAGGAAAATGATATTCATTTTGGCACCTGTAATAGAGCGACTGTGTGCCAGAAATTGGCATTGTGATTTTAAAAGAGTGACGATGAAGCGCTGAAGGCATTTAATCGAATGAAAGAGACTGGACGAGTTTAAAGATGCATTTCTCGTAGTTCTCTTGCGATGAAAGAGACTGGACGAATTTCCAGTCAGTTATCGATCCTTTCTTATTTTATTAGCAATGACTTGAATTGACTTTATCAAGATTTGTTTTGCTAATGACAAGCCCAACATTTCAATGTAATTTTGTTAAGGTTATGGTATCAATTTGGCGATGATAACCCTCTAAAATCCTAGACCTTGCAATCAAAAACATGTTATTCGTACATAGATTATCCTTGACTAAAATAATTTCTTTTTATCAGATATGTGAAGAAATCTCTCGATAATAGGTTTTGTCTAATGAATGCAAGTTAAATACTCTTGTTTAGTTTCAACCACTATTTGTTCTCTTGATGGATAGAATAAACAAGCTGCGTAGTAGAGGAGGACAGTGTTTACAGAGAAGACCTAAATGTATGGCAATGGCAAAGAGTTCAATAATGCATGCTGGCAAGTATGTACTCTTTAATTTTTAGTAGGTTTTCTTCCAATGATTGTATTCAAGCATAGTTACATGGTATTTGAGATATTTTTTAATACCAATACAGAAGGCAAGGGGTAGTGAGATATTATACATATTGGATTGGTAATACCCAATTCATAATTGCAACAACATATTGAATGTTACTAGTGTGGGACTTTCTATTGTTATGTTACATTTTTCTCTTTCCCATGCCTTATATTCTTGCTGAGTTAATTCAAGAGCATTAGGAAGGTTGCACATATGGTCTTTGATCATTTTGCTACATTGTCTTCTTGTGATTGTTGTTGTGATGAAATATCTAATATAATCTCGGTCAAAAGGAGTATAAAAGTAAGGTAGTTGATGGTAGTTGCAATACCAAATTCTCTTATAGTGTGAATAATTTATAAATCTAATCAAAGTAAGGAGTTAAAAAATTGAAATTTATTTGTGATGTCAAGGTTTAAGGTTTCAGATTTTATAAATGTATGTTTATTTTGTAAATGGTGCAATAAAAGATTTTTTTAAGGTTGAAAGGAGTAGAACTTTGTGTAACATTGGAGTAATAATGAATTTGGTAAGAAGATTGGTTGTTTTATGTCTATGGTTTAAAACTTATAAATTTTATTTTCACATGGCCTCTCATATGTTAGACATTTCTCGTACTTTTAGAGTCATCTTTCTTACCCATGAAAGAGGATTCAAAGCATCAAATGCTAGGGTTATCAAAGAGATTAATATCACATTGAAAGAGTAAAGTGTAACAAGACCAATTTAGAGGTTGGTGGCACTAGAGGATGGAGGAATTTCCATAATCTCAAGTGAGCTTCTTCATTTGAGATGGTGCCTTGTATGAGAAGTGTATGAACAAATTTGACAAATACTTGTATTGTGAATATTGATTTTTTGAGATGGGTAAGGAATTTGGTGTTGAGCTCAATATGGATTATTGTCTGATGAGTTTACTTTTGTTTCGAAAATATCTCCTTTCTTACTTCTCTTTCATGAAGAAATTTACAACAAAAAGTTTCTACAAGTAAAATATCCTTAGTTATTCTAAATTTCTTTGATTTGAAATGTGATGATATCCATTTTTTCCTACATCTCAATTATTTTCTTAAAAATGTTTCTAAAAGAAATTGTATTCCAATTTTTTAGATTAAATTTTATGAACTAGACTCTTTTAAAAAAAGTACATAGCTTTCTCAAGGAAGATTTTCCTTCTAGCCACCAAGCTCATACAAAATCATAAAATTTACAATCTGAAAGCCATATAAACTAAAATTTAAATGGGGTATTTTAGGAAGATAAAGAAGAAATGAAGAAAACTTAATTTACCAATGATCTAACCCTTTCCACCCAAATATTTCCAAAGATGCCCCATTATCATCTACCCAATAATCTAATATAAGAAACCTACCAAGCCTCTTAGGAATTGAATGGACCCCACATTATCTATTGTTATAAATAAACACTTTGTTATTGGGTTTGATATCCACAAAAATAAGAGAAGATAAATTATCTCTCAAGAAAGATAAATAATGATACAACTAAATCAATTCATCAGATTTCTCATCAAGGCATAGGATAGCATTAAAATTCCTAGGTAAAATCCAAGGAAGAGAATCAACAAAATCTAATGAACAAATTTAATGTGAAACCAAAGTTTAGCATTTCCTTCAAAATCCATGGGAACATAAATATTTGAAAAAAAATAAGATACTACTACAATCCTAAAAATCAATATCAAGTAGCCACCAAACAAAAATGAGTAAGCCTCCAAGGATCCCACAAACAAGTCAATCATCCATTTGAACCTCTCCAACTAGTACATTGATGTCGATCCCTCTTCCAAATCTTCACCATATCTTTGACATATAGTTTTTCTTGAAATAAAATAATATTAGGATTATGATCTTGAATAAGATCTTAAGTAATGTTTTTGATGAGGGGTACTACTCAAATCCATAACATTCTTCAGAATCAAAATATCTTGAAATTTTTGAAAATGTGAATATAAGGTGCTAATAACACTTGATTCAACCATCGTCCCCATACTATGATAGGTTTGTGTACCCGTACTAGGAGCAATAACAAATAGCAAGGCAACTCCAAATTTATCATGGACGAGTTGGAAAATATTAACAGGAAAGTTATTCATAAGAATGTAGATCTATTGCATTCTTATCAGTAGGTCTCTATTTCTTCCTGTCTTAGTCTTTTTTGTGTTTTAGGTTGTGTTTGTGGGCTAGGCCCATGTTGGTTTAGCTTTTGTTGCTAGTTATGGTATTTGATTCTTATTCTCTAGATATTGTAAAACTTTTGTATTTCGGGTCCCTGTAAAACCCATTTACCTTAATCAAAAACACTTGATTCAATCAATAGTTCTCATGTTATCCTTACCTTGTCTTGATCCCACTTCCTCCTTGCCTTAAATTTTTTCTCTATTGTCCACCTTTTTAAATATTTTTGGCTATATAAGATCAAGGAGGAACCATTTTCTTGCTATCATTTAAAGTTTATAAATTTTTTAATGTACAACGAGCATCTAACATAACATTTTCAATAAGAATGACCAAAGAACTCTTTTTCAATGAAGTATAATCTATATCATTTCTCCAAACCATATTAATGACTTGAGAAGAAACAACATTAACAACCTTCTAAAGTTGAATATTATTTTTCAGTATGATCAGAAATTAGTAAATCCACTTCATTAGATACCAATTGTTTCCTTATAGACTCTATAAGTGCAATTGATTGAGAAACAATTTGAAGATCCACATTATGACCAAGATAATTGTCTTTATGTATAATGGGTTCACATCTTGTTTCACATAATTAAGATTCTTAAGAATATCAAACCTATTACTAAGAGTGGTTTTTTGGAGGCTCCTTTCTTTGATAAAACACCCACTAGAATATAGTTCTTCATTAGCTTTTCATCTATCTATGACCTTGGTTGTAGTAACTTTTGGTGAAATTCATGATACTTGTGGCATCTTCTCATGGTAATTTCTTTCAAGATGTCCATAAACATGACATGCATAACATCTATAAGGGACAACTTCATAATTTAATTGTTGCATCCATTAGACATATTACTCAATATTTACTTTATTGAATAATGCAAAGTATTATTCAAATCAATCTCAAAATGGATATGAGCTTCAGTTATTATCTTTCATTCCATCCACTAATGAGATGGGCCTAGAGGTTTATAAGGTACAAAATATCAATGCTCCAAAATTCTATGTGAGATTGTAGGAAACAAATCCAAACCAAGGACTTCTATTAGATTAAAATGCACATGTTAGAGTTTGATGAATAATCTTGCTTGATTTGGTTTTGGGTAAGTTGTGGGCTTGCGGAGATCACTCTCTCTATTAAGCCTTGGACAACTTCCTTCAACCCCCTTACTGAACCCTTTACTGTTCATTCAGTTTGGGTACGTCTTCCTAATCTTGCCCTCCATTTATGGGAGCTTTCTTGTTTCGAGGGCATTGATAACTCCATTGACAACTTCTTGAAGGTAGATGATGCCACGACTTCTATGGGTCATTCTTCTTTTGCCTCTCTATTAATTGAAATTGACATATCTTTGCCCCTCCCTAAGGATGTGGTTCTAATGGTTGGGGATAGACCTCGGACTCAATCATTGGATTATGAGGGCCTCCCTTTTCACTACAGAAGATGCTTCTCAACGGGTCACTTAGCTTCTGACTGTTCTCTCTCCTGCTGCAAAGGTGCTGCTACTTGGTGGAAGGATGCTACTGAAGACCACTTGACGGTTAATGCTTGTAAGGCTATTTTTGTCGACTCCTCTCTGGAGGATAATGTCTCCTTCTGTGATGAGGTGCACCTTACTGCTGATGAAGCCTTTGTTGATGTTACTGCTATCATGGACTCTTTCGCCCCTTTCGCTCCTTCATCTGTTGCTCCTACTCCATAGCTCCGCTCTTCTCCTAGTGATTTTGCTCTTGTTGTTGTCCAACAACAACAGTCTTCTACTATTCTGTAGCAGCAATCTGGTAGTAACTCTGCGGGGTCCTCCCCAGATGATTTTTGTTTGAATATTCCTAATGATGGTGTCGCCTCAATGGTTGTTTGTCGCAGGTAGAAGGGAAAATCTACCCCCCTTTTCCAACCCCCCCTTTATCAATCTTTGGGTGTTTCTCCCCACTCTTGAGCTAAGGTGGGTTGTTGTAGGTTTGACAAGAATCTTCATCTTTCAGGATCAGTTTACACACCTTGTAATCAACGTAGCTTTGTGCACTGCGGAACCAGTTTGTGCCTAGGGCACCTGCACTAGGGACTTCTTCCACCATACACTTTTCTCGAAGATAGCATTATGTTGCTTCAAACTTCTCTTGGATGATGCCCCCAACGCTTTCAACTATTACAATGCTCTTTGCTGCTCCTTGCTTTCCGTTTCTCTTCTAATAAGATTTATTTACACTTCTCCTGCTGACTAAAGATGCTTTGCTTATTTCAAAAGCTTCTAAATTGGCAGAGCCAAAAAAGTGTTGCAAGGTGTGTGCCTTTGGTCTCCTTGTGATATGCAGCACAGCCTTCAGATTTGAGACATGGCTTAACATTAATTCTTTGTCTATATATCAGGCAAACTATCTATAATATCAAAGTCAAGAAATCATGAGAAAGAATGTTAACTTAAAAGAAACCATGACATCTAATTTTAATTTTATTTTGTTTATTCGATCAAAATCCATATGTGATTATCAATCCCAATTTACAAATATTTTGCCTCTGTATACATATCAAAATGAATCTCCTAAAGAAAAAACGCAGTCGTAGACGTGAGCTTACCTGCATTTGTCGCAGATAGCATAAATGATATATGCCTGTATGACGAGTAGAAAAATCAAAGGGATGTTCAGGTGGCCATCATAAGCAGTAAACTTCAAAATAAATGTCCGCCATTAAGCTTCTCATTTTTCGATATCCGTAGAAAATGTTGCAGGGAGAAATTCGGTTAAATTCCGTAGATATATTTTTCCTCTTCAAATTGAGCAGCCCACTCCCTACCATTCTTGAGCAGCAAATCAGGGAGTTGTAACAAACAAGAATAAATCATATCCTTGAAGAAGTCAAGCATCTCCATCCTTAATTCATCCACACTGCTATCAGAGTCCGCTAGCATTAGAGACTTCTTCGAGCATTTGATAACTTCCAAGGACTTGTCAAGCTTCTCTCATACCTTCTATTCATCTGAAGTATTTGTGCGATCTCTGCTCCACCTCTTGCTCCTCGCTTTCATTTTCACAAATATACCAAACTGCAGTGCAATCTGATTTTCCTTTTTAAAATAACCGACATGGCGTTGGTCGATTTTCGATTCCACACTCCAACTCCATTTCACACTGTTATCAAAATAAAGACTGATAGAGTTTCATGATTCTTGCGGAGAAATGCGCCATATCTAATTTTTAATGCCTTGAACAATAGTTGTCTTTAATCTTATCAGTCCTGTTCTTATGAACAAAGAAAAAATGTCTTTAGTATTATTTATTTGAGAAGAATATAAACCTTTAATTTTCATCTAACACAAAGTAAGCATAAAAAAATTATATTCAATACTTTTTTATTTTTTATTTCTTTAAATTATGATTAGAGAGAACATGTATAAATAAATAAATAATTATAAAGAAATGTAATATAATTAAAATATTCACTGATTCTTTTATTTTAATCATATTAAATAATGTTTAATTTTCATCTAACACAAAGTAACCATAAAAATATTATATTCAATACATTTTTATTTTTTATTTCTTTAAATTATGATTAGAGAGAACAAGTATAAATAAATAAATAATTATAAAGAAATGTAATATAATTAAAATATTCAATGGTTCTTTTATTTTTATCATATTAAATAATGTAAAGAAATTCTTGATTTAATTTTAATAAGTAGATTGTTTATTTTATTTATTATTTAAAATATTTTCATTAAGTTTTTTAAAACAAAATTTTGAATTTTGAATTTTATTTTAAATTTATTTAAAAGCTTTATAAGTAATTGATTTTAAATTTTGTTGTGATAAATAAAATAAGTTGTATTTATTGTTTAAAATTATTGCATAATTATAATCATCAAATCTTTGAAAATAGAGTTCTTATGAAACCACAAATATTATTTGAGAAAAATATAAATTTTATTTTTAAAATTGTCTTTGAATTTTAAAATTTTTATTTTAACAATGTTTTTTTTCTTTTTTAATCGAACCAAACTAAAGCTATAAAGTACTATAGTGTATCTTAGTCATTTAGTAACTTTTGTCTTTATTATTTTCTTTTATTATGATCATAGAGATTAAAATGAAATGTAAAATAGCCAATGCATTGAGTAAGTGGGATGTTTGTCTTGCACATGTTTAAAAGTAAAATCAAATATGTTTTAAAAACTTTTAAGATGATTTTTTTCAAGTATTTTAGCTCAAGCATTTTCAAATGTTTTAGAAATAGCTAAGCAATTTGAAGTGTATACAACCAAAATTTATCGTTTGCTTTCAATTCATCATTTTATTATTAATTAATCAAATAAATTCTTAACTAATTATTTCTTCAATCTATAACTATCTCATAATTTTGCAATAAGTTAAATAATTTATCATTTAATTAATTGCCCTTCATACAATTAATTTTAATTTTCATATAAAGAGTAATTAAATTAATAACCTTAAACTTTTAATTTGTCTAAATTGACTAATTAATTAACCCAAAATTATTAAAATTAGTCAATATTAATTAAGCCCTTATTTTTGTTTCCTAATTTTATTTCCTCACCCAAATCCTCCAACTTTAAATTTTAGCCACTTGAATCCCCTTATGGATCAAAACCCAAACTTGTCATCATTTGACAAGTATCGTAATCCCCCTTATGCTCCCAAATATATGATAGTTTGGTCATTGTTCACATATGTGTGAGCATGTAAACTTGTAAGGAAACCCTCTCAAACTTTCACCTCATCTTTTTCCTATTAGCCTAAGCCTACCATCTTGCTCATATATATGCGAGCATATTCTTGGCACGTGTATAACCTTCATATCTCTTACATATGTCTTTTTCACAAGTGTGTGATTATTCTAGAAATTTCTTTACACCTCGTTTAACCCCTTCCTCCTTCTTGTGACACTTGTTACAAGGCTAAGCCTCACACTTGTATTCTAGTCTTAGCCTTCCCTTAAAATTGGGATCTTGGCTCTTGATTTTTCTCATGAAAATTCTATAAATTGAGGCTTATCTTCTTCAATTTTATCATTCTATATTTATATCAAATGTATGCTACTGTTTTATCTAGTATTGAGCTACTATTATGAAAATGCAATTGAGAGCTATCCATATCCATACAACTATGTATAAAAAAAATTAAGCACAATAAGTGGAGCTTTTGGGTGCACTCTATTTTTTTCTCAATCGGAGGAACAAGATAAAAAAGGTGAACTTTTTTCTTATTATTTAAGTTTTTCCTTACACTCACCTGATTTAATTTTCCTTGTCTTCATCTTTCCATACCCATTGGGTCCATGCCTCTACCACTACTTTTTTAGTGGGTTGTTATATTTTACATGAATTGTTTTGGTTTAACACTCACACTTTATCTTTTAATTTTTAAAATTCTAGAATAGGGCTTACAAATACCATAGTACCTACATTATTCTAATATTTTATCTTTTGTTGTATCACCCTTTTAGTATTTCTGGATAATTTTTCTAACTTATTTGTATTATTTGCGAAGGGTTTCTCTATTTTCTTATTGTTTTCATTATTTTAACCCCCTATATGGATTTTTTTTTATGTGTTCTTTCAAGTGCTTATTTGTAGCTCAAATCACCACTTATTATACATCTATCAATGTTCACGTAGATTGGCGTCTCCATCAATCTATATGCATTTAGATTGGATTCTATGCATGAGAAAGAAAATCATTCAAATTCATTGTTTATCTGTTTTTCTATATCTTTTTGTTTGATGTATGTAATTTTTTAGTTTTTTTAATTTGTTAATCTATTTTCTACTATTTTTTATTATTTTTCTCTTTCTATTATATAGATCCTTATTATTTTTCTTGAAACATTATCCTTTTTATTGTCTTGTGTAGGATATTAAATTAGTTCTTTCACATTTTAGTGATTTTTAGTTTAGTTCTTCCATGGATTGTTGCCTCCATGAATTGGTATATTTTCTTTTCTTTTTCTTATTCTATTTCATTTTCATGGATTATTGCTTGTACTTTATGCAAGGCCACTTCTGTGTTTTATAGTTTTCTACTCTTTTTTTAATTGGATTTTGATCTAAATTTATCTATGATTTTGTGCTATAGTTGTTTATGCCTATGAAAGACTATAACTCAAAGCACTAACATATTTGGTTTAGTTTATGCCTATTAGATAATTTTTAATCACTTTTTTTTAATTTAACCTAAGTTAGAGTACTGGGTAATTGACTTATCTTGTATGCTTTTAGGGAATTTGTGAGACGTATGCTCTCCTATTGCACTTAGTGTGATCTTGGAGATTAAAAGTTTCACAGGTTCCCTTTATGTTTTAGATAAGAATACAATGGTTGTATCTTACGTGTATGCTATCCCCTTGCACATCATGTAATCTTGGGTGATGAAAAACACCTAGGGTTTTGGTGGTCTTTCTAGGGTTAAATTAGCTAATTTATGAAACCCTAAATCTTAGCGCTATACATTATTTATGTGTTCAATTTGTATTTGACTTGCTATGGCCTAGCATTGGTTAGTTAAGTTAAAAACTAATTGTCTAACACCATCATAGTTGTCAGTCCCTTGACCTAGCATCTACCATACTTTACTAGTTGTGAAAACCTTTGATATTCATTCCTTAATCATTTTCAATAAAGATGAGTATTATTTCATCTTGTTACACACATTTGCATCACACATTTTTGCAAGCTCCTTCTTTTCACACTTTCCTACCCAACAAAAGTGTGATATTAGTTAAATGGTTGATTAGGGGCCCACCCTTTTTTCGTTCTACTAAGCCTTTGTCCCTTAGCTGGGTTAAAAGTCACTTTGGCTAGATGTCATCTTGTCATGTTTTCAAGGAGCTGTCCGTGTTAAAGTTTTCCTATTGGCTATTCAACAACCTCATTCTAATTGGTTTCATATTTTTGCATGTCAGAGCTTACCATGCTATTTGTGCTCATGAAACTGTAAATTCCTTAGGTCAAAGCCTTTGTTACTTAAAATTAATTTTGATACTTAAAATTAATTTTGATCCTACATTTTCTTAGATTGATGGATCTCCTTGATTTCATGGTTTTGCATGCTCATTCAGCTCAAAGTTGTGTGCCCCATGAAACCTTGACATGCCTTATTATGCCTTTTGTTCATTAAGGTATCACACACATCCTAATATGGATCAATGGCTAAGGTTAATTTCACATTTTTGCATGTTCAAGATCCAGAAGGATGCACACCTCACGAAAATGTAAAATTATCATAACCCACTTGGTTAACTTGAGTATCAATTTAGATTATTAAAGGATTTATTGTACCCTATTAAATATAAAGGTAAATAAAAATGAAACTAGAGTATTAAAACAAGATGGGTTCCATATTCGAGGTGAATGTTCAGTCTTACGATAGAAGGCATTGTGAGTGCATGGATGGACAACTAAGACATCCAATCAAAGAAGGAATTTGAGCATCCATGATAGAGGTATCTCTAAGAAAACACTAGTCAAACAATTTATGCACCTTATAAATATTGCCATGATTTATATATTGAGGAAACATGTCACAGTTCATAAATCACGCAAATGCTTGATTGAGATCTTGGGCGACTAAGATTACGGGAGGAAATGGATGAGAAAATTAAGTTTTAATAATAAATTAAAGGGTATTTGCACTTGCTAAGAGAGCCAATCCATGAGTGAAAAATCCTACCATGTTGGAGACTCCACATCGACCTCACTGAGCCACCAATCTACAACTTAAAATGTAACCACTTCATCTACCATAACTCACGTTAGAAATAGTTAGAAACTAACCTCTAGTACAAATGTGATTTATAAAAAAATACGAGAGTGAAACACGAAGTTTTAATATGATGATGAGCAGTTTAGATGTGATGATGAGGAGTCTCCCTAAACAAATTCTCCTACGTGCTAGAGGAGAATAGAGTAAACTTGTAGATATGCCCAGGTCACTTAGAAAAGGCTTAAGATAACGCTAAGATCTGTCCACATCACAAAGCCCTTTTTTAAGGAAAAGCAAGAAAGAATTCATGGCATGACAACCAGGTGACTTTCTCATCCTCAACAACACAGAATCCAACTAAGAAGAAATGAGGTACTGTCAAGTAGGTGGTCTATTCCCATGTCGACCAACTGTTTGATCTTAAAGCATATAGATTATTATTTGGTAAAGAAAGTAAGGGTATTATACTGAAACTAGAAAATGTTAATTACTTTGTCTGTATTCATTTTAATCATAAGAGAGACCAAATTTTTAAGTACAAATTTTATCTTATTCATATGCAGTCGATTATATCTTAAACTCCTGTGAAAGCCTATATTATTCTAAATAGCTGTAGTTGTGTCCAATACCAGCAGTTGTGAATGTAGTCAAACTGCAATAAATATTTAAAAGGCTTAATGTTGAAAATTATAGTGGACAAGTCCTATATATTTTGGCATATGAATCCATAGTTTCTATGTTTCTCCATTTTCCTTCCATGATCACCAGTACGATTACAAGTATTATTCCTAGCATAGCCTTATGATAGGTTTTTCTTGAAGCATTCTACAAACAATTCGCTTCCATTGTATGTGCCTTTATAATCTAGACTTCAAAATACAAGAACCGGTATAATGTTACAAAACTACACTTTGGTTTTTAAATTACAAGATCCAGTATAATGACTCAAAACTGAAAAGAAATATATATGAAGTTCAACATATAAAGTTTGAAGCATGTAAGATGTTTAAGATATGACAATAGGCTACTATTTGTTATTGTGAAGCTGTCTCTAGCATCCATTGCATTCACAATATCAAAACTTAATAAATACTTTGTTCTTTATATCTCGATGGAAGTTCATACATTGTAAATGTTAGTCTATATTTTGGCTTCACTAATCTTTTGTTACAAAGCCTACAAGTAAATTTATTACTTTTAGAGTAAGTCATATCAAGTATAGAAATTAAATGATAGTATATTAAGATCAAATAATTTGGAGTCAATTTCTTAATTAATGATTTAATTTCCAAAGTTCTTGTAACATATAACAATTTATGCAAATTAGAAATAACAAATTTTACATCTTTGAAGCAGAAAAGAAGGGAAAAACTTGGAACTTTTTTTTTGTTAACAACATTGAACCTAAACCTTGAATTGAACAGAAATCTATTCTATGAGTGGAATAATTGATACAAATGAAAAGTTTAACAATTCAAATTAAATGTATAGAGAGGTTTAGAAGATACATTTACCAAATGCCAAAATTTTGATCTTCCATAACTTAACCAGTAGACCATTGGGGAGGGAAAGTACCATCAAGGTGTTTTTCTGCCCAACCACGGACTTACTAGTCCCCCATGCCATATCTGACTAGATTGGCCCAACCCTTCGTAGGGGAGTAACAAAATGCTTAACTCATGCCATCTAAACTAGTGGATAGTCCTACACATATCCCTAGTCGACCATACACTATAAGCTACCCCTAACTAGCATGACCTCTAACTAGATTGTGTATCTGGACTAACAAATTGGTTAACACTTTTAGAAATAGCATCCCTCTGGCTGAAAGTTTTAATGTAATTGCAATCACACTAAATCATAAAGTCATAGTTCATAACCCTACTGAGTCGAATTAAATTCTCGAAGGTGTTCAAGTCATCATGTTTGTCTCTATGCTGACTGCATTCTGACTCTATGATTCTCTTTGGCTATTGTTTATGTTTGGACCCAAGTTTCACATGCTGGTCAACAAACTTGAGGTGACTTGTACTCTTAGATTGTAAGCTATCTTTTGACAGAACCCTAGTTTAATTAAATTAGGAGTTCACACTTGTGCCCTTGAGCTAGCAACCTACTCTCTCATGAGTACAAGAATGAATACATGCTTAATGGATATGCAGAAATCACTGTCTTTCTATTAATGTGCCAATTCCCTGTACAAATTTATCTATCTTTAAATTGCAGTAGTTGAATAGTTCACAATTCACACAATTTCAATACTTTTTACTCATGAAAAAGTAGCTCATACTTGACCTCTATTAGCTAATATTAGTCATTGACTTGCATATGTTTATATATAATATTTATATATTTACGTGTATATGTATAATTATATAAATGTATGTGTTTTTTTTAATTTATAGTGAAATGGTGATTTTTAAATGGTGTATTTCGAATATTAGAAGAATTAGAGAACCTTTCTCAATTTGTGTTTGAAATGAAATGGAAAAGTAATGTTATTCTATATTAGCGAAAATACTTGATTTAATTTGATTGTTCTCACATTTAATTTTGAAACTGCAAGTCCTTGGTTAAATGTATTAGATGTTTTCATGTGGTTGTTTTCGTGGCTCATTATGTCACTAGACAGAGATTTGTCAGTTAGTTTGACATTGTGCAAGGGCTTGTTTGGCCAAGTGGTTTTCTATTGTTTTGAATTCCGTGTGTAATTTCAGTTTGGTACCTTGGTTTTGGAGTTTGTTGGTATAGTTTTGGTTTAATTCATAAGGGAGAGTGGCTTTCGAGTGGGGACCACCCCAAAGAGGTTAGTAGGATAACCCCTCGAAAGTTCTATAAATAAGTGATAACCTAATAATACATTAGTGGGTTGGTTAGATGAAACATTAAGTAAGATAATTATACCTCGCTCATGGTTGACTACTAGTACATACTCAGGATGTAGTGAGAAGGCCTGGAATGGAAAACCAATAACCTTGTCCTCATGAAAGGATTGTTTGCATCCACATGAGACTTGGATGGGGTCGGGGATTTGGGAGAGGTTACCAGGATAACCCAAGATGGGGGTTGGGACCTATGAAGGCCTTCCAGGATAACCATACTAGGCTATGTGATGACACTCTTACCTTATGGTCACTAGTGTGTAGCCTTGTTGGTTTCACCTGATTTTGTTGTGGAGTCATGTTCTGCAAGTTTATACTTCATGTGAGTCTTTTCAATGTTGTGTTTTTTACCATGTGTGTGCATACTTTATAGGTTGCTAGTGGGTCTTATTTCTATCTGCTAGCATGGTGGGGTGGTTCTTTTTGAGCCACATGGTCAGGTGGTAGTGCCACTTTCCATTAGGTGTGTTTGTTTCTTCTTGCGGGACTTGGCTTCACAGGTGTTCCAGTGGCACATGGAATTAGAGAATATTGTTATTCAGTTGGATCCTATTTACTATTTTGGATCATTCCTTGTATATCATGGACCTTATATGGTCAGTTGTAATTATTTGATATGTATGCCTTCATGGCAAGATGTAAATTCTAATGTAAACATTATCTGATCTTTTGAGACTTAGTGGTTTAGTGAAATGTAATGTATTTTTATCTTATGATGCAAAAAAAGTATGAATGAAAATTAAATATTTAATGCATATGTTTTATTTGAATATTAGATGCAATGTAATGGATGGAATCCTAATGAATGAAACTTAAACATGTTATTAATATTTTTATACTATTGGATCAATTAACCTTTGGTAAAATGTAATTATGCTTTTATGTTTAGTCAACCTAATTGGATTAATTAATGCTAAGCAATGTTATTTTAAACCATGTTAACCAAGTTGGGAAACCCTTGAGGTGTTAAGTGAAGTCTTTTGTTGTGTAATCTAAATGTTAAGTTAACTCAATGTATCATTATACTTATTAAATTTTTTTTAAAAAATTATTTACACTCTTTTCTAGTGTTTTAGTTTAATCCCTTCGAGTTTTCTTGGCAGGTTGTTACAATTGGTATCAGAGCCCAAGTTTCAACACTGGGTACTTTGGTTTTAAATTGAGCCCATTCAACTAGACCTATTGCTAATTCTTAGTGGTTGTGTTTCCCTTGTTAGTATCCTTGTTGTAGATCTAAACATTTTCTCTTGTGTTGTTGTTAGGATTATGGCTGGGAAAGGTAAAGGTCATGGTCATGTTCGTGATCATGGTAGAGGTAGGGGTCATGGCCATAGTGCAGGTCATCAGAGTCCTTCACCATAGCCTATTCATGAGAGTGTTGAGAAGGTTCAGTCTGTTCATCAGAGTGAGCACATAGAGGTTATCCAGCATAGTGAGCAGCACACTTGCACCAGGTTCCCGAAAGGGAGGAACTGTGATAGATGGTTCAGGAGGTATTAGGTTGACTTGGTCCTAGACCTGAGGCTCAGGAGAAGGGTGATGCTCAGTTTGGAGAGTCTCACCTTCAGGATCATGTGGAGAGAGAGAGAGAGAGAGAGAGAGAGGTCTCCTAGGAGGAGAGAGGTTCCAATAGACTAGGAGACAGTCACCATGGGTCATGTGAGGGATTTACTAAGATCCCTTCCTTCCATTTTGATGGTTCAGGTACCGGACTTGGGGCTAAGACTTGGCTCATTGTATTGGATAGGTGTTTTGCCATGAATCCGTATGGTAGTAAAACCAAGGTGAGGTGTGCTATTATGCATCTCAGGGATTTTGCTTCTACTTGGTGGAGGTTAGAGGAGAAAAGGATCAGTGTAGATATTAGTACAATGTCTTGGGAGATGTTCCTAGAGAGGATTAGTATGAGCACAAATTCTATGAGCTCAAACAGTATGTCAGGATTGGTAATGATGAGGTGATGTTGGTGCATTATTTCATGAGAGGTCTTAATGACCACATTAGTGGGGGAGTGTGAGTGTTTGAGCCTTCATCAGTTGAGCCAGTCATAGAAAAAGTTGGGCCAGTACAGCAGAATCTTTCATGTGCACATGATGGTCAGCCATGGGTACAAGCTGGTAGTGCACCTTTCAGTGGATCTAGGACTAGGGGTAATTATTCCCAGGCTATTGTACCATATAGGATTTTTCAGACACCGGCTAAGGGTGGTCAACAGTAGTAGTAGAAATTTTAGTCTAGGCCAAAATAGTTTCAGGGTCAGTGTGGGGGAAACCCTCAATTTAGGAAGGACAAGAACTGGCAGAGGGCTAGATAGAGTTTCTCGTGATAGTCCTCATAGAGTGCTTCTCAGACCCCTAATAGGGGAAGTTTCCAGTAGTCCATTGGGCCGACTAGAGGTAGAGGACCCAATAGGGGAGCTTGTTTCTCTTGTGGTCAGTATGGCCATATAGCTACACATTATCCATAGTGTTCATAGTAGATTGGTAGTTAGAGGCTGACAGCATTAGAGCCTACAGTTGGGGATGTAGGTCAGTTCCACAGAGTTTTTGTAGTGAATGATAACTGTAAGCAGAGAACCACAGCACTGTGATCGAGACTACAGTTGTGTTGGGTAGTATATCTATCTTGATATTATTTAATTCAGGTGCTTCTGATTCCTTTATATCTTCCTCCATTGTGTAGCGGTGTGGGCTCACGTTTGCTATATAGGAAGATAGGTGGCAAGTAGAGTTGGCTACTTATTTTTGTGTGGTCGTAGATTCCTTCATTCCCAAATCTGAGTTGGACCTAGGACCCTTTTCTACCATAGTTTATCTTCGAGTCATTCCTTTGGGGTCTTATGGAGTTTTGTTAGGGATGGATTAGTTAGCATCACACAATGCTAGTGTAGACTCTTGTCAAAAGACAGTGGGGTGTTTAGATGATCATGGCAGGAAATTTGAGATAGTTGGTATTCATAGACCTATATCACTTCGTATGATCTTAGTTATGCAACTTAAGCGGTGTATGTGTTAGGGATGCCATCTTTTTGCAATTTCTCTTGAGGACATGGATGAGGAGAGAAGTAGGGAAGTCGCTCTTGATAGTCACCCTCTTCTTCAGGAGAATGTTGATGTGTTCCCTAATGACATTCTTGGTATGCCAAGCTAAAGCGAGATATATACTTTCACATTGATTTAGTTCCTGGAGAAGAATATATTTTGAGAGCACCATATCAGATGACCACTCAGGAGTTGAGAGAGTTGAAGTAGCAGATAGAGGAATTGTTGGTCAAGGGGTTCATTCATCCTAGTGTTTCTCCTTGGGGTGTGCTAATTATTTTCGTGAAGAAGAAGGATGGTTCTCTTCGTTTATGTATTGACTATCGATAGCTGAATAAGGTAACCATCAAGAATCAATATCCATTGCCTCATATAGATGACCTCTTTGATCAGATCGAGGGAGCCAAGGTGTTCTCTAAGATTGATTTGAAATCAGGGTATCATCAGCTGCGTATTCATGATGCAGACATTCATAGGACAACTTTTTGTACCCGTTATGGTCACTATGAGTTCATAGTGGTGCCATTTGGGTTGACGAACATGCCTTCAGTTTTCATGAGCCTCATGAATGGGGTTTTCCACACCTACCTTGATCGTTTCATCCTTGTGATCTTGGATGATATTTTGATTTATTCTAGAACTATGGAAGAGCATGAGGGCCACTTGTGACAGGTGTTGCGGTGATTGAGGGAGAATCAACTTTATGCCAACTTGGCGAAGTGTGATTTCTTCCAATCTGAGGTGAACTATCTTGGTCATGTGGTTTCAGGAGAAGGTGTATTCATGGATCCTTCTAAGATCCAAGCCATTGTAGATTGGTCGGCACCGACTAATGCTTCCAAGATTTAGGTTTTTATGGGTTTGGCTGGTTATTACCATCGCTTTGTTCAGAATTTTTCCCGGATAGGTGACCCAATCACTTCTCTTTAGAGGAAAAAGAAGAAGTTTGTTTGGTCAGAATAGTGTGAGGCAACTTTTCATACTTTGAAGGAACTCCTTGTTAGTGCTCCAATTTTGGCAGTTCCTAATCCAACCAGAGATTTTATGGTTTGTATAGATGCCTCTTTAGAAGGTATAAGGGTAAAATTGCAAACTTGTGTCTCAATTTTATAAAGGAAAAGGCTAACAATAGAAAAATAGTTTAACTTCAATGGCACAAAAGTGATATTTCTATTTGGTATTTGAAGATGATGTAAACTGATGAAATGTGTAAAACTGGACAAATTTATGCCTATTATTTAAAAAAAAAAAATTGGAACAAGAATTGATATGTTTTTTTAATTATTAAAGTCAATTTTTCAATTATTGAAAAATACTGCAAATCAGGGGTTTCACCTCCCACCACAAAACTATATGTAAATAATCTTTTTTTCCTCTGATTTTGATGTATATTTTAACCATTAGAACAATTCAAAGTCGAAGTATCTTGAAATCGACAGTTTTTGTCTCCCACAAATTTCCCCTATCAGAACTATAACAATCCCCAAAAAAATTATATATTCTTGAAGAGGACTCTTTCCTCTAGTGTTATATATAATTTTTAATTTTTTCTGATATGATTTACTATATTTTATTTTTTTGAATCAGAGTCTTCTCGAATGTTAATATACCTACCTGTATTATTTTATAATTTTAATATACTAATTCTAATTGAAATTCTATAAATAATTATGTCAACGTTCCTCACTCCGAGCTCTCGAAAAGGGTATTTTGGGTTTTTTTTAATTTTTAAATGATGTTCTAATTCTTAGCAGAACTTGAAAGTTTTGTAAATTTGTTGAGTAGGCTGCCATGTGGGATGCCACATAGGCAACCTTGGCCAAGTGGGACTTGACTGAGTAGGGCTCGTTCGAGTCCCCCAAGCGGTGGGACCATCCGCGAGCACCCTTTCCATCATATTTTAATGTGACATAGCACTATGGGGGGCTAAGTGCAGTCATCAGGACTCGACCGAGTACACCCTGCCACCTGTCCTCCACGTAGGCGCCATTTGGCACCACACAAACTCATTTGAGTAGGATTTTTTTTTTCCCTCACACTTAGCCTAAAGTGTGACACAACACTATACTTTCACCCATAAGAGCAGTGCTTATGCAAGATGGTTGTGTGGTACCTATGAGTCTCACAAACTCATGGACCATGAGATAAGCTATCCAGTTCATGACTTAGAGTTGGCAGCGCTAGTTCATGCTTTAGTCAGGTGGTGACATTTTTTGTTGAGGTGTCAATTTGAGCTCCACAGTGATCACCTAGTTTGCAGTATATTTTCATGTAGCCAAACTTGAATGCTTGCCAACAAAGATGGATTGAATTCCTCTACAAGTATGATTTTGAGGTTCGTTATATTCAAGGGAAAGAGAATGTAGTGGTAGATGCTTTGAGTTGTAGACAACATGAGGTTGGAACATTGTCCCTTGGGGTGGATTTGAGAGAGAGAATCTTTGGGATCCTTCCTCAAGACACTTGGTATCAGGAGGTTAGAGCCATGACTGAGATAGATGGTCTTCTTCGACATCTTGGGTGGATCTATGTACCTCCATTGGATAGACTTCATACTTTGATCATGACTGAGGTCCATCGTGCACCTTATTCTACATATCCTGGTGTCAAGAAGATGTATGCAGATCTTAGACAAATATATCATTGGGCTAGAATGAAGCATGACATTGCTGATTTTGTGTCAAAATGTTTAGAATGTCGGCAGGTAAAGGTGGAGCATCAGCACCCTGTAGGGATTTTACAGCCTAATTTGGTATCGGATTGGAAATAGGACATCATTTTCATAGATTTCATAGTTGGGTTGCCTATTTCTTCACATCATCTTGATGCCATCATGGTCATTATTAAAATATTGACCAAAGTTTCTCAGTTTGTTCCTATTCAATCTTCATATACAGTAGCAGTGGTGGCATGATTTTTCATGGAAGATGTGGTGAGGCTTCATGGGATTCCTAGGCAGATCATTCTAGATAGAGATCCTATCTTTACTTCATCATTATGGACCTCACTTTAGCATGCTTTAGGGACCCAGTCAAACTTTAGTTCAGCTTATCAATCAGAGACCGATGGTCAGACCGAGTGTGTGAATCAGGTTTTGGAGGACATGCTTCACATGTATGTTATGGACTAGCAGTCACGCTGGGAGGAATATCTGTATCTTATGGATTTTTCTTATAACAATGGATATCATAGGTCTATAGGTAGCTCTCCCTTCTAGACATTGTATGGTCGTCCTTTCCATACTCCTTTGAGTTGGGATCGGTTAGAGGACAGGGTGCTTATAGGACCAGATATGCTTCGAGAGATGGAGCAACAGGTTGAGCATATTCATGGGTATTTGGTAGCAACACAGGATAGGCAGAAGAATTATGTCGATGCTCACATAGTGGATCATCATTTTTCTGTTGACAAGCATGTATTCTTGAGAGTGTGTCCGTGAAAGAGTCCGATCCATAAGGAAAAGAGTTCTAAGTTGGCATCTCGTTTTGTTGGCCCTTTTGAGATCCTCGAGAGGATACGACATGTTGCCTACCGTCTTACCTTGCCACTAAGCCTATATTGCATCCACGATGTTTTTCATGTTTTTATGCTTAGATCTTATCTTCCTAATGTGACCCATGTTCTTGATTCGAATGCATTGTAGGTCCAGGACAGGCAACTTTTGTGCGCATTCTGTAGCATTAGGGTTTGACCCTCAGGGTTCGTACCATTGATCAGGTAGGGGTCCTGTGGGACCCAAATGATGAGACCTCAACTACATCAGAGGATGAAACAAAGATGAGAGAGCTATACCCTTACCTGTTTTAGGCTTCCAGGGGTAAGCCTAATTTTTTGGGGGGGGATGTAGTACCCCTCCCTCAATCAGACTTTTTAGATACATATTTTTACTATAGTTTACTTTTTCAGTGGATATTAGTGGATACATTATATTTTGATATTTTACTCAGATATTATGCTATGATGTGTTATACTTTGAATTGAGTTTTAGTGTATGATGTTTACGCATTATTTCCCTTAATGATGGTCGAAGGTTATTTTATTGGATTACTGACATTTGGCTAACACATTTTTTTTATACGTGACATACATTATGTACATGTTATCATATTTGGAAATGTATGGGGTGTAAGGAGGTGATTTTATTTCACTCACTTTGGTGAGACTGGGAACGCCATGATTCTCCTTCAGTGGTGTGTCTATTGTGTTTGAAGATATATATGTATGTGTGAATTGGTGATGTAGGATTTGCAAGTACAAGGTACTGACTTCACCTAGTCCCACAGGTCTAAGTGTACCTAAATAATTTGATGGAAGCATAGGAGATAGTCTTAAGGCCCTGAGTTCACCTTTAGCCTTGCTCATCACTAAGCAGTGTTAGTCATCGGTCAACCGTCTCTTTTGTTCGTATGCGGGTTGTGTTTCTATTTTGCCTTGTTGATTATGTGTTATGTGTTTTTAAAATTTATTTTGAAATAAATGATTAAGTGAATTTTAGTATTTTAAGAGATTTATAAATTACTTTATTTGAATAGTTAAAAAGTGAAATTGTTAAGTTAAATAGTGAAATGAAATAGCATGTGTTTTAATTGATTTTTAAAATAAACTAAAAAAAAGTTGTATTTGTTTTATGTGTATTAATGATTAATTGTTTTTCATATTTTTTAAGAAAAGGGGAAATGATTTTTAATTTAAAAAGTCAAATGAAATGCATCCCTTTGAAAAATAAATTAAAATTTTTATTTTTATTTTATTTTTATTTTTTAACTTGACCTAAAAAGAAATATTTTGAAAAGGAAAAGTTATATATTTGAATTTTTTACCAAAAACATTATTATTATGCATTCTGGTGAAAAACCTCTATTTTTTATTGAGCTGGATTTGTCGGTGGAGGAATTTTCCTAGAGTTTGTGGTTTGCTCTCCTTCAACTTTATCTACCTAGATAGCTAAACAAGATGGTGAAATGAGTTGTTTTTGTTTGGGTGAAAATTGGATTTTAAATCTTTGCAGTGTAAATGGCAAGTAGTTTAAATTAGCTTAGTTTACTTTCTTGTTAGTTTTCTTTTTTGAGAATTTCCCCATTGTTGATTTTTAAGGGGTTATGCTACCAAAATTTTCAATTTTGGGGCAAACCTAGGAAATTAGAGAAATGGAAAAATTACTGGTTGTGAATGAAAATTGGAACAACAAAAAATAATTATTTACCCTATTATTCCATGTTGTTTTCAAAATTTCATTAAAATATATGGCTGGGGTTTATTTTCTTTGAAATTTATGGTTTAAAATGTATTAGTTTTCTCTATTTGTTGGGGAAAATATATTTTTACTAGTTTCGTTTTTTTTTTAAATTGAATTGGGTTTTGTTTAATAAAAAAAATTATTAAAACAAATATTAATAAAAAAATTTATTTGTGGTTTTGTGGTGGGCCAGGCCACCATGAATCCCATGGGTGGGGAGTCATGGCTTCCTCAACCCATGGGGAGGGGACACCATGGTTGGCAGGCATGGCGTGGCCACCCACCACAACCTTGGCTATTGGTGGGGGACCACGTCAGCCACCGCCTCCCTCATGGGGCTACATGGCAGCACCAATTTGTGTTTTAAATGAAATAGAAAAGTACCTCATATGTTGATCTAGGATCTAATGTCTTCTCTATCTTCTCGTTGTCAGCCTTAGGAGTTCTCTTGAATACCTTCTTCAAAGGCTCCAAGTTATGGCCGAACCATGAAGGGGGATATTGTCGATTAAATACAATTAATACAATGTACTAACATATACATAAAAAACACTAAAAATCTATAATATAGAGAACAAAAGTGTATCAAGGCCTGAGATGCTTCTCCAATAGATCAAGGAGGGCTCACCATTGATGAAGCAGCTATCGCTATTACCTATACAAAAAATGATCAAATATTAAATACAATTAATATAATGATAAGTATTTTAGGTTAAAAAAAAATTAATGTGATATATCAAACAAAAGTGTATCGGAGTCTGAGATGCTTCTCCAGTACATGGAGGAGGGCTCGCCATTGATGAAGTAGCTATGGATATTTCCTATATGAAAAAATGATAAGATTATAATTTATCACATGTTCACAGGTACACGTGCATATAATCATCAAATAAAGAAAATAAATTAGACATACATACCTCCACCCTCTCTCAATCCTCGAGCGTATCAGGTGCATTCAACATATCTACAAAGCTCAATGGTCACTGTACATATAAAATAGACAAAAAAACACTAATCAATCTACAAATCCCAACTAAGAAAATTTTAACCTTTTCAAAAAATTGTACAACAAAAAGTGTGTTCAATTACCTTCTTCCCATGTTTTGGCATCCTCAAGTATATCTTTTGTTGAGGACAAAGCTTAGACACAGAGGGGGTACCCTAAAAAAACAAAATTAACATGAGATATTAGTATAGATAATATTAAACATAATTTAACAAATCTAAAATTAAATGACTTGCATATTCTATCAAAAGAATACATAAACTAAGGTGTACAAAATATGATATCGTATAGCCTTGTAGGCCAAAATCGATTGATGAGAACGTGACATCATCAATCTGGGACATTTGGTCCTCTGACAATGCCTACAAACAAAAAAATTTCAAGCATTGAAGAGAGTTAGTATATCTTGTAATTTTTTTGAATTCAAAGTGTAGTATTCTATTTTAACATGTTACAAAATTTATACCTCAGACATTGAAGTTGTCACTGTAGTAACTATGGCAGGAATATCTTATACCGTTGCTACATCCTAAAATGAATATTATTTGTATCAATTTAAATTGATCTATAAATGAAAATTCATTTACAATTACAAATTTTAAGTGACTGATAAATAAAATGCTATGAATTCAAATCAACACAACTGTGTCTGCGGATGACTGCCAAACAACATGTCGATCAACTCATCCGTCAGTGCCACATCCTTCGTCATGCGAGTCTGAAATCTACTCCCACAGATCATGCACAAATGGGATGTGGAGCCATCTACAGTGGCCTCGTCATCTGTCCATGTGCATATTCATGAGCAAGTGGCACACACATGCTGAATGGGCTCACTGGCGCCACCTATAGCAACTAATGGCTCAGTATCCAATACAAAAGGGTGTGCTAATTGTGTCCCATGTTGGATGATCACATAAATCAATGTTGTGACTACTTGAAGAGTCTGTAGCTCCATCGACTCTTTCAGGTCTGTTGGGATAGTCAAATGCACCTTGGGTTTGGGTTCTAGGGGCAACGACTCTCCTGGGCTACTCATCTATGGGATCCAAGTCTATCTTGTGCAGAGCCATCACCTCTACCATGGAACTCTCTTATGTCAAAATAATTAGGCATCACATTGAGGATAAACTCACAGTATACTTTTCTCAAAAAATACAATGGAACCTCAAAATTATTACAAGGTGTTTCATCAAAGACCATCCACCACCTCTGGCAAAAAAGATTCTTAATCTGTACATTGGTACACCAATGTATGGGAAAGCTCTTTGCATTAAGAGGTAACGACTCACCAGATTTAGGATCAACAAAAAGGGCACATATTTGTTATTTACTAATATTTTTGTTTTTCACTCCCTCATATCATAACCCACTAGAATAATATTGACGATACCTATCCTTATAGTTTCCCCATTTTGTAATTTGAGTGGAAACTGCAGTGGCACCACTAGCTACTATTTCTAGGCTAATGGTGAGGGATTTATGATGCTCAAGCTCAAATGTTTTCAATTTATTAATCAGTCTATTTATTTTAGCTATGTTTTGCCCTAACTAATTAAGCAATTGCTCATGTGTATTAGGTGTATGGTCAAAAGGAGGAGTTGGAGGTGTATTATGTGGTTTTTTTTCTGGGTTTTAAGGAGGTGCATCTTGTTGTTGTTTTTGTGTATTTTTCAGAATCTGGTTTGTGTAACAAAAAATAAAAAAACCTAATCAAAATAAATGAATTTAAATTCAAAACGTAAAAAAAATTGAACAAATGCGAAAGAAAAATAAAAATCAAGAAAAACCAACCTTGATCCATGTCATTTGGGTGAGAAAAGAGGGAGCCCATGTGTGGTTTAGCGAGAAAAAAACCCAAACTATCAACTCGTGGTCACGTAAAAAATAAGACACAGTTGACCAAAAAAAACATGTATTGACAGGTACCACGTATGCGCTACTTTAGGACTTAAAACTGCATACGACGTTCTAAGTCCTAAAGCAGTGTATACATGATCATTTCTATAAATGAACATCATACACACTTTTGTCCCTTTAGGCTCAGGGAAAACGAACCTTAGTGCATACGGGGTGATTTGAATTTTAAGTATTGCGATCAGAGTGCCTATTTTTTCAAATTTTTTTAGGTATGTGTCAACTTTTCTACACACTATCTTTGCGAGCTTACCCTGTAGTAGTTTAGAAACTAGATTCAGAATAATACAATTCTTATTCTTTGCTCAACTCCTAGTTTTGAGTGTATGACCTTCAAATATCTCTTTGAAGTTCAAGTTTACTTGTTTTCAGAAAAAAAATAAAAAATAAAATAAAATATAATAAAATTAAAAAATGCCCACTTATACCCCCCTTTTTGTTCACCATCTTGGTGCACTTACCCCCAACTCACACGGTGAGGAGAGAGGACATGAGGCCTTAGAGGAGTCTAGTGGTGAGGAGGGGCAAGGTCATCAAGATGAGGAGGAGGAGGAAGACAAGGAGGATGAAGATGAGCAGGAGGAGGAATAGGAGAAAGAGGAAGAGGACATGCCCATTCATCTAGGAGATGAGACCATAGCCCTATATCCTCTTGCAATAGAGGATAGGGGATAACCTGACATAGTAGAAAAGGAGGAGACAACCTTAGAGAGGTTGAGCTCAAGATTACGTAGGTCCTTGCCATCAAAACCATGTCTTGAGATACAAAGGCATTACGAGCATGTTGGGAGTAGCAGAGCCATACCACATACTACTATATCCTTGGACCTTATCATATATAACCCTCACTAGCAGGAGGGGGGCCCAGGTAAGCCTCTATTTGAAGAATTTAGTTTTAATTTTATGATGATATATATGTATAATATTATATTTCTCTCTACATTTAGTGTGCTGGAATGGTGCATCCTTATCCATCACGCACTGATATCATCACTGCATCATGCATTCCACAGTCTTCACAAATCATATCGATATCATAGCAAAGTGTCGAATGACATGAGGATGTATTTGATACAGTGAGGATACAGCTAGATCTCAGTCGAGAGGATAGGGAGTGGCTACAATGTGAACTTTCAAAGCCCTATGTGGAGTCAACCAAGTCCGTAGGTATAGTGATTGTAGCATCATAAAATTGTGACCTTGCAATTTTCAACCGCATTTGGGTCTTCGCATTGGCAGATGAATCGCTAAGCCTGATTGGAGACCCGAGACATGCTCATACCACATGAAACTTACATTTTCTTACACCTCGTGTTAGGGTTTCAAGCAGATCCGAAGCAAATATGAACTAACAATTATATGCAAATTTAAATACAAAAGATAAAGAAATAAAATAGGACAAAGATAACACAAAGATTTAATGTGGTTCACCCAAAATGGGTTACGTCCACCATACACAGCCGTCCAATCTTTCTTATTATCTAGCAAAAATAGTACATCAACCTTACAATGCCTTAAGCATCCCAGCCGCTTATAACATGTGTTTTTAGGGCAAAAACAAAGTTGGCCTTTTTAGGGTTTTTTTTACAATGTCGATTTTCATCAAAAAAATACCCAAAAAAAAATTTTCTCGGGGGCGGGGCTACCACCCTCGAACCCCTGTCCAGGGCCCGGCTCGGCCCCAGACCCTGGTGAGAATACATGCTAAGTGTACAGCACTTTGCTAATCAGTCACCACATTTCAACAATCTCCCACTTGGAGACTGATACTACATGACACCACTGTACATGCAGCATCCGCTGGATAAAACACTAGGACTCGACTGGTATAAATTTCACAATTATCAATCAAGAAGACCAATGGAAACTGATGAAGAAATCAGCTTCTCCTGTGGAACTGCCTTCATGAACATATCGGTAGGATTCTCACTTGTGTGAATCTTCTCAAGCCATAATTGACCCTCCTCCAAAACAGTCCGGATGAAGTGATACCTGAGCTGAATGTGCTTTGTCCTTGAATGAAAAGCAGAGTTCTTCGCAAGATGAATGGCACTCTGGCTATCAGTATACAATGGGTGATCCTCTTGTGTTTGACACAATTCCTCTAGAAAACATTGTAACCAAATCATCTCCTTGCTAGCTTCTGTAGTAGCAACATACTCAACTTCAGTGGTTGAAAGTGCAACAACCTTTTGCAGCCTAGAAATCCAACTGACTGCAGTTCCCCCTATAGTACTCCTCCGTGAATCAATATCACCCGCCAGATCAGAGTCCACAAATCCACTCAGAGAAACATTAGATCCTTTGAAACATAATGCCTTCGTAGTAGTTCCTTTCAAATACCGAAGAATCCATTTCATAGCATTCCAATGTTCCATACCTGGATTACTCATAAACCGGCTCACAACTCCCACTGCATGTGCAATATCTGGCCTTGTGCATACCATTGCATACATCAGACTTCCAATAGCTGATGAATACAGGATGTTAGACATTTTATTAACCTCTTCCTATGCCTTAGGCACATCACCTTAGTCAATTTAAAATGAATAGCCAAAGGTGTACTAACTGCTTTTGCATCCTGCATGTTAAATCTTTTCAACACCTTCTTTATATACTCACTTTGGGACAAATTCAAGGTTCTATTTTTCCTATCCCATGTAATCCTCATACCAAGAATTTGCTTAGCTGCACCCAAATCCTTCATAGCAAATGACCTGGCTAATTTTTGTTTAAGATCATTTATATGTTACATGTTAGACCCAGCAACAAGCATGTCATCAACATAAAGCAACAAGATAATATAACTGTCATTATCAAATCTCTTAAAATATACACAATTATTAGAATGACATCTATGATAACCGTGTTCAGCCATGAAACTATCAAATTTTAAATACCATTGTCAAGGTGCTTGCTTTAGGCCATATAGACTTTTCTTCAACCTGCACACCAAGTTCTCCTTACCTTTGACCTCATATCCCTATGGTTGCAACATGTAAATTTCCTCCTCCAAATCTCCATGGAGAAAAGTTGTTTTCACATCTAATTGTTCAAGATGTAAATCATCTGCAGCCACAAGACTAAGTACAGTTCTAATTGAAGTCATTTTTACAACTAGAGAAAATATTTCATCATAATCTATACCCTTTTTCTGTGCAAAACCTTTTACCACAAGTCTGGCCTTATATCTTTTCTAACCTCCTTCCTCCTCCTTCAGTCGATAAACCCATTTGTTAGGCAAGGCTCTTTTTTCTGCAGGTAAAGGGACTAAGTCCCAAGTCTTATTTTTTATCAAGGATTCCATCTCCTCTTTCATGCCTAGCTCCCACTGTTGTTTGGCATCCACCTACATTGCTTCTTCATATTCTTTTGGTTCACCAAAATCAATTAATAATATAGAATACAAAGAAGGAGAAAATCTTTTAGGGGGTCTACTTGACCTCGTAGAATGTCTAACACTTGCAGGAGTTTGTGGGGCATTCTATTGTTGCTGAGCATCAGGTACTTGTGGCATTTTATTTTTAGGAATCTCATCCAACACCACATATTCTTGCTTGTCCTGTTCATGCTTCTTTTCCTGCATCTGTTCTTTATACATAATCTTCTCATTGAATATAACATCTCTACTTCTAGTTATTTTCTTATTTTCAAAATCCCATAACCGATAGCCATATTCATCTATCCCATATCCAATGAAGGTACATTTCTGAGATTTAGCATCAAGCTTGGTTTTGTTTTCTTTATCAACATGGACAAAAGCTTCACAGCCAAAGGTTTTCAGAAAATAATAATTTACCTTTTTACCAGTCCATGCCTCCTCTGGAATACCACCATCCAAAGGGGTCGAAGGTCCTCTATTTATCAAATAGACAATAGTATGTACAACATCTGCCCAAAAATGTAAGGGCAATCCAGCATGCAATCTCATGCTCCTCACGCGTTCCATGATAGTCCTATTCATTCTCTCTGACACACCATTTTCCTATGGAGTTCTTGGAACTGTCTTCTGCTTTTGAATCCCATTTAAGGAGCAGTATTCTTCAAATGCTTTGCTGCAATACTCACCTCCATTATCCGATCTGAGACACTTCAACTTTTTTCTTGTCTCATTCTCAACCAAAGCTTTCCATTTCTTAAAAGTTTCAAAAACATCTGATTTTTGTTTTAGGAAATATACCCATGTTTTTCTAGTTGAGTCATCAATAAAAATAACATAATAACAAGATCCACCAAGAGATGATACATGAGTCGGTCCCCATACATCTGAATGTGCAAGCTCTAACTTCTCACTCTTCTTCTCTTTCCCAACCTTGAAAAATCTAACTCTTTTTTGTTTACCATAAACACAGTTTTCACAGAACTCTAAATCAATCTTCTTTAGTCCTGGAAATAGATTTTTGGAGTGAAGGGTTTTCATCCCTTTCTCACTCATGTGCCCAAGCCTATGGTGCCACATTATCAAATCTGTTCTTGCAACATTTATTGTTGTTGTCCCTGCAGTAACTTTATCTATAGCAGCTAGGGTAGAGTAAGTGTTACCTGTACACAGATATAATGTGCCTACCTTTGCACCTTTAGCTATTACTAATGTTCCTTTAGCGACCTTCCACATACTGTCTGAGAGGGTAAATATGCAACCTTCACTACCTAGTTGCCTTGCAGAAATTAAATTTCTTTTTAAATTAGGAACATGTCTTACCTCCTGTAGAAACCAGTCATTTCCATTCTGCAACTTGATCTTTATCTTTCCTTTTCCAACAATTTGATAGGGCTCATCATCACCCAAATATACCTATCCAAAATCACCTTGAACATAATCTAGAAAATATTTTCTATGGGGTTTAGCATGAAATGAATCCCCAGGATCTATTACCTAGAAATCATTAACATTATCCAAACATAAGATTAAAGCATCTTGTAAAGTATTACTTGCAATATTAGCTTCCTTACCGTCATTTTCATTTTTGTCTCCTTCTTTGTTCTTCTGAGACCAACAGTCTTTCTTTAGATGACCAAGCTTTCCGCAATACCAACAATCTTTATTTCCTCTAGATTGAGAGCGTCCTTTCTTTGACTTCCCTCATGACTTCTCATTCCAAGGGCCTTTTCCTCTTTCTTTTGATCTTCCTCTATTCTCCACATTCAAAACACTACCCAATGATGTTGGAGTCTCACCTGTGCTTTTCCTTCACATTTCCTCGCTTAGGATAAAACCAACAATATCATCAAATACAAAAGTATTTTTACCAGAGACAGAGTTACTTACAGCCATAACCAAGCTATTCTAGCTTTCTGGCAAAGAACATAAAATCAAGAGAGCCCTAACCTCTTCTGCAAAGGTAATTTTTACCGAAGACAATTGACTGGCAATTGTATTAAATTCATTTAAGTGCTCTGCTACAGATCCTCCCTCACTCATTTTCAAATTAAACAGACGCTTCATAAGAAATACCTTATTTGAAGCCGAGGGTTTCTCATATAACTTAGCCAATGTCGCCATCAAATCTACAGTCATTTTTGCTTCTGTTATATTGAATGCTACAAACGGTGCAAGGCACAATCGAATGGATCCCAGTGCCTTTCTATCTAAAATGTCCCACTCTTTATCTGACATTGTGGTCGCTTTCTTTGCCTTTCCTTCCAATGGCCAGCAGAAATCCTTTTGATACAGGTAATCCTCCATCTGCATTTTCCATAACTGATAATTCTGGTCGTTAAACTTTTCAACCTTGAATTTGGAATCCTCCATTGCTCCCACTCAAATCTGAAAGTCCTACCAATTTATAGAAAACCTCACTTTGATACCAATTGTTAAGGTTTCAAGAAGATCCGAAGCAAATATGAACTAACAATTATATGCAGATTTAAATACAAAAGATAAAGAAATAAAATAAGACACAGATAACATAGAGATTTAACATGGTTCACCCAAAATGGGTTACATCCACCATACACAGCCATCCAATCTTTCTTATTATCTAGCAAAAATAGTACATCAACCTTACAATGCCTTAAGCATCCCAATCGCTTATAACATGTGTTTTTAGGGCAAAAACAAAGTTGGCCTTTTTAGGGTTTTTTTACAATGTCGGTTTTCATCAAAAAAATACCCCCAAAAAAAATTTCTCGGGGGCTCCCGCCCCCAAACCCCTACCCGGGGCCCAACTCGGCCCCAGACCTCGGTGAGGATACGTACTGAGTGTATAGTACTTTGCTGATCATTTGCCACATTTCAACACCTCACAATAGCTGCTCTCACTTCCTATCCTAAATTAGGGCAGGATAGGGGTATGGCACCCCAATCCCTGTCCTATTTTGGGGCTCCCTTGACCTATTCCTACATTGGGCTTGTCAATTGTGAGCAAGAAAAGGTTTTCCTATGTCGGCCTAAGATGAAAAATCAGTTAAAAAACCCTAATTGCAAGTATATAAGGAGCATTTCCCCTCCTATTTGAATAATTTCAAGAAGTTCAACGAGTGAGTTGAGGATAAGATAAATTGATCACAAGCGAAATCAAGTGCAAGCATTCAATCATTCAAGCATCCATTGAGCATCTCAAGTCTCCCTTCCAAGGCTAGGTATTGCATTCAAGTCAAGAATTCAACCATTGAAGAGGAGATCCTTACCAACTTTCAAGACATTCGATTCCACATATCCTTTCAAACAACTATATCTACATTTCAATTGCATCCTCTCTTGAGGTTAATTCTACTTCAGACATTTCCTTTCATTTACTTGCAAGTATTTTTCATCATTTGGTTAATTCCAAAACGGGGTTAGACCCGAAGGCACGCCCCTAATCCCAACAATATTTCCTCTCTTTTTTGTGTGTAGGTTGTAGGTCCCCATCTGTAATTGTAGGTTTAGGCTTCATTTTCAGAGACAAAAAAACCCCTTTCGACATGCAGATTTTTTGGAGGACCAAGTATACTTTCAACCTAGTGCTGACAACTTTCTCTCAAATTTGCAAGGTAGCTTCGTCTCGATATTTTACTACTAATTTCAAGTGCACAACTTCATCCTGCATCTCTATCTCAAGTTATAATCATTTCTTTGTCATCTTCATGCATAGTTTCAATTCACTTAATTCAACTTGTCTATTTTAAAAGAGGGTTACTTTACTTTCCAAATCATTGTCAATTTATTTAGCATTCAATATCTTTCCATTGAGATTGGATATAGTGAATTCAACTCCCCTCTTTTAAATGTAATGTGCATGAGAAGTTGACGGGAATCCTTTGTGAAACTTCCACTCGTTTCTTGAGGAGGGTAAAGCTTTCCACTTGATCTCCCCTCATCACTTTTCAACACATTACATTTTGGTGAACCCGACGTCATACATGCTTCACATTAAAATTATTGCATATTTTTCATTTACAAGTTTAATTTCCTTACAAAACTTAAAGGTTAATTCATTCAAAACCCTAGTTGTCAAAACTGAACTTGTGTTTTGCAAAAATTGCTATCTATTGTCTTAGATCTGAAAATTACTTTACTTGTCAAATTCAATTCTTTCATTGTATAGTTCAATTTGAAAATCAAATTTACAAAATTAAGTGGTTAATTGTCAAAACCCTATTTTTTTAAAATCAACTTGAATTTGTACAAACATTGGATTCACATTTAATTTTCAAATCTAGGACTATTTTCAGACTTGTCTTCTTGCCTAAAATTCAAATTTACAGTTTCCCTCCTTTTTCCAAAATTTCAAAATTTAGTGGTTAGGCCCTAAAACCCTAATTTTAAAATTTACTTGGATTTTGTGCAAAATTCAATTAATTTCAAACAATTTTAGTTTTCTAAATATTATTCAAGGTGGCCCTATCCATTAGGTTTGACCTTTTTCGAATTTGCAATTCAATTTCTCATCTTTTTCAAAACCCTGATAGGGTCCTATTTTGACATTCAAACCTTAATTTCACTTATCTAAAGTTCATAAAATCAACCAATTTTTTGGGTTAGCTCTAAAATCATTGTAGCTTTCATCCTTGAAAATTTTTGGAAAAGATGGGCGGACTGAGTGCACTTTCAACCTGGTCCTCGACTTTTTTGTCCAAATTTCCGAAGACTCTTATGACTGTTTTTAGGTGCTTAAATCCACAAAATTGGTTGATTTTGTCAAATTTTTATCCCTCTAAAATAAAAAATACTTCCAAATTTCAACATCACAAATTTCAAGAAAACATTTAAAATTAAGTGGTTAATTACAGTCTGCCCTGATTTTAAAAATCCTAATTTTCTCATAATTAAGTAGTATTCCATTGGCCCTAATTTTAAATTTTAATATTTTCATTTATCATAAATTATCTTGGGAATTGTGTCATTTCATCTTTCCACAAAGTAAAAATTGTATAATCATCATTTTCTTGAATTATTCAATTTTGCAAACTTTATTCCCAAAATTCAAATTTTCCATCTAGTGCATGAGTTTTACAACTACTAGTCCTACCTATACTATCCCCGTTATATGAAGCATTAGAATTATGGCTTCCCAAGGTTTAATTCCCAAAGAGATGGAGCCTAATTTGGGTGACTTCTTCAATGAGGATAATACTAATTCTTCCCATCCTAGTAGCATCCCTATCTACCCAATTGATGATTCCAATGATGAAGAAGAAGCTTTTACTAGAGTTTTCATAGATCAACTTTCAAAATTGGATAATCAATTTGACAACTTCGAACAATGGATGTCCCAAGAATATCCCAATAGTGAAACTCTTCCATTAATTAAAGGTCTAAAATGTATGATTCAAAGTGATAAGAATGGAGCTGATAAATTGTGTGGTATTTCTCACATTGTTGGTTCTAATGTCTATTAGACAACTCAAATAACTGGTGAACAACTGAGAGGGGGGGTGAATCAATTGTTAATAGATTATAGAACTTTAAGCATTAAAACCTTATTACCATAATACATAAACCAAATACTAGAATAGCATATATAACAGTTAAGCACAAATATAATCCACAAAACATTTACCAACTATCTGCAAAAGATAACACCAAGATTTGTACATGGAAAACCTAGTAAAGGGAAAAACCACAGTGGGAAGCCTACCCACACTCAGATAATACTTTTCTAGTAAGTATGTGATTACATAAAGAGGGGCTTGTACATGCATGAAGGCCAATAGCCTAGAGTGCACTGCTCATCACAAAAGGAGCCTCACTGACTACAAAATAAATCTAGACTACAATCAGGAAAGAAGAGTGAACTGCAAGAATAGCATCTCTTATGCCTGAATAAAGTTCCAGTTAAGCTTAGTACCTGGTACCCCTATATTTTTGCTCATGCCTAAAGCCTCATAATTAGCTAAAAACCAACTATTGCTAATGTTTTAGTGTTGAAACTGTTGGTCACCTTTGTTCAAACTTTCAAGCACCCTCTTGGACATCCCCTACCTGCCAGTCACAAAGAAGTCATTGTTTTTCAAATTCTGTGAAAGATGACATAAAATCCTTTTGCAGAGATAATTTTAACATCATCTTCTCCAAAATGACCAGTTTTTATGGCCAAACTCCATGTCGGATGGGAGATTTTAATTGTTTAATTTTTGGGTTACCCATATGCCCAAACAGTCAAATCTCAACTTTTATGTGTCATATACAAAAATGATTTCTGGGTTATTCTCTACTCAACTTATTCATTCTACAATTAAAATTTAATAAGAAATGAAGCTCCTAGTAAATAGTTATGCAAGTTTTTCTATGGCAACCGAAAAGAACAATTGTCATTGAACTTGAACCTTGAACCTTTTCAAAGTTCAAAGTTCAGGTTCAAGTTCAAAGTTTGAATTCTACTGGAGTAGACTTTTTAATTTTTTTGAACTTGAACTATTGAACCTTTTTGGTTCAAGCCCACAGGTTCAAGCCTGCAGGTTCGAAAGGTTCAAAGTTCAAATTTCAGGCTTTGAAATTTTTGGTCATTGAACTTGAACTATTGAACCTCGCAGGTTCAAGGTTCAAAGTTCGCAGGTTCAGAGTGTGGATGTTTTTAAAAATAATCATCGAGATGAGAGTAAAAGTGTTTGGATGATTTTTGAGATAGCCACACTAACACATACAAAGTCCAACCTTCATGTTACAAAGGAAGAATCGGCTTTTTGAAAGATGGATTTAATTATTAATTCATATGTTGATAATAAAGGGGGGAAATTTGAAAATTGGATTTAATTCATGGATTTAATTATTTAATTATTTAATTGAAAGATGGAGGGAACAACGCAAGCAAAGGGGGGGAATTTGAAAACTGGAAATGGAGGGAACAATGAGGCTAGATCCTCTGGTTCTGATGCCACTACAGCTCAAGGACAAGTGATGGATGATGAGGATGGGAGACTGGATGGGGACCCATGACAACGAGACCCTCCTCCTGACCGCAAAAAGATGATAGACTCCCCAAAATTAGGTCCCGAGGCTATGAAAGTTGACTTAGAAAAGATCAAGGAGGTGCACGCCCTCAAACCCTAGAGTAGTCTTTTTGCAAAGAAATCAACTGGAAAACTGACTGGTAAATCATCCTTTCCCTTTGTGAAAGACATATCTGATAGAAAATTGGGTAAACTAGCTATTGTCGTTCTAGATTTGGTTATCGATCATAGCATTTCTTTAATGGCTTTCTCTCTGTTGGGGAAGTTTGTTGGACCATGACCCAATATTGAGGATGTTAGGTCTTTTGTTAAGAGAAAATGGAGGATGAAAGGTTAGGTTGATGTTTCTACCCTGTCGAGAGGTTTTTTTGTTTTCTCCTTCTCTTGTGGGGAAGATATGGAAGAAGCATTAAGTGGTGGCCCTTGGATGTTTGGTAAATCCTCCTTATCTATGAGAAAATGGTCTCCTAACATGGAACTCAATGACTTCTTCTTTGAATCTGCTTCACTCTGGGTAAGGCTGCCAGGCTTGCCGATGGAATTTTGGGTTGAGGATGTATTCTTAGGAATTGCAAACTCCTTTAGGGAGCTTATTGCGATAGATCAAATGACTGCAGCTCGAAAAAGACTGGTTTATGTGTGCATCTATGTCAATATTTCGTAGAAGATGGATCTTCCTTGTTCTATTGATATAAGTTCCAAACTTGGATTATGGGAATAGACAATAGAGTTTGAGTCACTCCCCTTTGTGTGTTTTTCTTGTAATAAAGCTGCTCACTGGGCTAAGGCCTATCCTAGTAACCCTAAAAAACCTGTGACGGTTAACACCCACAAACAGGTTTGGAAAGAAAAGAATAATAATAAGGAAGGTAATAAAGTGGAAGGAAGAAGTGGAAGTCCTGGTAACATACTAGACCTATTAGAAGGAGATAGAAATGACCCTCTTAAGAATCCCCCTTTGAAGGAAGATAAAAAGGATGAAATCAGGGAGTTTGAGATCAAAATAGTCAATACTTTTGAGGCTCTACAGACTCAGGAGGATGAGAATGCCATCAGTGAAGAGACACTTGAAGATGGTGAGATTGAGAATGTCACTGAATCTCATCATGAGGCCCCTCAAGTTTCAATAACAAAAAGAGATGAACAGTGCCTAAATGAATTTGAAGGACATGAAATTAAACTTGGAAGGAATAACAAGTTTGGATCGCCTAAGGTTAATCTAAATGTGTTATTCCATAATATTAGAGTTAATACACCCACATCATCCCAGAAAACAGGAGAACTGTAGAGTAATATGCAAGACAAGCCCAGAGAGGAGCATGAGGAAGAAATAACAGGGAATGGAAAAAAGAAAAACAAGAAGGCAAGATGCCTTAATGGGGTGAAAACTAGGACCAGATCCAAGGCTGATATTGGTGTATCCAAATCTCCATCAGGACGTTAAACTATGAAATGGCACAGGGACCAGGAGAGCAAGCAAAACATTGTTGATGGAAGGCAGTGAACTATACAGGAATCCTACCCCCAGGTTTCCAAATGAAGGTAATATCATGGAACATCAGAGGCCTAAATGGTCTCAATAAATAGGATATATTACAGAATCTCATTCGAGACCAAAAACTGGATATTATCCTTGTTCAGGAAACCAAAATGAGTAAGAAAAAAGTGGAGAATTTAAACTTCATTAAAAATGGAGGGGTCTATGATAGCAGCTCGAATGGGGCATCTGGTGGGGTGACTATTTTCTGGAACAAGAAAACTATTTTAGGAGAAATGATTGATGAAGATGGTAACATTATATCCATGAAAGTTAAAAGCATCTATGAAGGAAAGGAATGTGTGGTTACAAATATCTATGCCCCTAATTCCAAATCTGCTAGGAGCAAGTTTTGGGATAAAATCCAACAAAAAAGAAGATCTTTTCCTAAAAAAAGTTGGGTTGTGATGGGAGATTTCAATACTCCTCTACAAGGTACTGATAAATTTGGAGGAACTCAAGCTCAACCGGATAGCAGATCTGATTTGATGGACTTCATCAATGTCAATGCTCTTATTGATATGGATCTTAATGGAGCTTCCTACACCTGGTCTAACCACGGGGATGGTGAAGACCTCATTCAGGTAAGACTTGATAGATCCCTTGTTACCAATGATTAGATTCTTTCTCATAGATGCTCCCTATCTATGATCAATAGAATTGGTTCGGATCATTATCCCATTACCTTTGTTGTTGAGACCATTAGGAGTAATTAGAGTTTCCCTTTCTAGTTTGAGAAAATGTGGACCTCTCACCCCTCTCTTCAAAAATCTATTGCCAATTGGTGGAATATTGATATGAATGGAACTGTCATGTATAAATTTGCTAAAAAACTTAGAAACACCAAAGTCAACATTAAGATATGGAACAAAAAGGTCTTTGGTGATATTTTGACTCAAAGAAAAAGCTGAAGGAGGAATTAGAACCGATCCAAAACTCTATACAGAAAGATGGCTATAAAAAGTATCCCAAAGCTATGGAAGATGATGTTTTAGTCAAACTTCACAACATCATTTCTAGGGAGGAAATCTATTGGAGGCAGAGATCTAGGGCAATTTGGTTGGAGGCTAGGGACAGAAACACTAAATTTTTCCACATAACTTCTTTGAAACATAAAGTTGCCAATAGAATTTCCAGATTAATTGTTGAGGACAAAATTCTTCTTAATGAGGATGAAATTAGGGATGAAGCTATTAGTTTCTTCTCTCAGCTCCTCACCGGGAACAAGGATATTGATTATACCCAACAACAAGATTTTGTTGATATCATCCCCAAGATCATTGATCCTAATCAGAATAAGGCCCTTTCTGCTATCCCCTCTATTGGGGATTAAAAAAGTTGTCTTGTCTTTTCAAGGGGATAAAGCTCCGAGTCCTAATGGCTTCCCTATGTTTTTCTTCCAGGATTTCTAGCATACTGTGGGAGAAGACACGATCAATGCGGCAAAAGAATTTTTTGGTTCTAAAAGAATCCTTAAAGAATTCAACTCCACTTTTATTGCCTTAATTCCTAAGGTGGCTGGGACAGATTCAATGGGAAAATTTAGGCCAATAAGTCTATGTAACTCTTTCTATAAGATCATATCTAAAGTTTTGACTACTAGAATTTTGGTTGTCCTCCCCTTCATCATCTCTGAGGAGCAGAAAGGTTTTGTTCCTAGCAGGAAGATTTTAGACTCTGTCATTCTTGTGCATGAGAATATTCACTCCCTCAATGCTGCTAATAAAGAAGGATTTTTGATAAAGTTGGATCTAGTGAAAGCTTATGATAGAGTGGATTGGCAAGTTCTTTTCAGAATCATGGAGGCTTTTGGATTTGATGAGAAGATAATCAAAATTCTCAGAAAGTTGATCTCCACTCCTATGTTTTCAATTCTCATTAATGGATCTCCTACTAAATTCTTTAAATCATCAAGGGGGCTCAGACAAGGAGATCCCATACCTCCTATTCTTTTCACCATCCTAGCGGAGAGCATGAGTAGACTGATCCAAAACTTGAAAGTGAATAAAATCATCAAAGGCCTTCAACCTTCCTCTACTAATGTCTTTGGTTCTCACCAACAGTCTGTTGATGATACTATCCTAATGGGATATTCATCTATTGGGGAGACTGCTGCCTTTAAAAGTTCTCTTAATTCTTATTCTTTGGCTACTAGCCAGCAAGTCAATTGGGACAAATCGGCTATATACTTCATGAACACTCCAGTCATAAGATGATAGAGAATTGCTAAAATTATTGGTTGCAAGGTGGAAATGCTCCCATCCACCTACTTGGGTCTCCCCTTGGGTTTAGTTCTCCCAAAC
The DNA here is from genome assembly GCF_030272615.1 of Cryptomeria japonica. Taxonomy (NCBI): domain Eukaryota; kingdom Viridiplantae; phylum Streptophyta; class Pinopsida; order Cupressales; family Cupressaceae; genus Cryptomeria; species Cryptomeria japonica. Next base: position 289,544,358 of record NC_081406.1, on the reverse strand, counting down.
TCCTTTTGGAATATGCTTATTGACAAACTCAACAAAAAACTTGCTGGATGAAAAGGATCCATTTTATCTCAAGCTGGGAAGTTGCAGCTTCTTCAAGCTACTCTCTAGAATCTCCCTGTTTATGCTCTCAGTCTATTTAGTATCCCAACTAAATTTGCTGAAGCATTAGAAAGAATCCAGAAGAGATTTCTATGGTTAGGGGTTGAAGAAAAAAAGAGAATATCCTTGGTTGCTTGGGACAAAGTGTGTAAACCAAAGAGAAAAGGAGGGCTTGGGATTAAAGCTTTAAAAACTTTTAATAAAGCTCTCCTTGCTAAAAAAATAAGGGAGAGCTTATGACATCAAGAAAGATTGGAACCGGATCTAGTTTGACAAATATATTCAGAATCAGCCTCTCCAGGATTTCCTCAACTCTGAAGACATCACTGTTGGGTCCTTCATTTGGAATAGTATTATCAAATCCATAAAAGTCGCCAAAGTTGGAGCTGGATGGGTCCTTGGAAAAGGTGACAAAATAAGGTTTTGGGAGGATTTTTGGATGAACAATGAACCTCTCTTTGATCAAGGTAGCAATCAATTTATTGAGGAATGTAAAAAGAGGTTTGGACCTATGGTGTGTGACTACTAGAAGGAGAACAAATGGGTTAGGCTTGATGTTATATATGCTGAATTTTCCCTGCTCCAGCGGGAGCTACTGTCTTTTTCTATTAACAAAGACTATGATGATTTTTTTCTCTGGAAGAGTAATCCTAGAGGTGACTTTACAGTTGCTTCTGCCTACAAAAACACTTTCACTCAGACCAGTAACCCCATTTGGGGTAAAGTTTGGAATAGAATTCTTATCCCTAAAGTCAATATGTTCCTTTGGCTTGCTACTCACAATAGGATCCTAACTATTGACAATTTGGTCTGAAGAGGTTTCATGTTCCAAAATAGGTGCGAGCTATGCCAAAAAGAGGAAGAATCAGTTGATCATCTATTTTTCCACTGCTTCTTTACCTAGGAAATTTGGAGTAAGTTTTGGGTGAAATGGAAAGTTGATTGGGTCATGCACAAGAGTCTCAAGGAAATTATCTGGCAATGGACATTCCCCACCAATGGTCCTCTTATCAAGAACCTTTGGTCCCTAATCCTCCCCATGACTTGCTGGGGAATCTGGAAAGAGAGAAATAACAGAATATTTAGGGAAGCTAAGTGCACCTCTCAGGTGGTCTTTGAAAAAATTTGCAAGGCTATAAAAGAAAACATAAATATTCCTCACAGGAACAATAAACAATGGCTTTTTACTGATATGAATGAAATTGAAAAAGGCATCCTTACTGAATGGAACTTAATACACAAAGTTTGTAGATCTGACAATAAGAATAGGAGAGATAATATTGTTTGGTGATTTCCTAATCATGAATGGATAAAGGTGAATTTCGATGGGGCAGCTAAAGGCAACCCTGGGAAGTCTAGTGGTGCAGGAGTCATCAAAAATGCTCAAGGTGTCTGTATTGTTGCTATTGCTTCTCCTTTTGGGGTCCAAAATAATCATGTGGCTGAAGCTCTAGCCATGCTAAAAAGCCTCCAACTTGCTCAAGGATTCAAATTTTAAAAAATTTGGCTGGAAGGGGACTCCCTAAATATCATCCAGACCCTTAAAGGTACTAGTTCTGTTTCTTGGAATATTACTAACTTAGTTGAAAGTGCTAAAAAATTATTAAATGACTATGTTAGTATTATCATTACTCACACTCTAAGAGATGAAAATAAGGTTCTGGACCTTTTAGCTAATGAAGGGGTCAATTTAGAGGTGGAGGTTAAATATATCAGAGAGACCCATTGTAAAAGGGATGTAAGAGAGAAATTATTATTTGATCGCATCAATGGGTCAAGTTAAAATCATGATTATCTTCTGGGGTCCGGATAATAATGATAGAGTATGGAGGAAGATGAACTGTCAGTTAATGATTATTTTTAGGCATCGGTTCTATGATCAAATGTGTGATGGGGATTATAATAATAAATGCTAGTTTTTTGTGGCCATTAACATTAGCTTTAAAACTATGGAAGGGGCTTTGTTATGTTATTCTAGAATTTTACACAAGAACTTGTGGTTAAACCTACGGATTGTGAGATACACCTTTGGGTACTTCTACTTGTTGTTCAAAATGGGAGGTAACTTAAATAGGAATGAGCCCCTTGGCTGCGAAAACTGGAAGAGTGAACAGAAAGTATGGAGGAGGCTTCATAGATATGGTTTCATCGACTATATGGAAAAGCTGCATGGAAGCAGAAATTCAGTGTCACATGGCTTTGCTAGGGGCTAGAATAACAATAGAGTCACATTGTTCGAGGAGACATGGAAAATTGATGAGGATCTGGTTGCGGAGGTCACGAGTCTTTAGAAGGAGGGCACTAAATTCTATAAAGATCGGAAGTATGCTGCTGAAGCATTTAAAAACTTCCCAAAATCGGAGGATGAGAAGGCCAAGCTTGTTAAGAAAGACAACATCTCCTACTACCTTCCCCAGTAGGTAAAGTCTTTTTGGCAAAAAATTTTAAGGGTTTTGATGGAGTTTCTCACTATTGATGGTAGATTTACTAAAATCTATAACTATCATTTTGCAATTCTTAATCACTTTCGCCATGGGGCTAAGATCTCCCTGCCCTTTTACTTAGCTTCTTCTCTGAATGAGAGCTTGGTTGATCATGCTAAAAAGCCTAATTCTTACCCCATAGCCTATCAGGGGCTTATCTTGCTCATTTATGAATACCTGAAGGAAAAAGCTAGGGCTAGCAAGGATGATCACCTAGTTACTAATGCACATGTTTCTAAGAGTTGTAAAGATTCTGAGTCAAATGAGGATCAGTCTAATGCCCCTACCCATAAAAAATGAAGAGGTGATACAAATAATGTGGAAATGGAGGTGCATTGTGATTTGAAGGAGGAAAAGGGGAAGGATATTGAGACAAAAATGGAGAGTGAGAAGGATGAGAATGTTGAAGAAGAGGAAGAAGGGAAAAAAGATGTTAATTCTGAAAACCCTTATTCTAACCCTATGGGCTCAAATAGCAGGAATGTCACCCTGAACTCTATGGAGGAAGACAACCCTAATTCTATGGGCACTGAGCAGGGTAGGGATTCGACAAATACTATTTTGAATACTGCTCATAATTGCACTCTGGAATCCTTCAACTTCTAGAAATGGGTTAGTGACAACATTACTAGCATTTAGAGCAAACAGAGTGACCTAGAAAATAAGATACACAATTTGATTAAGGAAAAAAATTTGATGAAAAAGAATGAGGAGATGGAAACCAGTGAAGTTGAGGAGGAAATTGGGATGGAGGACTGGTTGGAAAAAGACTTGATAAAAGGGGATTTGAAACATTTGGAGGATGTTATAAGAATTGTAAAAGAACAGGCTAAGGAGGATAAAGATAACATCATCACTTGGGTTGCTTGAACTAAGAAGGCTTTGAAAAGCGTCATGAACCACAGTCTTGAGGTCTTAAGAGTTTCGTCACATAATATGAATGCCTTGGTGGATCACTTAGAGAGGAAAAATTAGGATAAGAACTTGGTAATCATTGAAGATGTACTGAAATCTAGCTCCACTCATCAAATCTCCATGCAAAGGACTAAGCAGAACACCACTGAGATGGAGACCAAAATGAAAGACATCTAGCTGAAATAGGAGAGCAATGATCTGAGAGAAGTTGCTAAGGCTATGATGCTTTTGGTTCATAATACTGAGGAGCCTATAAAAATTTTCATTTGATATGTAATGCTGGGTTTTGGATGCCAATTTCTTGTTGGCTCCTTGTTGTCTTTTTGTCCTAGCTGCTGGTTTTTGTGCTGGTTTTTTGTAGTTGTTTTGTCTTGTTTCTTTCTTGTTCATGTTTTGTATTGTAAGTGGGTTTCAGGTCCCTTAAAACCTATTTTTTTCTTAATCAAAAACAAAGGATAGCAGTTGATAATATTTTCAAAGAATTGTTTCAACAACTCATGGTATTATAAAAAATTTGAAGAGTTACAATCCTCCTCTATTATAAAGAGAGCTTTGTCATAAAATAGATCTCATTCCTTCAAATGGAAGCTCAAAGTCATGATCCATGTGCAAGTTTTTACATTTATGTTGTTTATAGTTTTCAATGCAACCTGTAACCACAAATTTTCTAAGATAGAAAAATCAATCTCGGTGTGGGGGGCATAACTTTTAATTGCACTGTTGGATCGAGCTGACGTTTTGACACATTTTAGAAAACCTAATTTTCTAAATTGCAACCAGAGCAATTGGACAAATATTATAGCGTTCAAAAGTTATTGATCTCTGAGTACGGGTCTATACAAATTTCAGAGAAAAATATTATTATGAGAAGCTCACGTTTGAAATGGAGATATAAAATAAATGACCACCTGTCAACACATAATTCGATGTGTTTAATTAAATTCTCTTCAAATATTTTTCAAAAAGGAATGGAGGATAAAATATTTGAAGCAAAATTAAAAAGAGTTGTCCGAAGAATATAGAAGATAAACGAAAAGATTAATTAATAATCTTTTCAAGAATCAGTTATTGATAACTGAAATTCTTAGCTATATATATGTAATGAAAGAAAGGAGAAAGGGTTATTCTTTTCTTTTCTTTCTCTTTCTGCTATAAAAAAAAGAAGGGGCAACATTGTTTTCTAGATTGCACAGTTTTGTTTTTCAGAAGTGTTGAGTCTGTGAGCTCACATTTTTTGGGCATTGATAGAATGAAGAAGATTTTGTTGATTTGTCGATTTGTCAATATTTTCTTTTTATTACAATGAGCTTTGCCTCTCTTGTAATTTCCTTTCATTGCCTTTTCTGTTAAATCAAACTATGTATATGCATTTGATTCTGAAACTTTGATTTCATAAATAATTTGTATTTGGAAAGAAATCTATTGTTAACTCTTTGTCTGGGTATTCTGATCCCCCTTGTCCTTTGAGGCATGAGAGAGACTCAATCGGAGTCCAGAGCATTTTTATTTATTAAGAAGGGTATTTTCTTGACTGTGGATAATTAAACTGTTTTTTACTTATCTTCATTCACTTCATTATAAATCTGCTATTTGCATATGTGTCATGGCTATGAGTAGATGTTAGTTGTCTTTATTGCTTTCTGGTTAAAAGCATATTCAGAAAATATACATTTTTATCCAATGAAAGGAGTTGTACCTTCATATCAAAATTCAAAGAGCACTTACACTCACCATTACAAGTGACTCAACTGTTGGTTCTTGTTTTGTCTTTCAGTTTGGACATTTGAGAGTTATTTTTAAAAGGTATTTAAGAAGGATAAATCTGTTTACCAACAGATTTTTTGGCGACTCTGCTGGGGATTTGAAATCAAAAGATCAGTCATTTTTGTTTTTTCCCCAAGTTTTAAAGACACCTTTGTGTGAAAGGAGATTGGTGACTCTGTTTATGTCTGGTTGAAGAATTCTAGTATGAAATTATGGCTTTAGTTGCAGCTCAACCATGGGGGACTCATTTTGGTCCATTTGTTTTGTCCCAATATTCAACCCTTCCTAAAGGATCAAGGGAATGCTTTCCAAAGTTTGTTGGAGATAAGAATCAAGATCCTGATGATCACATTAAAGTAGTCATGGTTACCTATGGGATTCTTGGATTGCAAGAAGAGAATGTCTTTGTGAGACTGTTTGTTGACAGCCTTGTTGGAAATGTCGCTGAGTGGTTTCAAAATTTGCAAGATGGATGCATTACTAATTGGGATGACTTAAAGGTAAAATTCCTTGGAAGATTTCAGCCTGTGGTTGATACTTATAAGTTACTATTGAATTTCTTTCAAATTCAGATGAAAAATGATGAATCTATGAGAGGTTTTATTGATAGATATAATAGATGTGTTGGTAAAATTCCTCAAGCTTGCCAACCAACTGAAAGTAATCAGCTATGTGTTTTTATTACTGTACTGCAAATTGAAATTAATTTTAGTTGAAGCGTAAGAAAATACAAAATTTGAAAGATGCACAAAAAGAGGCTATTGAGGTATATGATAATATGTTGTTAAGTGGAATCAAATGCATGGATGAATGTGTTGTGAGGGAGCCACAATCTAAAATTTATCTTTATAATCAAAAATTTTATCCAAAGATAGAGCTTCTACAAAACAAACTTGTTATGAAAGCAGCAAAATCAGCACTACCTGTCTCTTATTCTCAAAATTTAACAGTCTTCAATGATGGACATTTCCAAGAACCTCCTGTGATTGAAAATAGCTCTCCTAGCATTGCAGAGATTTGTCATTTGTATGTTGAAAATGATAATTCATTTAAAGATGAGGGTGATCAAACCGCACAATCAAAAATTTTAATGACTTACTCAGATGCTTCTTCTATAGAGCAAGGATTTGATGATGAACAATTAGATGGAAGTTTGTTGGAAAATGTCTCTTTTTCAGAATTTGAATCTTTTTCATTTGATACTTCTAATGCAATTTCAGCTAATAATTTTAATCAAGGAAGCATAACAGATCAGCATAAATAAGAGACGCCTTATGGTGAAAAAGTAGGGGGTATCTCTCATATTGATATGCAGACAAGGTATGAGTTTTTTCAGTTTGATTGCATGCAAGATATTGAGGAATTGTTGTAGCCCAAAACATTGAAGAATTTTGAGAATATTGAAATGCAAAGCAAGGGAAACTCATTCACCTCTATTATGATATCACATGGGTGATCTAAATTAGAGATAGTCAAATTTAATTGTGAAGATGAGTTGTTTGATAGTCATCACATGCTGGAATCATTTTGTTTTGAAGCTAATGTTTATAATGAATTCTTGGAAAATGAATGTCTAGAGAGTCAAAATTCAGATTTAGATAGAGACTTTCTCATAGACCATTCTTGCACTTTTGAAGAAGGTTGTCCTATTAAAAGCATGGCTTATTTTTCTAACATTCGTATGGAAGACTGTGGTATTTCTAGTATGAATCAGCTCACTGACGATGGTGTTGACATGTTGCAACCAAAAGTCTATGATGCAGAGTGGCTCTTTGGACCTGATATGTTTTTGAGGAAGTTTTTACAATGGGTTGTTATTGGATCCTTCTTTACAATGGTTGCAGGTTATTTATTGGAAATAATTCTACTTACATATCAACCACTTTTCCGCACCGGCACATACTTCTCACAACCAGTTGATGGCTTTACATGAACAACCAGTTGCATTCTTGGAGGCATGGGTTGTTTGCCCAATCTTTTGTAAATAAATTTTTGGTGTGATTTAGGTGTAGCTTGTCTTAGTTTTAAGCCTTGCTTTAGTGTGTGTTTTGGCTTGTTAGTTTTGTTTTGTTGCCTCTTCCCTCATCTGCAAGAAGATCCCTATGCTCTGTTTATCTTGACTCTATCACCAAATGGTTAAGCACTATTCTTCTTCTCTCCCAGAGACATTCTGGATTCTCCTAGTCCTTTACAGTCCTAGTCACCAATCAGAGCCAATGTTACCCCTATATTTTTTCTCATGCCTAAAGCCTCATAATCAGCTAAAAACCAAATATTGCTAATGTTTTAATGTTGAAAGTGTTGGTCATCTTTGTTCAAACTTTCAAGCACCCTCTTGGACATCCCCTACCTGTCAGTCAGAAAGAAGTCATTGTTTTTCAAATTCTGTGAAAGATGACATAAAATCCTTTTTTAGAGATAATTTTAACATCATCTTCTCCAAAATGACCAGTTTTTATGGCCAAACTCTATGTCGACTGGAAGATTTTAATTGTTTAATTTTTGGGTTACCCATATGCCCAAACAATTAAATCTTAATTTGTATGTGTCATATGCAAAAATTATTTCTGGGTTATGCTCTACTCAACTTATTTATTCTATAGTTACAATTTCATAAGAAACAAAGCTCCCAGTAAAAAGTTATGTAGGTTTTTCTATCGCAACCAAAAAGGACAATTGTCATTGAACTTGAACCTAGAACCTTTTCAAAGTTTAAAGTTTGGGTTCAAGTTCAAAGTTTGAATTCAACTGGAGCGGGTTTTGTAACTTTTTTGAACTTGAACTATTGAACCTTTTTGGTTCAAGCCTACAGGTTCAAAAGATTCAAAGTTCAAATTTCAGGCTTTATAATTTTTGGTCATTGAACTTGAACTATTGAACCTCGCAGGTTCAAGGTTCAAGGTTCAAGGTTCAAAGTTCACAAGTTCAAAGTGTGGATTTTTTTAAAAATGATCATCGAGCTAAGAGTAAAATTGTTTGGATGACTTTTGAGATAGCCACACTAACACATACAAAGTCCAACCTTCATGTTACAAAGGAAGATTCGGCTTTTTGAAAGATGAATTTAATTATTAATTCATATGTTGATAACAAAGGATAGAAGTTGATAATATTTTCAAAGATTTGTTTTAGCAGCTCACGGTATTATAAAAAATTTGAAGAGTTACAATCCTCCTCTATTATAAAGAGAGCTTTGTCATAAAATAGAGCTCATTCCTTCAAATGGTAGCTCAAAGTTGTGATCCATGTGCAAGTTTTGACATGTATATTATTTATAGTTTGCAATGCAACCTGTAACCGTAGATTTTTTGAGACAGAAAAATCAGTCTCAGTACGGGGGGCATAACATTTAATTGCATCATTCGATTGGGCTGAAGTTTTGACACGTTTTTGAAAACCTAGTTTTCTAAATCCTCACTAGAGCGATTGGACAAATATTATCGCGCTCAAAAGTTATTGATCTCTAAGTACGGGTCTATACAAATTTCAGAGGAAAATACTATTATGAGAAGCTCACGTTTGAAATGGAGATATAAAATAAATGATCATCTGTCAACACATAATTCGATGTGTTTAAATTACATTCTCTTCAAATATTTTTCAGAAAGGAATGGAGGATAAAAGATTTGAAGCAAAATTAAAAAGAGTTGTCGAAAGAAGATAGAAGATAAATGAAAAGATTAATTAATAATCTTTTTAAGAATCAGTTATTGATAACTGAAATTCTCAGCTATATATATGTAATGAAAGAAAGGAGAAAGGGTTCTTCCTTTCTTTTCTTTCTCTTTCTACTGTAAAAAAAAGAAGGGGCAGCATTGTTTTCTGGACTGCACAGTTTTGTTTTTCAGAAGTGTTGAGTCTGTGAGCTCACATTTTGGGGCATTGATAGAATGAAGAAAATTTTGTTGATCTGTGGATTTGTCAATATTTTCTTTTTATTACACTGAGCTTTTCCTCTCTTGTAATTTCCTTTCATTGCCTTTTCTGTTAAATCAAACTATGTATATGCATTTGATTCTAAAACTTTGATTTAAACACTAATTTGTATTTGGAAAGAAATCTGTTGTTAACTCTTTGTCTGGGTATTTGGATCCCCCTTGTCCCTTGAGGCATGAGAGAGACTTGATCAGAGTCCAAAGCATTTTTATTTATTAGAAAGGGTATTTTCTTGACTGTGGATAATTAAACTATGTTTTACTTATCTTCATTCACTTCATTATAAATCTGCTATTCGCATCTGTGTCATGACTATGAGCAGATATTAGTTGTCTTTATTAGTTTTCGGTTAAAAGCATATTCAAAAAATATACATTTTTATCCAACGAAGGGAGTTGTAGCTTCATATCAAAATTCAAAGAGCACTTGCACTCACCATTGCAAGTGACTCAACTATTGGTTCTTGTTTTGTCTTTCAGTTTGGGCATTTGAGAGTTATTTTTAAAAGGTATTTAAGAAGGACAAATCTAATTACAAACAGTACCGATGGTCTTAAACCTCTTTACCAACCCAATTCGATCACCTATGATCAACAAAAACCTATGCATATGACTACAACCTTATTCACACACAAATAAACCTATAACCTTAAAACCCATGTGATGGACTTATAAAGCACTGAGAGGGGGGTTGAATTAATGACACCAAAAACAATACTACTTTAAACACTGACCGGTAGATATACTTAACAAGTTTATTAAACACTATGCATGCAATCCAAAATGATATAAAAGCATCCACAATAAGTAAAACATCCACCATAACATAGGTGTTTATACGTGGAAAATCCAAATGGGAAAAACCATGGTGAGATGGGACTCACAAGTTAACTATCTATAGTAATAGGTGATTGACTAGTTAAGGTCTACAAAAAGTTGCTTTGCTAGGAGAGAACCGTGTTAAAGATCCCAAATCTTAGTTAAAATCTATACCCTATGAAAGGTAGTACCCTGTTAGGAGTAACCTCGGTAGAGGATTTTTGAATCTAAACTAATGGATCACCTGGTTAGAGGATTTGTACAATGAAGCTTGTTAGAGATTACCCGATTAGGGGATTTGACTATTGCAGTGATTAGAAAATAACAGGTGGTGTGATCTAGTAGTATCACAACTTGCTTCAATAGATCCTCTTCTGCACACTCAAAACTTCATCTGCAACTTAACACTTCTGCCTTTGCATCAAATCATCTCATATCATATCTCCTTCACTCATACAAAATAATTCATTGTGATGTCAATATATAGACATTTAGATTTCATATCGGCCTTTAGAAATCATATCACAATTTCCTAGGTGCAGTGTATCTTGTCAAATAATCAGAACTCATCACAAAAATACTGCCAAAATTTATCGGTTAGGATAACTCATCATGACCATTGATAACTCATCATATTATCAATGATTACTAGTTGGAACAACAATACCGGTTGGAGTTAAACATATAAACCGTTTGTCCTTCGATGCTCCTTTGATAATCTTCATTGGATCTTCAGGTTGATGTCGAGTTATGTATATCTATATATAAATACACACTGGTTGTCTCCATATATATATCGGTTGTCACCATGTACAAGTTAGATATAAACTTCTAGTATACTAGTTGCAATATAAATAGCTTTGAAGTCACAGTGGTAGACAATATGAACATATGTGTGTGTATGTGTTTCAACAATGACAACATATGAAGTTATTCATTACAATCATCATCAAGCCAACAATCTCCCCCTTTGGCATTGATGGTAATACTTAGAAAATTTTATAGCAATACCGCTAAGTGTGCTTAAAAAAAAAAATTGTACACATATATTTCTACTCCTACTCCCTCTTACTACATACAACATACAAAATTTTCACAACACACATACATATTTCTACTCCCGCTTTGACAACAATAACAAATTGAAAAGAAAAATACATATATATATATATAGAAAAATTTGTATCAAAATGTTTTACATATACAAAAAAAACTTGAAAATCTGAATCAAGATGTATGCAATGCAATCCTTAGAAAAATTTCACTAAAGTTACTCTTCAATTAAGAAAAAGCATGTTCCCATGTCTCCATCAAGTTCTTAGTGATCTCAATTATGGTCGTAATTTGAGTACAAAACTCTTTCATTGAATCAAGTATACATGTGTCTAGAGTAGCCAAAATTGCTTCTGCATTTGTGTAGGCTCTTTGCAATATGTCCACTTGGGGTCTGAGTAGATTCTTCAACTCCTTCAGGGATCGGAGTCTTTTTGCCTTTTCAAAATCATAAGTATCTAACCTATTTTGCAAATCATCCACAGATTTGCCAAAAGCAAAAATAAAATCTTGTAACGGTACATATGCATTGCATATCTTCTCTAGCTCTTGCTCTATTTCAATTCGCCTGTTATTCATATCAGAATAAAAGAATGAAACATTAGAAGTAGATGCAATAATTTTCCCTCCCATTTCAATAGCATTTCTTAATAAATCTTTATTAAGAGATAGAGCATTTTTTCCTGTATCAATCTCTTTCATAAGCTACTCTCCACGCTTCTTCCTGTAGCTTTTCTCAGCATAAGTTTTTGTTGCTTCTTCTAGGGACTTAAGTTGGTCAGATGCATCAGCAACCAACTAACCAAGCCTACAAATAGGAGTTGACAAATTCCCTATAGCAGTTTTTGATAGTAGACTTGTCAGAATATCCACAACATTCTGAATGGTTTCTGCTTCCATTCTTTGTTCTTTAAGTCTCTTCTTTTGTGCCCTAGATTGCATGACAATTGCAATCTTCATCATTTTTGATGCACTCACGTTATCAACAATTATAGGCCCTGAGATGCCTAATGAGTCATCATCATCTTCATTAGTCTGTTGTATGACTAATGTTTTTACTTGTTCAGCAGATGTTACCTTATTAATCTTTTCATTCTCTTGTTCTTTCTCTGTTTCCTATTCAAAAATCGGTGTATCAACTTTTTCATCAGATTCCTTTTGATTGGCCTATGAAATCGGTGGGAGTTAGGGTTTCACTAGTTCTTCTTTGGCTGGTGGAATATCCACTCCTGGTTGAGTTGTCGGTATTTCAATTGTAGTAACCTATGAGTCTGAAATTGTTGGTGGCTACATATCTAGTGCAGTAACATTTCCAGATAGATCTATTGCTTCCTGAATATCATCAAAAAGTATGACTCATTGGGAAATAGTATCATCCTTCTTCTTGATAGGATAGACAAAATCAGCTTGCACAATTTCTTCCTCATCCATTTCTAGTAGATCAATAGTATCTTGCTCACCCTTAATAGAATGTATAATCTTTTGCATTCGTTGAATATTATGAGCAATTTGATGAGTCTCAATTTCAACATGTTGCACCTTTCTACTAAGTAGCTTCAATCTTCTTGACTTGAAAGAAAATTGGGCTTTGTACTTATCAAGCAATTCAATTAACTCATCCTTTGACAAATCAGAAAAATATTGCACAAATACATGATCTATAATTTATTTTTATTTCTTCACAGCTTCCTCCCATTTATTCAAAAGAATAGTATGTAAGGAATTAGAAATATCTTTTTCAAGATCATGAGGTAATCTATTGTAATGGTACAAATAACTGATTACCTATTGAACAATTTGTTCCTTCTGATCTTCATTGAATGAATCAAAATGAACTTTGAGATTATCAAATCTATTTCTTCCTAATGTCTTCACCGTTTTCTCAAAATTACTCTTAGGCATATAAGTTAAGACATTAATAGGCACAGTTACATTTGGCACTTCTTTCACTAGTTTGGATTCTTTACCAGTTGCTTTCATTTTCTTGGGTTCCTCCTTAGTATCAGTACTTTCAAATTCTGCTTGGAGAATCAGTTTTCGACCTCTTTTCTTTGATGTAGTCTTCTTATTGACATATACTTTAGGTTCCAGTTCCTTTTTAGTTTGGACACTTGATGTCACTCTAGTACTTTTTATTATCGAAGGTTCCTGCTCAACCTTCTTCCTCTTACCTTTACCACTTTTGATTGGAACACTATTGGTTTCAGCTTTTGTAGTTTGAACTTTGACTGTATTCAATCCTGTCTTCTTTTTGTCTACTAGAGATGCCAATATGTTATTGGAATAATTGATCAATAAGTCATAATTGACTTCATAGCTCATGTCTTCCATTTCATCTTCTCTAGGCTCAATAGCCTCCATCAGACAGAAATCAGTGGTGACTATGAAAATGATGCCCTTAGCAAAGTTTTTCACCACATCCTTAGGTAGCCTTACCCTCATACTCATTTTCTTCCAAAATTCATTGAAATATTTATTCATTGCAATAGAGAAGGTGTTCCTCATAGCCTTAATGATGTTCTTAATCTAGGCAGTTATTAGTAGATCCTTAGACCATTCAAGATCACCTATTCCTAGTAGGAAATTTAGGAAATAAAAGAATAAACCAATTAACAACTAACCAAATTTAAACTTTTGACTGCTATCCTTCTGGATAGACTAAAGATTCAACATTAATTGGCTCCTTATGGCCTCACATAGGTCATAATTAGCATTTTCAGCTATCATTTTATAAGCAGTATGCACTGTTGCAGATGGTACATTGTTCATTCTACTGGAATATAATATCTGATAGCCCATAACCATAGTTGCCAGTTTAATTGTTGGGTCCTTAATATTATTGACATAAAAAGAACACCCATCAGAGGTTGATGAGGTTAAAGTGTTTACTGTCTCTTTAGAAATTTGCCTAAGCTTAGGTGCTTCATTGGTTGAGCAAAAGCAAGTTACTACTTGAATAGCCTCCTTGGTTATAGTGTGTGTCCTTTCTAAATACATATTTTTCCCATGAACACGACTCAAAATAATTCGGATATGTTCCTCTTCAAAATATTCAAGAAAATAAGTTGCATTATGAAAACCTTTCTCATAAACCCTAATATACTCAGGTTGAATCTTTTCATTTTCATCGCAAAGGGATTTCAATTGAGAATAAATTGACAATGATCCTAAATCCTCAATTTTACAGTCAAAATAGCTAGATAAATCTCCTTTCACTACGACACCATTAGGAACTTGAGATAAAGCATTATAAGACATAATTCGTTCCAACTTCACAACCTCCATAGGTTCAGATGTGATCATCAATTTCTCTACTTTCTTAGATGATGATGCCATTTAAGATAAACTAGATTCGAAGAAGGATTTTACAAATAGATACCTTAGTTAACAAACGCTTCCTCATTTACCGGTTGATTACTCAAGTGCACACCAGTTCAATCTTCACTAACCTTCAAATCATCTTGATCATGCAAATCACGATACAACTTCGACTAAAATCAGCTAGCAATCCTTTCTTCACTCTGCAAGTGCTTAAGAATTCTCTCTCAAATGCATTAGGGTAAAAATAACAAAGTAAAACTTGCTTTTATCCTTTTTACCATTGCATTAAATGCTCGCCCATTAGGGTTACAAACCCTAATTACTCTGCTTAATGATGCATACAATATTGACAAATGTAAAACTAGTTGATAAACTTTTGAAAAAATGATTGACAAAAGTTATCAAAATTTCATGCATTCAAACTCTCTTACCACTCATTCTTTTCAAGGCGTCTAGAAGTAGATTTACCACTATGCTCCCCTTAGCCATATTGAAAGGCTCATTTCACCAGTGCAGGATTCTCCACACTAGGTTAAGGATTAGTTTCTTCTGTAGGTATATCATCACTCTTCTTTTTCCATATTCGATTCATTTCTTCTCTAGTTTCCTCAACATTTACCTTATGTTTTCCTTTCTGATCTTTAGAATGATTAACCAGTTTGTTCTTTTTGGATCTACAAAACTTCTCCATGTGTCCCAATTTATGACAATGATAGCAGGCCATTCTAGATGATCTCGATGGTCCTGCACTGCCTCCTCCAGTTCTCCTTCTATAATTCATAGCCACATGACAAAAATTGTTACAAATGGTGCAAATGATATTTGTTACCATTTCCGTCTCAAATGGACTAAACCAATTGATATAGGGTCTTTTCCAGTTCATGTTACCCCAGTTATCATAATTTGCCATCTAGTTGTCATTTAGTCTTGGATTCATATAAGGTATTGGATTATTTTCTCCATATCTACATTCAACTGATCTATGTCCATACATTTTGCATGTGAAACAATGACCTTCAAATTTCATGGACATATACCTAGTATTTGTATTGTATCTTGCATTTCCATTAGGTTTGTTTCTACACACATTTGCAATATGACTAGGTTTATGGCAAACAAAGCAAACAGGTTTAAAAACCTTCTTACCAGTAGGCATTTTAGCCTTAGGAGCAGTTTTGTCCTTATGAATGTTTCTCTTTTTACTGGAGGATTCTCCTTTCTCATATGTGTTAAAACCAAGTCCAAAGGTATAACCTTTCATCCTTTGTGATTGAATTTGCTCATTTAGCAAGGTAGAACTTTTGTTTAACTTTTCCAGTTTCCCATTAGCTTCAGTGAGCTATTTGGTAAGATCTTCATTATGTTTTGACAGAGTCTCTCTCACAGATTATGTCAATTCAAGATCTAGCTTTAAGGTTTCTTTTTCTTCTTTATCTCCATGCCAATGATCATGCAAAGTATCATTCTATCATTTGATCTTGGCAATCTCGTGATTTCTTTCTTTAATGAGATCTTTAGTTGTCCTCCTAGCTTCCATTTCTTGACTCATGCGGATAGTTAGGCTTTCTAGATCTCTCCTCAAATGTAGCTTTTCATTGTTTAGTTTTTCAACATCCTCAGCTAAAGCATCAATATTGGCCTCATCTGAAAAACTATTATCAGATATTTCATATAGTTGTTTAGTCAGCTCTCTCCTTTTGACTTGAGAAGCCTTCAGTTTGACCCTTATGGTTTCAAGCTCATTTCTATTGCCTTCAAGCTCTCTAGCCATCTTAGAGTAGCTCATATCCCCCACGGTGGCTTTAGGTTTTCCTTCCAAGAGATTAAGCTTTAAAGAATTTAGGCTCTAATACCAATTGATGGACTTATAAATCACTAAGAGGGGGGGGGGGGTGAATCAGTGACACCAAAAACAATACTACTTTAAACACTGACCGGTAGATATACTTAACAAGTTTGTTAAACACTATGCATGCAATCCAAAATGATATAAAAGAATCCACAATAAGTAAAACATCCACCATAACATAAGTGTTTATATGTGAAAAACCATGGTGAGATGGGACTCACAAGTTAACTATTTGCAATAATAGATAATTGACCGATTAAGGTCTACAAAAAGTTGCTCTGCTAGGAGCGAATCATGTTAAAGATCCCAAAGCTTAGTTAAAAGCTATACCCTATTAAAGGTAGTACCTTATTAGGAGTAACCTTCTTAGAGGATTTTTTAATCCAAACTAATGGATCACCTGCTTATTAGAGCTTACCCGATTAGGGATTTGATTGTTGTAGTGATTAGAAAACAATAGGTGGTGTGATCTAGTAGTAGCACAGCTTGCTTGAATAGATCCTCTTCTGTGCACTCAAAACTTCATCTGCAACTTAACACTTCTACCTTCACATCAAATCATCTCATATCATATCTCCTTCACTCATATAAAATAATTCATTGTGATGTCAATATATAGACATTTAGATTTCATGTCAGCCTTTAGAAATCATATCACAATTTCCTAGGTGCAGTGTATCTGGTCAAACAATCATATCTCATCACAAAAATACCACCAAAATTTGTTGGTTAGGATAACTCATCATATAACCAATGAATACCGATTGGAACAACAATACCAGTTGGAGTTAAACATATAAACCATTTTTCCTTTGATGCTCCTTTGATAATCTTTGTTGGATCTTCAAGTTGATGTTGATTTATGTATATCTATATATAAATACACATCGGTTGTCTCCATGTATATACTAGTTCTCACCATGTACTGGTTAGATATAAACTTCTAGTATATCGATTGCAATATAAAAAAATTTTAAGTCACACTGGTAGACAATATGAACATATGTGTGTGTATGTGTTTCATCAATGACAACATATGAAGTTATTCATTACAATCATTATCAAGCAAACACCATGATCTACAAAGAGATCTTACATCATATTTATACCAACCCGAGACCTAAACCATTAGGTTGGCCACCTAAAAGATAATACAATAAATTCATAACATAAACTCATAATCTAATGAGTGACCAAGTCGGCCTAAGACTGAAGCAACATAATCCAATCAATAGATCCAAGTGGTAACGTATCAAGATCATCCACCAACACATTAGATAAATTGGTCCATAACCTAGCCGAATAAGATAGCATTAGGTCCGGACACAAATCCAACACCATCAATCAATAGGAACACGAACAATACAACCAACAACATCCTGAAAGCCATCTAGAAGCCACGCCAACACCACTTATCATGTGCATCAAAAGATCTTCAACAAAAATGCTGGTAAAACCCTTACTAGTGATAAAAAGGCTTACTGGAACAAATGATAGCTCTTGAGTCATCAAATCCCAAACCAACTAATTATGATATACATCTGAATAGCATGAATGATAGATCCAAACCAATCCCACAAACTGAAGCATACCAGATCAATATCATAATCCAACCACTCTATCAGAACCTACCGAAAATCGGTAAACAACCAAAATAGCTAGTGTTGCCATCAATGACAAAACATCAATGCAACACATAATCAATTCCTCTGATTTCCAACAATATCCCGTTTTGGCATTTGTAAAGTGAAAAAATCGAACCCTAGTTGCTCTCCCCTCTCCAACTCCGAGGAGAGAGAAGGGAGGTCACTAGGATTGACGGTTTTCACTTGGGGGAGACTTTACATTCAAAAGAGGGGTTGAAACCCACAAGATCCAATCCCACACAAGGCAAGATTGGATTCTAAATGAGTTTCAAGGATTAAGATAGCAAGGCTACCCTCTTTTGTAAAGAATGTAGACAGAAAGATTAAGCTAGGAATGCATGAAAAGTGAGAAAGATTCACTTATAAACAGAGATAGGAATATAGGATGAAGCTGCAGACCTAGAATTAGCAGTAAAATGTCGAGACGGTGCTGTCCTGCAAATTTGAGCGAAAGTTGACAGGACGATGGCGCCCGGCTTGTACACGGTCCTCCGAAAAATCTGCGAAACGAAGGGGGATCTGTTCGTCTCTGCACAAGGATTCCAGATCTTCAATTACAGCTGCGTACCTGCAACCTACACCTAGAAAAGTGAAGACGATTGGGGGGTTAGGGATTAGGGGTTTGCCCTTAGGTCAAACCCCAGTTTTGGAATTAACCAAGAAATGAGAAATGCTGTAAATGTAAATTTTTGTAATGTAAAACAAGTACTAGTACCTTGTTGTAAGAATGTTTGTATTCTTACATGCGAAGGTGTAGATGTTGTTGTATGTTGTATGTTGTATGTTGTAAGTTGTAAGTGATCTCCTCTTCAATGGTTGAATCCTTGTCTTGAATGCAACACTTGGCCTTGAATGGAGTCTTAGAATGATCAATTGCTTGAAGGAATGCTTGAATGCTTGAATGCTTGAATGTTTGAATATTGCTTCCGCCTTTTTCCATCTTACCAAAATGGGAGAGGAAATGTAGTTTATATACTTGTCAATTAGGGCTGATAGACTGGTTTTTCTGACCTTAGGCCGACCAGGAATGAGTATTTTCCAATTTGCAAACATAAAGACCCGAGACCCAAAAGAGACCGGGCCCAAAAATAGGGCCAGGGACCAGGGCGCTAGGCGCCATGGTCTTGGGGGACCAAGACGCTGGGCACCCTAGTCCTGAAGGACCAGGGCACTGGGCGCTCTAGTCCCACCTCCCGGGACAGTAGGGTGCAAGGAGGATCGGGCCAGGGTGCTGGAAAAATGCAGTTTTTGATGTCGTGGACAAGTTTCGGGGTCTCCATTCAGGTTCCGTGTTGTGTCACCATCATGAAGACCTAAATGCGGTCAAAATTGCAAGTGTCACAATTTTAGGACGCTACAGCATTGATAGCAACACTAGAATAAATCTAGCTTTGGGAATATTTTTGAGGCCAAAGGAAAAATTCAGGAAGACCTCAATAAAATTCAGGTCCAAATCTAGAAAGATGGATTCTCTACTATGACTATGGCTGAAGAAAATGAGATCCTCAAAAAATACCATGAAATCATTGCTAAAGAAGAAGCTTTTTGGAAGCAAGGGTCTAGATGTATCTAGCTAAAGGAAGGAGATAAGAATACTAGATTCTTTCATATGTCAACTATCAAACATAAAGCAGCTAATAGGATCCAAAAACTAATGGTGGACAATGGGGAGCTGGTTAAGGAGGAGGAGATAAGAAATGAGGCCAAAATATTCTTCGCTGATCTTCTTTGTAGGGATCAAAGCCTCGATGTTGATGTTCAAATTTCCTTCCTTCAAAACATTCCTTGCCTTATTGATGAGCACAATAATTCCTCACTTCTATACCTTCAAACTTGGAGATCAGAAATGACGTCTTTTCTTTTGAAGGTAACAAATCCCCTGGACATGATGGCTTCCCCATGTTCTTCTTCCAAGAATTTTGGGATATTGTTGGGAAAGATGTCTCCAGTGGGGTCAAAGAATTTTTTGGGGCTAGAAAACTTTTGAAAGAGATAAATGTCACCTTCATTGCTTTAATCCCAAAAATTCAAGGTGCTGACTTAATGAATAAGTTCGGGCCAATCGGCTTATGCAACTATTTTTATAAGATAATTTCCAAGGTCCTAACCTCCAGACTCTTGAAATTTCTTCCTTCTTTGATTAGTCATTAGAAAAATGGTTTTGTGCCAAGAAGACAAATTCTTGATTCCATCATAACTATCCATGAGAATATCCATTCCCTTGTTATGACTAAGAAATAGGGTTTTATCCTCAAGCTTGACCTATCTAAGGCCTATGACTGGGTTGATCGGTCTTTCCTCATGAAGATCCTTTTGGCTTTTAGTTTCTCTAACAAATGTGTGGACCCCTTCAAGAAGCTCATCTCCTCTGCCTCCTTTGATGTTCTTGTTAATGGATCTCCCTCCTCCTTCTTTCAAGCCTCTAGAGGACTGAGGCAAGGGGACCCCATTTCCCCCATCCTCTTCATTATTATGGCTGAATGTTTTGGTAGGTCCATGGAAAGTTTGGCGACTAGAGGTATTTTTAAAGGTCTTCAACCTTCCTCTATTGATCATACTTTCTCCCACCAACAATTTGTGGATGACACCATTGTTATGGGGGATTCAAGCATTTCAGAAGCCAGAATCCTTAAGGACACCCTTTGTAAGTTTGCTTCTACTTCTGGCCAGCTTATCAACTAGGTTAAAAGTGAAGTGTTTTTCATCAACACTCCTGAGAGAAGACAGCATAGAATCAGTAGAATTCTGGAATGTCAGACTGTTGATCTTTCGGCTACTTATCTTGGTCTCCCCCTCGGCATTACTCCATCTGATTTCTTTTGGAATTCTCTGGTGGATAAATTTCAAACAAATCTTGCTGGTTGGAAAGGTGCTCTCTTAAGTCAAGATGGCAAGCTTCAACTTCTTAAAGAATCCCTTCAAAGCATTCCTATTTATGCCCTTATCCTCTTTAGAATTCCAGTTAAGTATGTTGATGCTATCGAGAAAATTCAAAAAAAATCTTTGGTCAGGGGTTGAGGAAAAGAAAAGAATGGCATTAGTGGCTTGGGACAAGGTGTGCAGATCAAAAAGTAAAGGTGGTCTAGGCCTGAGAAGAACCCAGACCCTCAATGAAGCTCTTTTATCTAAACAAGTTTGGAGACTGTTCCACTCTAACAGTGAATGGTGTAAAATTTGAAGAAGTATCTTGTTTTGTCCTCTTCTCTTCTCTCTTTCATCAATTCTAATTTCATTATTAATGGGTTCCATATTTGGAAGCATGCCTCTAAGTGTAAAGACAACATTGCTAAAGGGGTCAAATGGAGAGTTGGTAATGGTAGGAAAGTTAGATTTAGGGAGGACCCATGGTTACTTGATAAGCCTTTGATTGAAATCCCTGATTGGGCCCCTTTTGCTGCCCCTTGTATTAGAGTCTTTGGCTCCTTGGTTGAGGGGTATTGGATAGGTGATAAATGGCAGAACATT
This sequence comes from Cryptomeria japonica, assembly GCF_030272615.1. Lineage (NCBI taxonomy): Eukaryota > Viridiplantae > Streptophyta > Pinopsida > Cupressales > Cupressaceae > Cryptomeria > Cryptomeria japonica. The sequence continues at coordinate 289,523,009 of NC_081406.1, read as the reverse complement.
AAAAGTATCCACCCTGGCCTTATCAATCTCAAGAATTATCTGTCTTCTGCCTGGTTGAACAATGAGGAAGATTCTCTTATTTGGAAATATGAACCTAAAGGCAATATTACTATCTCTTCAATGTATGGTGTTCTTTCCCCTACCCTCTCTGAGAATCCCTTTTGGTCTAAAGCCTAGATAAAGGGTCTTATCCCTAAGATCAACTTTTTCTATTGGACAATCCTTCAAAACAAAATCTTGACTTTAGATAATCTTAAGGTTAGAGGTTTTTCCTTCCCAAATAGGTGTTGTTTATGTCTTGAGGAGGAAGAGTTTGTAGATCATTTTGCTATCCACTGTTCCTTCACTATTTCAATTTGGGAAAGATATCTTAAGAATTTTTCCATGGAATGGGTGTTTCCTAACTCTATTCGAGATTTGTTCCATTCTTGGAGTTATCATTGGTCTAATCCCACTTTGAGATCTTTGTGGCAACTATCTCTCCTTCACATCCTATGGGGGATCTGGAAAGAAAGGAGCAACCGTATCTTCAGGGACACTTCACTCACTCAAGCTATTGTTTTCCACAAAATTCAAAGGGCTATTGTGGAGAACATTAGGATCATTGGGGACCCTTGCAATTCAGCCAACCCCATGGAAACTCACATTTTCAACTCCTGGAATCTGAAGAGTGCTGGCAGTACTTATCCCAAACAAAACAAGAGACTAGAAGCCAGATGGCACTCTCCCCCTCCTGGTTGGCTCAAAATCAACTTCGACGGAGCTGCCAAAGGCAATCCTGGCCCAGCGGGATGTGGTGCAATTCTCAGAGATGAAAATGGCAGTTGTAAGGAAATGATTGTTGTTGCTATAGGTTGCCAAACTAACCACTTGGCAAAAGCTATGGCTACTCTCCAAGGCATTCTCCTGGCTAAAAGATGGAAATTTCCCTATCTATGGATTGAGGGGGACTCTAATAACATCATCAAGTGCCTAAAAGGAACTTCACAGCCTTCATGGACCATCAACAACATAATAAAGGCTACTAGAGATCTAATCAACACCTTCAAGAAATGCTTTATTTCCCACATTTATCTTGAAGGTAATGGTCTAGCTGACTAGCCAGCCAACATGGTGGTCAATCACAACAAAATGGTTACCTGGAAGGGTGAAGAGGGTCTCCTTAATGACTTCAAATCGATCATTTTCATGGATCGATATAATAGTACCCCAAAGATCATAAATGGATAAAATAATGATTAAACGAATTAATAGGAGGGCTATGAGTAATTATCATAATTTTAGTACCATTTATTACAAGACAAAACCACCTTTTCCCACGCTTTCTGGGTATATGTGTCACTTTGAGAAATTTCTTTCCTATAGCTCTCTGCAACTCTCGGCCTTCTATTTTGAAAAGCAAAAAAATGGGAGTAAATAGATGCCGCTATGAACCCAGCAATTGTAAGGAGTGGAAACAAAAGGAGGTAATTTGGAAAATCTTGTAGAAGGGTAGGTTTACAAAGTTTATGGAGAGGCTCCATGGGAGGGATGCCACAATCACTAACTTTTTCTACAAAAACTGGAGGAAGGGCACCCTGAAGATGGGAGATCAAACAATCTCCATTGATGAAGACCTCATATCTCAGGTCACAGGTCTTCGCAAGGAAGGAAGCAATTACTACAAAGATAGAAAACTGAGCAAGGAGGCAATTGGGCGATACCTCGAGATAGGAAATGAGAAGAAATGCTTGGTAAAGCTAAGTAAAACCTACTACCTACCTAGGACATTTTTTAAGCCATGGAGGGAGGTTCTGTTTGCTATTATGCGTTACATTACCTTGGATGGCAGATTCACAAAAGTGTATGGCTATCATTTTGTATTGCTTAATCATCTTAGGTATGATGAAAAAGTTAATATTCCATATTTCCTACTATGTTTAATGAATGCTACTATTTAAGCCCATAGAGAGAACCCTAAGGGTGATACAGCTATGCATCAAGGTCTTATGGTGTTAATTTATGACCATCTAAAAGCCAACCAAATTGCTCGTCCCCAGCCTTCTATCTCTGAGTCTGAGGAGGAAGGGTCAGATTCTGGTTTTTTTATGGGTGAGGAATCTGAAAGTGATTTGATGAGTGAGTCAGAGGAGAGTCTGGAAGACTTTGAAGCCGAAATTGGTAAGAAAAGAAAATAGGTGAGTACCAAGCCCTCCTCTTCTAAGGGTAAGAAAAAAATTAAAGAAAAGGTTTTCTAGATCCGCTCATCCTCCTCCTTGGAGGTCTCTAAGGACTCAGAGAAGGATGAACCACAGTCTCCTTGGAAAAAGAAAACTAAAACTTCCATTCAGATAAGGAACAAACAGAAGAGGCAGGAAGATTATGAAATGGAACTGGAGGATAAAGTGCAGAGAAAGGATCCTGACATCAACCAGAAGATGGAGGAGGAGATCACAGGTGAAGGTTTTGATCAGAGGGTTGGTAGAAATGTCAATAAGATCACTAGTGGCGATGTCCCCAAAAATGAACAAGACAATCCTGGAGAGAAAACCCCCATCAAATCCTCCCACTTAGGGTTTGAAAGGGTTTGTGGACACCATTGATTGGTTAATTAATGGTTACAAGAAAGCTATGGAGGATAATAAGTGTGTGAGCTTGAATTTAATCCTCAGAATGTTACCTATAATAAAGTTAGTTTCACAAAATACAATGGAAATGCATACAGGAAATCCAAAATCCACCAATGAAACTATATGAAATAAATACTAAAATAAAACATTATTTTACCTTGATGGCTTATGTCTCATTGTGTCCTAACTCCACTGTTCCTGGCTACAGATGGTGTGCTCTCAGACAATGCATTGTTGGCTTCCAAGATGGCATATGAAGAATGGACTGATAACTTGTAGTTCACTGACACTATGATATGCAAATACTACATGGTTATGCTAAAGTGATTATGCTAAAATGCTATATGATATTTGCTATTGCTGTTTGCTATTTGCTTCAAAAACTCACGGATCCATATGATCAATTTTGAAGACTAACTCTCTCTCAACTGAAGCTCTTGATTTTATCAACCTTGAGAGGATTAGATGATGTGGCTCAAATCAACGGTCATGATTAGATCTGCAAATTTGGATGGTTGTGAGAAAAGGTGAAAGTTGAGAGAAAGGGGGAAGGAGAAGACAAGTGTCACTCATCTCACCTTGACTAGGTTGCTGACTGAGGGAATCTAGGGATGGTTGGAGGAGATTTAGGCATGAGAGGACAAGTGGACTCAAGTCCTTCCTAAGATGTAGGGGGTGTTGGAGAGAATATAGGAAATGGTTATGAAATATGTGTACGTACACAATTTTCATTGAGTCTGGAAGTTGGAGATAAATGATGAATTAATATTAAGAAATATTAATTTCCCTAGCCACATGTTTGATGAGTTGGCAAAGGGAAGATGAAGTGGAGATGGAAGGTGAGTTGGAAAAGGGATTAAATAATTTAGAAATTATTTAATATTTGAGACTACAGGATAAGAGAATAACTATTAAATATTGGATATTTAATTGTTTGGAGGAGATAATTAAATATTAGATATTTAATTAATTAGAGGAATAGAATAGATGAATTAATTAATAAAGTATTAATTAATAGAAAGACATGAAAATGAATTAAATAAATTAATCTTTTCAAATTAACTATTTAATAAAAGAATAATTATTAAATAAATATTAAATATTTATTTAATTGCTCATAGCCAATTTTAGGTGTATATATTTTGCCCCTCTTTGAAATGATGTTGCTTCGATTTGATTTGATAGATAGATTTGATGATTTAATTTGATTTGATAGATTTGATGATTCGATTTGATTTGATAGATAGATAGTGTAGTTTGCTTCAGTTTTGATTTGATAGATAGATAGATTTGATTATTGATTTGTCTTGATTTGATTTCTCTTGACAAAATAGGAGAAACTTGATGTTCTCCAATGTCGGGAGAAATTACCCACAATGCGTCATTTAGTTCCGGAGTTGTCCTAGGCTGAGATTAGACACATAGATGCCTGTGGTTTACGCCATTTGTTATATATGCCTGAGATTATGCATAACAAAGGTTTGTTGATAGCATTGGCCAAGAGATGGCATAGTGAGCATAACACTTTCAACCTGCCGATGGGTGAGATTAGTGTGACTCTGGAGGATGTCTACAGGATTCTGCATATCCTAGTGATTGGTGAGCTAGTGCAGTATGATTATCAGGATCGAGTTGGGACAGAGGCTTGCAGAGTTGTGTTTGCTGATGAGAGCATTGGTAGAGGAGAGTTCCGATGGGTTGATATGGTGATGTATTACAAGGCTCTTCCTGTTATTCTTGTTGGTTTGATTGGAGGATTTATATGTCCTGATAGGAGATCACAACATTTTTCCATTGGATGGGGTGAGATTCTCCTTAGTATGATTCAACATCATACTCAATATGCATGGGGTGTTTGCATGTTGGCACACTTATATCATGATCTTCATCAGGTAGTGTATGATGAGAGTGTGATTTTATCTATTGGATGCACTTTATTGTAGATCTAGTGCTGGGAGCACATTGTTTTTACTCAGCCTATCCATCATAGAGTTCATGGAGAGAGGCAGCCATATGTATATTTCTATCCAGGTATCCTTACTCAGCATAAGCTGGGTAAGATGGAGTATTGGCGTTGGGTGCTTGATTCATTGGACAGCATCACTTGGAGACCATATCTTGATTGTGAGCCATGGATGGATGATGCATAGACATTACCATGTATTATGCAGAGTAGATATCTCATTGGTCAAACACCATTTATTGTTGAGTGATAGTTGATTGGTCAGATTTTGAGATAGTTTGGTATCATCCAACCTATGCCGACTAGTGTGACGATAAATTCTCGGCGATATAGAGATAGATGAGATTGGGGACCGTCATTGTCATTTGAGATCGGTCATACAGAGTTTGTTGCTACTCTAAGAGTGGCTTATTATATGAGATTACACATTCTTGATCCTAGGGTTACTATAGATTATGCCCAGTATATATTAGCTCATCCATTTCCTCGCATTACTGATCTCGTAGATCCTCCTCCTAGTTCAGGAGATGATGAGGATGACTTGGATGATCTAGTTTCTAGGAGACGCAGATGTAGACGAGAGCTTAGAGCTGCTCATGAGGATGGGGGAGGTGGAGATGATCGTGGGGATGGAGGTGGTGGTGGTAGGAGACCTGGACGGAGGGGAGGTCGATTGAGAGTCCATGGAGGACCATTTGGACCGGCTTGTAGAATTGAGAGACCACGTCCTATGGGTGGGAGAGATGTTGGATGGATTGGGAGAGAGCATGGTAGGACTGGTATGAGATCACCGAGAGGGTTGCCATTGATAGGAGGCAAGGTGATTGGACTAGATGGGGGTTTCAAGAGAGGCATTAATTTTGGATAGATTCAGCCAAATCCTTGAGTTATTGCAGTGCATGGTGGAGATGATGAGGATCATGAGGATCATGTTCCGCTGATTAGATGACAGGTGCAGAGAGTTACTCGGACTGAGATTCCAGCAGTTGGATAGGTTGGTGGGGAGGGGATTGGGATTCATGCACCATAGCAGGATGTACCAAAGTAGGTTGCACCAATGCATGATATGCGAGATGTGGTTATACCAGAGCCTGATGTGCCAGGGCAGGATACTATTGATAGTTTGAGAGCATAGATTGATTAGCTTTGAGAATAGGTATAGACTCTTATTACTGAGCGGGATAGAGCTATTAGGAGACAATAGGATACTTAGGGTCTTCTTGATCATATTCAGTAGGTTGGATCAGGTACTCTCTTGGCAGATACTATTAGAGCACTAGTTTGGGCCAAGAAGGAGACCTCCCACTAGCGACGACAATATGAGGAGGCAGTTGCAGAGAGCCAGAGAGCAGGTAGTTATCATACCATCGTGTTGATGGATACTAGCAATTGTGGGGTCATGGGACCTCCTCAGAGGAGTGGGGAGCATGGGAGATAGGCATCTAGAGGATCTTCTCACCCATAGCCACAGGGACAAACAAAGTCAGGTGGTAATGGTACAGGATAGCCTTGACTTGATTTGTATTTGATGAGGTATTTGTATTGTTTATCTGATATCATTGTATACTTGGACTTTTATTGTTTTATGATATTCTATATGTAGACATAGACTCTTTATGATGATAATGATTTTATATGCATGTTACTCTATTTGATGATGATGCTTTATGCTTTGATGATCTATATGTATGTTATTTTATGTGATGATCATATGGATGCAATGATTATATGTTTTTGTTTTGATTTTTGATTTTTATGATCTTGGATGCAAATGAAAATGATTACTATCTTAAATGATGCAAATGTAATGATCTATATGGAATGCAAGGAATGATTGATTTGCTTTTGATTTATGATTATGTAAATGCAAATGATCTATATGAAATATTTTTGAGTTTTTATGTAATGTTTATGAAGATTATGAATCTAAGTGCAAAGATGCAACTAAATGATCATTATAAAATGATAATGCAAATAATAATGATGATACACTACATGATAAATGAAATGCACACTATTAAATGCAAACGAATGCAATGATAAAATGCAACTAAATGAAATGAATGATGATTAAAATGATTCTAAGAAATGAATGCACCTATAATGATTAAATGCAAATTGTTTTTGTTTGTCCAAGTATACTCAATCTCTATTTATGACCATTTATCTTTTTAATGAAATGATATGCTTATAATGCAGATGAATAATGAGCTAATGAAATGATCTAACTAAAAATGATACTACCAGTCTTCATATGCTATCTTGTAACAGTGCTTGATTTCATCATTGAGCTTTAAAATATTGTAAGAAAATACATGCAAATTGACATAATGATTCAAGATGACTTGAGTATTCCTTACATGGATTTTGATATAGCAATTTAATACAAGCAGCTTGATATAATGGATCAAGTTGAGCTGAGTATTGCTTGCAGAATAGACAAGGAGTATCTCTTTTCATGCATGACTTGGAACGTCCTCCTTGATCTTTTGTTGATCATATCCTGAGACAAGTTCATACCATAGTAAGAGATAAACCACATATAGCAATCAAAGAAAATAATCATGCCCCATCATAGCTTCTCTTAGTCATGGACATCCTTGAGTTGCATAGAGTACATGATTAACAATAAAATCAAGATATAAACACTGAACCTTGTATGTCATTCACATGTTCTAATTGTCATTAATTGATATAATCATCTTAATGAATGATCTTTGATAAACCTTTATAGCTTGCTGATTGATTCTTCATTTTCTAAGTTTGATGATTCATTTGTTATGAAATGCCTTGATTTTCATTGCTTTGTTGCTTTTTTATCTATTTCAAAACCCTAGATGTTTTTGGATTTTCTAAGTTTTTCAAATGTTTTTGGATTTTAAAGATTCAAAAGATCACCTTAGCAAAAGGAATTAGGATTTTGCCGCCAGTGGAAACAAAAATTTATTATTGATGTATGAATTGATTAAGATCCAAACCATGATGGGATGCAAATGTGGATATCATTGATTTTGATAAGGTCTAAGAGAGTGACTATGACAAGTATGTCAAAGATTGGTTAATTGTTGGTAAGCTGAATATTTCTTACTAAATGGTTTAGAGCAATGGATGCGAAAGATGAAATGGATAAGCTAGCGATAGATAGTAACGATAGATGCGATAGGATAGAGTGGATAGGTGCGCAAAGCGATCTCATAGATGGAGGAACTCACATTTTAGATAGCACCTATTTTCCAAGTTTTCACCATCTAAATTTATTGCATTTTTTTGATTTTATATGCTTTTTATTGATTTTTTCAAGACTTTATATGCTTTTTATTGATTTTTTCAGGACTTTATATGCTTTATATTGATTTTTTTTCAGGACTTTATATCTCAAGCGTATAATTTCTTGTGATGGATAGAATTGATAGGTTCATCAAACCAATCACCTTCAGGGGTAGATAACTTGTATGCTTCTGATCCATATATTGCTACTATGACAAAAGGTCCTAGCCAATTTGGTTCAAATTTTCCCTTCTTTTCTCGGTCTTGCTGATTTCTTGGATTCTCTCTTAGAACTATATCTCCAATCTAGAAAATACATGGCTTGACTCTGTGGTTATAACTTCTTGCCATTCTTTGTTGGTATACTTTCAAATGTTCTGTTGCATTTTGGCGACGTTCTTGAATCAGTTCTAGTTCTTGGAGTCGAGAGACTCATTGTTCTTCTTCTGGTATAAGACCGTGCAAAGATACATGTAGAGAAGGTATCTCTACTTCTATAGGTAATATAGCTTCTAATCCATAGACCAAACAATATGGAGTTGCCCCTGTTGGAGTGCAGATGCTAGTTCGGTATGCCCAAAGAGTAGGATTTAGCTGAATGTGCCAATCTTTTCCCGCTTCATTTACTATTTTCTTCAAGATTTTCAAGATAGTTTTGTTTGATGCCTCAGCTTGACCATTTCCCTATGGATAATATGGAGTAGAGAACCTATGTTGGATATGAAACTATTCACATAGTTCTTTCACATCTTGTTTTTTGAATGGCCTTCCATTATCAGTGATAATGGTCATAGGAACGCCATAACGATAGATTATGTAATTCAAGATGACTAATGGTATTTGTTTTCCTGTCACTATTGTTAAAGGCACTACTTCAATCCACTTAGTAAAATATTCAGTAGCTATCAGAATGAACTTATGTCCATTAGAAGATGAGGGATTGATCTTTCCTACCAAATCAAGGCTCCATTCTGAAAATGGCCATGATCCCATCATAGGATATAACTCTTGTGCTGGTGCATGGATTAGATTTCCATGGATCTGACACTGTTTAGATTTTCTAGCATAGGTGAATGAATCTCTTTCCATAGTAGGCCAAAAGTAACCCACACTGATAAGTTTATTAGCCAATGTTAAACCACTTGAGTGTGTACCACAAATACTCGAATGAATGTCATTAAGAACTCTCTCAAATTAATCTTTTTCAAGACATCTCAACAATGTACCATCTAGACCATGCCTATATAGGATATTAGCAATAATGGTATAGAGAGAGGACTGACGGATAAAGTTTCTTTGTTGATTATGAGATAATTCTAGAGGAAGGATATGATCTTTCAAATATTGGTAGGTTTGACTGTATAAGGATTCACTGGTTCCTGATATATGGCAAATTCGATAGGTATGCTGGGATTGGATGGTAGGGGTTAAGATATCTTCCACAAGAAATTTGTAATGCTATTTATTCTCTTTATTTTTCAAGAGAGATGCTATTGTAGCCATTGCATCTGTTGCTTTATTCTCATTTCTGGGAATCTGGGTGAATGTGATTTCTTTAAAGTGTCCTTTAAATTCCTCCACTAGCTATTTGTATGGCATAAGCTTATCATCCTTTGTTTGATATTCATCATTTATTTGATTTATGACAAGTTGTGAATCACCATAGACATGTAGTTCTTTGACATTACATTCAATGGCCATTTTAAGCCCTATAGCCAATGCTTCATACTTTGTAGTATTATTGGTGCATGGAAATCACAGTCTATACAATTTTGGAATTGTGTGTCCTTGAGGTGTGATGAAAAAGATTCCTGCACCTGATCCATATTGAGTATAAGAACCATCAAAGTATAATTCCCAAAAGTTTGTACTTACTATCAAGATATCTGCATCAGGAAATTCGATGTGCAAAGGCATGTTATTGTGTAGAGGTGCATCGGCCAATTGATCAATGATGACTTGTCCCTTGATAGCTTTCCGGTCAACATATTCTATGTCAAATTCACTCAATATCATAACCCATTTGGCTAGTCTCCCTATCAATGTTGACTTTCTCAATAGATATTTGAGAGGATCTATCTTTGCTATTAGTTTTACAGAATGAATCAACATATAATGGCATAGCTTCTGGGTTGCAAATACAACTACTAGACATATATTTTCAATTGAGGAGTAATTTAACTCATAGCCAACAAGCATTCTACTGATATAATAAATTGCTCTCTTTTTTCCTTCATCATCATGTTGAGCTAGGAGAGCGCCCAATGATACACTTGTTGCTGAGACATAGAGTAACAATGGTTTCCCCTTGGTTGGTGATATCAGTACTGGAGGACTCATAAGATATTCTTTTATTTGCAAGAAAGCTTCTTCACATTTTGTGTCCCATTTGAATGGAAAATTTTTATGTAGAAGATGGGTAAATGGAAGACATCTATCGGCCAATTGAGAAACAATTCTCCTGATTGATTTCAACCTTCCTTGTAAGGATCACAACTGATTTATGTTCTTGGGTGATTCCATCTCCATGATAGCTTTAACTTTTCCAGGATCTACTTTGATGCCACGAGTTGATATACTGTATCAAAGGAGCTTTGCTCAGGTTACTCCAAATGCACATTTCTTTGGATTTAATCTCAATTGATATCTTTCTAGCCTATCAAAAATCTTGCTTAAAATGTTCAAATGTTCTTTTCTTATGTGAGATTTTGCAAGTATGTCATTGACATAATCTTCCATGAATGTATGCATCATGTCATGAAAAATTATCATCATAGCCCTTTGATAAGTTGCTCCTGCATTCTTAAGCCCAAATGGCATAACATTCCAGTAGTACGTTCCCCATGCACAGGTGAAAGTTGTCTTCTCTTGATCTTCAGGTGCAATTCTTATTTGATTATATCCTAAGAAGCCATCCATTAATGAAAACATCTCATGGATTGCTGATAAGTCCACTATGATATCAATGTTTGGTAATGAGAAATCATCTTTTGGACATGCTTTATTTAGATCCCTGAAATCTGTACAGACTCTTATACTTTTGTTTGGCTTTAATACTGGTACAATACTTGAGACCCATTATGGACAAGCAACTGGTCTTATGAAACCCACTTCTAATAGTTTCTTGAGCTCAGTTTTGACAAGGAGAGCAATATGCGGATGCATATTTCTTAGTTTCTGCTTAATAATTTTTTCTTTTAAATCCACATTAAGATGATGGATAATAAGATCTGGGTTAAGTCCTAGCATATCTCTATAAGACCAAGAAAAAATTATTTGTCTTTTCTTAAATATTTCCATGTACTCTTTCCTCTCTCTTTCTAATAATGAGGCAGTGAAATGAAGTATTTTAGGACCTTTTGATGTATCAATGTTTATTGCTTCTATTGGTTCTATCAGGATAGCAGATCTCTCTTGAAAATATGCAAGAAAAATGTCAAACTTTCCATCTTCTGGTGCCTCTAAGAGGTTTTCACCATCAGATACGCCCTTTGTTTTTTCTTTTGATTGATCTAATGTTGCCATGAAATGGTTTTCAACAATAGGTCTCTTTCCTTGTTTTATTTCACTTTTGCGACTAGAAAATTTGGCATTCTCCTGACTATGAGAAACATCACTTGATTCTGCAATGGAAGATATCTTAGGATGGATAGGTTCAACAATGTTAAGGTACACATCTAAGTCATGATCATTGGAAAAGACATTTAGTTCAGGGTTGTCTAAATTATCTCAATCAATTAGTTCAGGATGTAGAAGGGGTAAATCATAATCACTGTCATCATTAGGTGTTTCAATGTTCATGACATAATGATCATAGCTTGGCGTAGAATAGGTATTGTCATAGATTAAATGTTTTTGAGAATTGTCTTTCTCAAGTGTTTCTGAATTAGTCTTAACAAAATTAATATTAACATTTTGTAGTTCACACTCAAGTGGTCCTTCAACTAACGTTTGTCCCTTAACGAATGGATTATATCCATGCACACATCTTTGATATTGTAAATTCCTTCTTGATCGACCTCATTTGCATTTTGGAGTTGACATATTTGTGCACATGATGAAGTAGATTCTTTTAATAGATTTTGTCTCCTTTCAAACTCAACTTCTTCTAGACTAATAGTTAGTCCAACTTGAATATCTCTTAGCTCTTCCATGGATCTTCCATATCTGATCTGTGTTTGTGTTTCCTGTGGCATTGCTTCTCTGTCTTTGTCATTTCCTTTCCTTTTTGCATACACCTCTTTTCTCTGGATTTTGAGTTTTTCTTGCCTTCTTTCTAACTTCATCTTTTGTTCTGCTATAGACAAGTCTTCTTTTGTGATAGCTACTTGATCTTCATTATGTTCTTTACTTGATGTAGTGGATAAGACATCTGGACTCCATTCGTATTCATTGGAGTTTGTTTCTGAATCCCTATCCAAGATTACTCCACTATACCATACTGGAATGTCATATGGTGCAAAGAGTTCTCTGATTTCTACCATCTCTATTTTTACTGCTTCTGGAATATCTTGTGAAGATTTTGCCTTTGTTTGTATTTTCAGAATTTGTTGACAAGATTTTTCTTCACCTTGGATGATGATCTCCTTTTCTTTCTTTTCATATTCTTCTTGCTTCTTTTGTTTATTGGTTACTGTTTCAGCCACTTGATGTAGCTTTTCTTGCCAATTTTCTTCTTTAGAAACCAATTTCTTTCTCCATTTTTGTTGTTGGTGATTATGTTTCTGTAAAGCGGAAAATTGCGGTCGAACCCTAGTTGTTCTCCCCTCTTCCAACTCCGAGGAGAGAGAAGGGAGATTCACTAGGATTCGATGGTTTTCACTTAGGGGAGAGACTTTACATTCAAAAGAGGGGTTGAAACCCACAAGATCCAATCCCACACAATGCAAGATTGGATGCTAAATGTGTTTCAATAAGCACTCCACGGCAAGGTGTATTCTTGACTTTTGCAACTATGTATAAAGGACCATCAGGTGCCCTAATGGTTTCACTGGAATCAAATGTGATGGAAGATTCTTTAGGGATTTCTTGCTGCTCTACAAAGTTAATCACATTCGGAGTCATAGACACAAGACCATCAGATGAGAGAGAGGAATCATTAGCCTCAATTGCATTAGAGGTATGAGAAGGCAATGGATCAGTGAAAATCTGAAGATTTTGGTTAGGAGGAGCTACAGATGTGTTGCCTTTATCATTCATTCCAGAAACAGAGATAGTATTGTTATCAATCAAATCTTGAATTTTACCCTTTAAAGAAAAACATTTTTCAGTATCATGCCCAGGTTGACGGTGAAATTGACAAAAAGATTTGTTATCAAAATAAGGTGAAGTAATCTTTGCAGGATCAATTTGTCTTATAGGAGGAAGAGTAAGCACATTTTGTTCCAATAACTTATTCATAATACTATGCAATGATTCATTCAAAGGAGTATACTTTCTTTCTTTCTTGAAAAATTTAGAAATAGGAGGCACACCTGATGCTGCATTCACATTGTTGTTGATGATGTTTTCATTGAATTTGATGGAATCTCTGTTTGGTTTAAACTTCCCAAATGGTTTTTGACTGCTATCACCCTTATCACTCGGAGCCATAGGATGTGATTGTTCCATTTGACTCACAGTCAGTTGATAATTGTGAAGAGTGGCACACAACTGTTGGAAAGAAGTAAACTCAGAAAATAGAAGTTTGTCTCGAATATATTTTTGTAAATTAGAAATAAAGATTCTTTGAATATCATTGTTAGGCACTGGAAGAGAAATTTGAGCATACAAATGCTTATATCTACCAATGAAATCAATCACTTTTTCTTTAAAACTTTGTTTACAATGCATTAAATCAATCAAAGTAACCTTAGGACTTATATTGTTTTGAAATTGTTGAATGAAAGCATTTGCAAGTTGTTCGAAAGAAGTAATAGAATAGGAAGGCAACGAGCAATACCATTGTAGGGCTTTGTCTCTTAATGTTCTAGTAAACAGTTTTGCAAGCAACCTTTGGTCATTAGCAAAATTAGTACAAATTTTTTGAAAAGTCTTAACATGTGTTAGAGGATCTCCTTTACCATTATAAAGTTCCAAATGCGGGATTTCAACATGTTTAGGAGGGATAGCTCGAACAATGTCAAGAAAAAGTGGGCTCGCAACGTCAAATGTGGGCACACTAAACTTAGATTGATTCATAGAGGCAATTTGTTGCTGTAAAGAAGAGACAGTTTGTGCTAGATTGTTAATGATCGCTTCAGTCGAAGAATTCATATTGGATGTGTTAGATTGAGATGGAGGTGTTATGTTATTGAAAGAAGGTAAAGAGTAAGGTGGTGGGACTCTATGATAATTAGTCATAGGAGATGATTGGACAGAAGGAACACTACAAGGAGGGATGGAATGGTTAAACAAATTGCCCCCTTGCGTCATGTTCATTTGTGAAGATGTAATAGGAACACTCATTGGAGGAATGAATGAAGAAGTCGGATTAAATGAAGGAAGAGGGTTAATTGAAGAAGAAGGGTTGCCCCCATGACTGGTGATCATAGGAGGAATGTCTTGTGTTGAAGTAGTCATTATGTTTGATGTAAAAGTAGGTATACTAGCAATAGGAGTCATCAAAGGAATAGAATGATTGTCTTGAGTAGGAGGTTGTGTATAACCTAAGGTTTCAGCACAACTCTTCATAGGCATCACATTTGAATCCACAATGTGTGCAATACCACACAAAATATCAATTCCATCTTATCACTTTGAAGCATACGTTTTAGACCCTCAATTAAAGGAAGAGCTTGACTATCAGGGTATTCTTGAGACATCCATTGTCGAAAATCGTCAAATTGGTTATCCAATTTCGAAAGTTGTTCTTCAGAAACCTCATGGAGAGATTCTTCATCATTAAGAGGATTAGAGGAATTACCCATGTCCTCGTTAAAAAGGCTATTCAAATTAGGTTCCATCTCCTCAGTAGTTAAACCTCGGAAAGACTTAATTCTACGGCTTCGTCTAACGGGAATAGTGTAAGTAGGGCTTATTGTTGTAAAACTCATGCACTAGAAAGAGAGAGAAGATTTTGAATTTAGAGGTAGCAATTTTCAGTAAAATTAGCCAATCTTCTGGATTTAAGCTGTTAAATGCAATCACAACAGTCTCCCGAAATTTCAGAAAAAATGTTCGGGACCGTGGCGCTCGGAGTGCAACACGGTCCTTGCAACTTTTTTCGAAATTTGCAGGGATGAAAGGTATGATGATTTTAGAGCTAATCTAAAAAAATTGAGTGATTTTACGATCTGTAGATAGGCCAAATTAAAGTTGCGATCTCGAAATTGAACCCTACCAAGATTGTCAAAAAATGCAAAATTTGAATTTTGAAAAAGAGAGGGAAACTGAAATTTTGAATTTTATGATTTTAGAGGGAATGTCAAGAGCAATGCAAATTTTGAAATTTGAAAATTGACTCAATTTCATGCAAAATTCAATTTTGAAAGCGGAAATCGAAGTTGTTGTAATTAAGCACTTAATTTCAAAAGTCACAAATTGCAAGAATTTGAATAAAGCACTGAAATTTTTAATGAATGATAACACACTTTTCAGATTTAGGACAGTAAGAACATAATTTTGACACAAAATTTCAATTTCAATGATTTTTAAATGTTTAGAAGCCTTAATCCATGCAATCACAAGACCAACTTTGACTGTAATTTTGAAGGTGTTATAATTGATAAAATCAGCCAAAATTCTGAATTTTAGCAGAAAAACACAGTAAGATCTCGCTCCCGAAATTTCGGAAAAAATGTCGGGGATGATGGCGCTCGGCGCCACGGTCCTCGCAACTTTTTTCCAAATTTTCAGGGATGAAAGATATTGTGATTTTATTGCGGAATCCAAAGTTACAGCTGATTTGGAGATGTTTTGATCAGTGAAATTGTCGGACAAAGGTTGAATCAAGAGGGTTCCAAAAATTAGGGTTTTGACACTTAACCACTTAATTTTCAAAATTAAAGCATAGATATGAATTGACAATTTGTAATAGAAGGGCAGATCTGAAACAAGCATTAACATTTAGACATTTCACAAGTTCAATTACTAAAAAGAAAATTTAGGGTTTTTATGCAATCACCTCTAAAATTTTGCAAAAGATCAAACATGGAAATGTAATCAATTTTTTCAGATCTAAGCATGAAAAATCAGAAAGGATGTTCACATCGGGTTCACCAAAATGTAAAGCGGAAAATCGCGGTCGAACCCTAGTTGTTCTCCCCTCTTCCAACTCCGAGGAGAGAGAAGGGAGGTTCGCTAGGATTCGATGGTTTTCACTTAGGGGAGAGACTTTACATTCAAAAGAGGGGTTGAAACCCACAAGATCCAATCCCACACAATGCAAGATTGGATGCTAAATGTGTTTCAAGGGTTAAGACAGCAAGGCTACCCTCTTTTGTAAAGAATGTGCATAGAAGAATTAAGCTAGGAATGCATAGAAAGTAATAAAGATTCGCTTATAAACTGAGATAGGAATACAGTATGAAGCTGCAGACCTAGAATTAGCAGTAAAATGTCGATACGGTGCTGTCCTGCAAATTTGAGCAAAAGTTGTCGGGATGATGGCGCCCGGCGCCACGGTCCTCCGAAAAATCCACGAAACGAAGGGGGATCTGTTCGTCTCTGCACAAGGATTCCAGATCTTCAATTTCAGTCGCGTACCTGCAACCTACACATAGAAAAGTGAAGACGATTGGGGGGTTAGGGATTAGGGGTTTGCCTTTAGGTCAAACCCCGATTTTGGAATTAACCAAGAAATGAGCAAGAGCTGTAAATGTAAATGTATGTAAAACAAGTACTAATACCTTGTTCTAAGGATGTTTGTATCCTTATGTGCGAAGGTTTAGATGTTGTATGTTGTATGTTGTATGTAGCATGTAGTATGTGATCTCCTCTTCAATGGTTGAATCCTTGACTTGAATACAACACTTAGCCTTGAATGGAGACTTGAAATGATCAATTGCTTGAAGGAATGCTTGAATGCTTGAATGCTTGAGTATAGTTTCCATTCCTTTTCCATCATCATCGAATGAAAGAGGAAAATGTAGTTTATATACTTGTCATTTAGGGCTGATAGACTGATTTTCCCGACCTTAGGCCGACCAGGAAAGTTAATTTCCAAATTGCAAACAAAAAGACCCGAGACCCCTTAGGAGACCGGGCCCAAAATAGGACCCAGGGACCAGGGCGCTGGGCGCTCTAGTCCCACCTCCCGGGATAGCAGGGTGCAAGGAGGTTCAGGCCAGGGTGCTTGAAAAATGCAGTTTTCAGTGTCGTGAGCAAGTTTCAGGGTCTCCATTCAGGTTGCGTGTTGCGTCGCCATCGTGAAGACCGAAATGCAGTCGAAATTGCAAGTGTCGCAATTTTAGGACGCTACAGTTTCTTTTGATTAGACTTTAGATATCCTAGCCCGGATTTATCTTCTGTAGATGTGAGTGTGGACAAATAGGTTCTGAAATACCTTGATGTTGCTTACCAATTGGTCCTTTTCCTTCATATCCCATCTTTTGCATGATTTCATATCCTTTGCCATATTTTTTAATGGGAATATTGACTTTTCTTTCTATTGCTATAGTTTTATCTTCATCTTTGTATAACCAACCAAGAATGTCTTTGTCTTGATTTTCCTCTTCAAGAGTTCCAGCACTAACAAAGGTTCCTTTAAACATATGTTTTGATTTTCCTGATGCCTTTGATTGAATATCTGTAGGTTTCCCATATGACTTAGGGGAAATTGGAAAATTTTGCAAAGAATACTTTCACATTCCTTCATCATTTAACTTGAGCTTTTCTTCAAAAGTTTCCCATAACTTTTCTTGAAGTTCTTTGGTAGGATATACTGATTCTTTGTTATGTGGAACTCTTATATCTTGTGTTAGATTCAAATTATTGCAATATTGACTGGAATCTGCAATTATAGTGATTTCTTTTCCTTCATGAGGAAATTTTACACATTGATGATATGTAGAAGGAACTATTTGCATCTTGTGAATCCATGGTCTTCCCAAAAGAATATTGTAGAAGAGGTTCAAATCTAAAACTTGACACAATGTATCATTTTCCACAGGTCCTATCTTTATTGGTAGCACAACAATCCCTTTAGAAGAACGTTATGCTTCATCATAAGCCTTGATGGTTATTTTCTTTTTCGGGTCTACTGCATTCTTTGAATATCCCAAAGCTTTTATCAAACTTAATGCACAAATGTTTAATCCAGCTCCTCCATCTATGAGCACACGTTTGACATGAGTTTTATTTATGGAGACTTCAACATGTAAGGGAGCATTGTGAGGATGTTGCAAGGATGCATCATCATTTTGAGAAAATGATAAGCAATGAGGAGCTCTGAGGTGTCCTACCATATTTTGGAACTGATCTATATCCAAATCTTTTGAAACTGTTGTTTCCACTAAAGCTTTCTCCAAAATTTCCTTATGCATAGGTGAAATCTTGAGAAGTTCCAGAATTGATATTTGAGCGGGTATTCATTGTAATTACTCTACTAAATTGTATTGTTGTGGATTGGTTGTTGGATCTTTTGCTACACCTTTAAAGGTAACCTTTGCTTTGCTTCTCGTGATAACATTGATTGGTTTTGAAGATGAATTTTTGTTAGCAATAATCACATTCACTACATCATCCTATGTATAAGTGTAATTCACCTTGGTTTTTCCTTTGTCATCTTTTAATTGGGACGATTCACCTTTGTCATAATTTGGGAGTGGAGTTTTGAAAGCCAAGTGTGTTTCGTTCATTTTATGGCTATCCACTATAATGGTTCCATTATCGATTAGATCTTGGATAAGGTATTTCAATCTCTGACAATCATTTGTTAGGTGTCCTTTATTCTGATGATAGTTGCAAAAATGATTGTCATTCCACCAATTGGGCTTGACTGGTGGTTCATAATTTCTTGCTTTTGGCAAAACAATCAATTTATTAGCAAGTAAAGTTTTTAGAGCTGATTCTAAAGATTCTCCAATGTTTGTGAATTTTCTTCGAGGACTAGAGAAAAAGGACTTAGCTTTGTTGTTCTCTGGATTATTATTGCTTGGGTTTTGACTTGATAGATTGAAAATTGGTTGTTGTTGTTTTGTATTACTATTATCATCATTCCCTTCATTGTTGCATTCCTATTCTTTGACGAGAATTTGGGTTTGTCATTATTGTTGTTGTTGTTGTTGTTGTTGTTGTTGTTGTATGAATTATTGTAAAGTTTTAGTTCTCCTTTCTTTACCATTGCGTTCTCTATTTTTAGTCCATTCTCGATCATTTTGGCAAAAGAGGGAGGACATTGCATCCTTAGTCGATAACTCATTTCACTGATAAGATTATCAATGAATATGTCCATTTTTTCATGATCAAGTACATCTCAGGGATACCTATTAAACATGCGTTTCCATCATTGTAAAAAAATCATAAAGGATTCACCATTCTTTTGTTTAACATTGCAAAGATCTAGCATCGTTATTTCATTCCTTATATTGTAGGAATATTGTGAAATAAACCTATTCACAAGTTCTTCAAAGGATTTGATTTCGGATGGTAATCTTGAAAACCATTCCATTGATTGTCCATTTAAACTCCTAGGAAAAAGATGCATAAGGTAAGTTTCATCGTGAGAAAATTCCATGCTCATAGTACAAAACTTCCTAATGTGATCTTAAGGATCATATTTTCCATCGTATTTGTCATATTTAGGAATCTCGCAATGTTGCGGAAATGGTATCATATTCATATTTTTATCAAAAGGATATGGGCATATATCTTCTAATGAATATTGTTTGTTCATTGGGATAAAGTGTCTCTTTGTTGAGTTTCACCATCAAATTCTATACCGTAGCCACGTAAGTAGTGATGAAAATGGTGTAAGAATGTCCTATGTTTCAATAAGATCTTGTGATTGATATACAAGAATCTTATCCTTTTATGAGTTGCTTTATAACTGAGTTTTCTTTTCTTAAGGTGATACTTAAAATTCATATAATCATTTGACAATTCACAAGTTTGTTTGATTCCAAAGTTGGTGCAATTTTGGTTTTGATATAACCTAGGTTAAAAATAGGAAAGATATATCCAAGATTAAGAACCTAGTTTAGATTTAATCAAGCTTCGTGATAGAGGATTTGATTATCCTGATGAGAAACTTGAAAAAGATGTTGATTTTTTGCACTTAAGATAGTTGAATCGATAGCTTGTTAAATGTTGATGTTTATAGAACCTTTTGAGTATAACTTGTTGGATTAGTAACCTAGTTGTTTGAGCTAGTTTGAAAAGTATATGATGGTTTAGAGACAAAACCTACTTCAAGAATCATTTTGATATTGATGTTTTGACACTTTCATTTTGGTCTGGTGTTTCAAGTGTTGAAAAGATTTTGTATTACCCTTTTTATCAAACTTTTTCAGAAATTTGTTGGATTTTTGCTCACTCATAGATGATAATTTTCTTCAATTTTTGACCATTCGGAACATGTTATAGACATAGAAGACACAATTTTTAATAAACAAAAATGCACAAGCAAGTACGATCCCTATGGCAGGCTGAGACAATAGTTGTTGAATCTCACGTGGAGTTTCTCCCGAGGCTAAACTATTCAAAGCAAATATTTAGATGCTTGACCCCATTGGCCCCACCCTCGGCACTCACTTCTTTGAGGCAGCCAAGCACCAGTTTCCATGAAATCTCCCCATGGAAAACTTTATATCTCTACTAGGAACCATATGTATGTGAGCCGCTTTAGAGATCCGACCTCCTGCACCAACAACTAGAAGGATTTTGGCAACTAGTACAAGTGGTTTTTAGTAAAGGCTTTCAGTCATGTGGCCATACGTGCGACACTTTTAGCTCTATAAATATAGAAGGTTCCTAGCCTATAGAGGTTATGCTCCATAGGGTTTATGGGGAAACATAGTATCGGTATGAACTTATCAGCACATGTTGTTTGGGACTTTTGTCACAAACACGATTTATTTATAGTGGATTGGAAGGACTCAGTATTAGCCCGTTTTGACTTTAGGTCAGTCCCTTCTCACTGGCCCCCTCAAGGTAGCTCGAGAAGGCAGGCCCTCTAAAAGGATTTAATTGCTTGAAAGTAAAGAAAGCATAAAAGAGTGGGTTTGGCTTTTTGGTCACCCAATTAAGGGGAGAGCATATACCTACCACTTTCGAGACATAGAATGCAAGTGTTTTTTTTATCCTTTTCAAAGCAATTATTGGCTAAGTCCTATTTGGAGATATTGCTCCAACAAGCGTGGTGTTCATTTTAGTCCTTTTAAAAGTCTATGTGCAACTATTTTAGAGAAAATACCAAAAATGCAAGTTGCATGTTGACAATTCATCCTCTTAGTTAAACTAGATGAACAAGATATGATATATTACTTCCCAAATGAAGACTTTTAATTAGCTAGATGATAAAATGCATAAAATTTGCCTTAAATGTCATCCTGCACATGCATTTTAGTAATCTAAAAAATCTAATTTCTTGAACATTCATACCTGTAAGAAAATTTTGTCAGTTTTATAAACAGAAGCGCTAACCTAACATATGCGCTATCTTTCTATTCAAAAGCGCTAAACTGCAGATCAAAAGTGCTAACTTAGACTACAAAAGTGCTGCTCTCTGGATACAAAAGTGTGATTTCTTTGACATATGCGTTAACCTATGATGCAAATGTGTGAACCTGTGATGCAACTGCGCAGAATTTAAGACAAAAGCGCTAACCTATATGACATATGTGCTAACCTATGATGCAAATGCACAGTTTTTCAGACAAAAGCGCTAACCTGCATGGCATATGCACTAACCTAAGATGCAAATGCGCTAACTTGTCGAACAAAAGTGCTATCAGAATTAACACATATGTGAATCTACATTACAAATGCATTAATTTAACTTTTAATGAGATTTTTTTAAAGGTATATGCAAGGTCGAGCCCCACGGTGGGCACCAAAATGTGTGAGCTTGAATTTCATCCTTAGAATGTTACCTGTAATAAAGTTAGTTTCACAAAATGCAATGGAAATGCATACAGGAAATCCAAAGTCCACCAATGAAACTACATGAATACATACTAAAATAAAACATTATTTTACCTTCATGGCTTATGTCTCATTATGTCCTAACTCCACTGTTCCTAGTTGCAGATGGTGTGCTCTCAGACAATGCATTGTTGGCTTCCAAGATGGCATATGAAGAATGGACTGATAACTTGTAGTTAACTGACACTATGATATGCAAATACTACATGGTTATGCTAAAATGCTATATGATATTTTCTATTACTATTTGCTATTTGCTTCAAAAACTCACGGATGCATATGATCAATTTTGAAGACTAACTCTCTCTCAACTGAAGCTCTTGATTTTATAGACCTTGAGAGGATTAGATGATGTGGCTCAAATCAACGGTCATGATTAGATCTGTAGATTTGGATGGTTGTGAGCAAAGGTGAAGGTTGAGAGAAAGGGGGAAGGAGAAGACAAGTGTCACTCATCTCACCTTGACTGGGTTGCTGACTGAGGGAATCTAGGGATGGTTGGAGGAGATTTAGGCATGAGAGGACAAGTGGACTAAAGTCCTTCCTAAGATGTACGGGGTGTTGGAGAGAATTTAGAAAATGGTTATGAAATATGTGTACGTACACAATTTTCATTAAGTTTGGAAGTTGGAGATAAATGATGAATTAATATTAAGAAATATTAATTTCCTTAGCCACATGTTTGATGAGTTGGCAAAGGGAAGATGAAGTGGAGATGGAAGGTGAGTTGGAAAAGGGATTAAATAATTTAGAAATTATTTAATATTTGAGACTATAGGATAGGAGAATAACTATTAAATATTGGATATTTAATTTTTTGGAGGAGATAATTAAATATTAGATATTTAATTAACTTGGTTAGAGGAATAATTAAATATTAGATATTTAGTTAATTAGAAGAATAGGATAATTAAATATTAGGTATTTAATTAGTAGAGGAATAAAATAGATGAATTAATTAATACAAAGACATGAGAATGGATTAAATAAATTAATCTTTTCAACTTAACTATTTAATAGAAGAATAATTATTAAATAAATATAAAATATTTATTTAAGTGCTCATAGCCAATTTTAGGTGTATACAATAAGAAGTTGAGCCACAGGGTCCAAATTCTGGAGATAGTTAGTATTGGTGAAGGCAAATCAATGGAAAAATATTTTGAGGACTTGAGTAAAACTATTGTCAGAGCCAAAGAGGTCAGAGATTCCTTCAACCCTAGGTTTGAGCAAATTGAGAAGGCCCTGTCAAAGATAAAAACCAATGACAATGCTACAGACCAGAGAATGGCGAAAACTAAAAACAAATTCAACAAAATTGAAAAATGCCTCAAAAGTATTGTTGAACAAACTATACCATTCTGAAGGCCTCGGACGATAATACCAAAATTCTCATCAGCAAACTAGAGAACAAGAAGGATTCCCTAGAGCTGGAACCTAACATTGAAGGTATGGGAGAAGTGCAAGGACCTAGAATGAGGACCAGAGGCAAAAAGAAGGAGAAGAATCCAAGCGAGGATATGGAAGAACTTGAAGTTGCTTTGGCAAACTATGACCAGCTGGTCAACAAGGCGGTTGATCTTCTTAAGTCTTTATAGTTGTTGTTTGTCTTTTTATCTCTTCTCTGGTATTTCCACTTTGTTGTTCCTTTAGTTGTCTGTTCGGTTTAAAGGCCTTTTTGCCAATCTTTTTGTAAGGTGTTTCAATGTTGTTCTGGATGCTTTTCGATGAACTATCTTATGCTTCTATGTTAAAGGTTTCATGTCCTTAAAACCTTCTTTTCATATTAATCAAAACACTAGATGTTAAAAACATCCAAGTGTCAACAAATGTCAAACAAGTCTCCCCCAAAAGAAGACAACCAACAATCTCCCATAAGATGAGATTACAATGAAGTTAACAAACTCCCCCTTTGAATGATATCCATGTTAAGTTCATTTTTTTCACATATACCTCTCTCCCTTTGAAATCAATGCCAAAAATATGACATAAACATCAAAGAAAAATCACAAATCCATTGAACCACACAGCTGACTACTCCCATTGAGTAGTAGCACCAACACATCAATCTGAAATGAATAGTAGCTCTGTAAATGCATACCGGATTAATATTAATCAGCATTACTCAGGTCTCTACCAAAGGGGCAGAAACCCCCAATCTATCTCTGAAGTACTCAAATTATTCCTTAGGTAAAGGTTTAGTGAAGATATCTACAATCTTCTCTTTAGTGTTCACATAAACTAGTCTGACTTCATTTGTTTCCACCTTCTTCTTCAAAAAGTTGTACTTGATAGATATGTGTTTTGTCTTAGAATGAAATATCAGATTCTTTGATATGTCAATAGCAATAGAGTTATCACATTGAATAACTATTGGTTCATTACAGTCCACCCTTATATCCTTCAATATTGACTTCATCCATAGAACTTGTGTACAGTTGGTAGCAGTAGCAACATACTCAGCTTCAAGAGTACATGATTACTTCTTTCTGATCCATGAAACAAGTTTCTTTCCAAGAAAGAAAGCTCCACCAGATGTGCTCTTCTAGTCAGTAACATCTCCAACCCAATTTGCTTTCTTCAATTGTTCCTTGCAAATACCTAAAAATACTTTTCACTACACTCTGATATCTTGATACAACACAAACTACATTCATTATATCTGGTCTGGTTTGATTCAGATATAACAAACCTCCAATCATAAACTTGTACCTTGTAGGATTTACCAGTGTTGATGCATCTATCTTAGTCAATTTGTCACTTGTAACCATAGGTGTACCAACTAGTTTAGGATTTTCCATACCAAATTTCTTCAACAACTCCCTAGCATACTTAGTTTGATACATGAAAATAGCTTTATCAGTCTGAGTAATCTGCAAACCTAAGAAAATTTTTATCGCCCCAATCATAGACATCTCAAATTAATTCTTCATATTATCGAAGAATTCCATACATA